>NC_090450.1:257051426-257354456 GCF_031143425.1 Pleurodeles waltl
TTTTCCAGATGGAAAACAAGTTGACTTACGTCAACCCCATTTGGGGGACCACAGTGCCGGCTGGGGCTACAGGGACCCAAATGTATTGACTGAGGTTGTATGCCAGTAGTGTCCTGGGATTCACCATACTAGATCTCTGTAAACTGGGCCAAGTGAAATCATTTCCATACTCAACACTCAGGGTAATGAGTCAGAGCAGTCACATACTTCTCATAGCAGTACTGTCGATGGCATGAGGACAGAACTCAACAGCCAGCCAAAAGACAAAAAAATAACAATGTCCAGCCCAATGCTTATCTTTTATGGAAAAAGAAAACACGTAATCTCACAGTAAAATGAGGTACTACACAATCCTATGGGTAATACCACACAATCCTATTGGTAAGTTGTACAGGGTTGTCATGGGCTGCATAGTGAAAAACAGATGCTACAGCTTCTTCTTTTTTAGTTACCATTGTTCCCCCTGCTATTTTCAAGACCCTGCTATTACCATCCACAATACTATGTTCTTAGGCCAGGACTAGGCTCAGGTACAGACAGCACAAATGTATTCACTGGTTCAGGCACTACATAGTTCAATTTCCTTTAAATTACTTTTAGCAAATAGTCTCTAGTAGGCAGAGCAGACTCATATACATGTACCTCAGTCTCTGGTCCCCATCTGCAGGCGGATAAGCCCTGCGGTTTAACCGCTGGTTGTTCATGACAGTTGAGGGTTAGACTCCTGACCTTGTGGCAATGGCTTTTCTTTCATAAGGATCACTGCAACAGCCTCACTCTGGGAACAGTGTTCAGGATGGACTGTGAGAGGTGGAACTGCAAGTAAGTACTGATCTATGGCAGCAGAGACTGTATACAGGCTACTAGGCCACAACTCAGACCCGGATCCCTTGTGGTGTCTTTGGGGCAGTTGCAGCCTGCCAATCAACGCTCAGCGCTTCAGTGGAAATTTTCCCTCACCATTGACCGTTGATGCACCATTCCCTGAAGTACAAAGAAGGCTTCTGGGCAAAGTGGAAATGAATGCTCTGGGACAACTTTGATATAGCTCACTCATCAATTTCACAGAAAGACCAAGCAGAATGTCCTCACAGTACAAGTGACCTCAAGCTCACTTTCTTGGGTCGTCAGCTTTCTCAGGGTCCTCCACATACCACAAACACATTGGGTTTCTCCTCAAGGATACTTTCTCCTCCTGCAGGACCTGACAGACTCATGCTGTCTCTCAGGAGGGACACAAGCCCCAAGACTCTTCCGGCAGAAGGTCATCCTTTCCTGCAGAAAATGTGAACATTATGTAATGCCCCTCACGTCTGTGAGACTGGTTCACTGGCACACACCAGCCCTAGTATAAACAGCAGCTCGTCAAATACTCTCTGGAGCACTCCATTTGTTTGTCAAGACTGAGACTGGAACAAAGTCTGGTAGTTTGAGTACAACTTATATAGACATTTTCCAGACAGTGGATCTTGGCCCATTGTCTAAAGCTTCAGAAATGGTTTGAGCTGGTTTGCTTTCAAATGTAATTTCCCGACTGCTCTCCAGACATAACCTTTGTGCAAAGTGATGGTTAACACAACAGATAGCAATGTGACTGGCTCCAAGAAGAAGTCCACTGAATATGGGCACTATGAAGTATTTTTTTTCTTCTCCTGATTGTCATCAGACTTCTGAACAGTAATTATAGTAAAACAGGGCATTCCCTGCTTAGAAACCTGTTCACCATTGTTGGAAAAGGTCCTTTCTGTAGGGTTATCCCCAAACATTTTGTCTTCCTCCTCCTATATTTTTAAGTCATCCCTAAGGTAGGCCTCAGGCAAACTTATGGGCAGGGTACTGTGCAGATCAACGGTAGGGCATTCACTTTTATGTTTTGCATGTTCTGGTAGTGACAGTAAGCCTATTTCATTTTTCATTAGTGTGAGGGCTATTCCACTCATAGGTTAGCATGGGGAACTCC
This sequence comes from Pleurodeles waltl, assembly GCF_031143425.1. Classification (NCBI taxonomy): domain Eukaryota; kingdom Metazoa; phylum Chordata; class Amphibia; order Caudata; family Salamandridae; genus Pleurodeles; species Pleurodeles waltl. The sequence continues at coordinate 257,053,387 of NC_090450.1, forward strand.
CCTATATATTGGTAAGTGGTAATTTCTGACCTCAAAGGAGCAGTGTTGCCATGTTTGGTATGTTTGGAATGGTAGTGAGAAATCCTGCTTACAGGTGTAGTTGGATTTTACATTACTATTTTAGAAATGCCACTTTTAGAAAGTGGGCATTCATCTTTGCTTCTAACTCTTTGTGCTGTGCAGGCTGTCTCTAATCCATGTCTGGGCCTGGTTGACAGCTACACTTTGTGCATACACTCCGGACAGCCATCACACAGGAGAAGCTGAGTGCATATGCATACTGGTAGTCTTCCTGGGCTGGGAGAGAGGGAGGTGGGGCACACTAACATTCATATGGGCTCTGTCTTGCCCTCACACAAAGGCCTGATTTATTCCCTAATGATGTCTTGATCCAGGGCTGGGTGGAACGGGTGTTTGTTGTACACTTGAAAGGGTTTCTTTGAATTCACCCTTGCAACAAAGACAATTTGAACTATAAGCATAGGGACTGTGAACTCACATTTTTAGACACTCTGTGGGACTTGTAACCAGACGCTGCTGCCTCTAAAATCTACACATTGCCATAGGACTGCTGTGCTGCCTGGAGATACGCCATTCGGACTATTTGCTTTGCTGTGTTAGCCTGCTGGGCTGTTAGAGTGACTACCACTTCACATCCTGCCTTATGTGTGGCCTGATGTCAGCCTACTTGCTTTGTGTACCCCAGTGCCCTCCAGGGACTAAAGTGGTAATTCCGAGTTTGCCAGTAACTGAACCGCCACACCGGTGGCGGTCTTTTGACTGTCGGCAGAGTGGCGGTGCAGACCTCCATATAACGAGTAGGAAGGTGAACTCAATGCAACACAGACAACTCACCGCCAGCACCGCCACCGCCGACAAGCAGCATCCAGCGGTTGAAGCCGAATTCAGGCTGGCGGAAGCCAATGTCCTGTCTGCCATATTCCGAGTCACCACTCCTCCAGGATATCCGGTGCGGGCTGGCCACCATGAAAAACCTGGCAGAAACAGAAAGTACGAAAGGAGACACCCACCTCCAGGCACAGAGAAGCCCCTGCGGCCGCCATGGCAGATGAACTGCTAGTCTTTCCAGTGTTGTATCTCGCCATACACCTTCAGGGCTACCGACAACGACAAAGATGACAACCGTAAGTACGCCTAGCACAGAGGGGAGGAAATGGCAGTGATACATTCCCACACATAACACACATTCCTCAGACAGACAGCTAAGGCTACATACAGGCACACACAATATACGTCAATGGCAAGTACCCAATACACACACCAAGCCAAGCTGATACATGCCAAACATCCAGTACAACACACACCAACACCACCAACAAACCCCATAACCACACAACGACAACTAGACCACAAACACCTCAACGCAGGCATAGAGAGACACGTTGTGTGACACCACACATACACACACACGATGAACTCTATATAGCAATGACACACAATCAATAGCTGTGAACACACATCCAAACAATGATACAGGTGACACAACATGTACAACCAACAATCAAGGAAATCCACACATGCAGCACCATACACACGGATGTACACAACACCCCATACAATCACACAAGCAAGCAGTCACACACATCACTACATCCCCATGGCCCAAACCATCTACCCAGTGCATGCAACAACACAGACACAATCCATACACAGACCTCACACACCTTTGCACATCAATGTCACACCACCATGTAGAAGGAAACCAGGACAAGCATCTCAACTTGACAACCACAGCAATGTGGGCAGTTGTATTCAACAACAAATTAATTAAATAAACTATATGCAAAATGTGCCAATGGCAAGTCCCATTGTCCAGAGATGCAGGGCACCTTGTCCATGAATCATGGGCCCAACTTGACTCCTGTCAGCAAATAGGCCTCCAAATCATAGGGGCATCAATGGGACAGTCAGGCACTTCAGGGGTGTGGGGGTGGTTGGGGAGGCTTGGATGTGGAAGGGGCACATTTTGGTTTGGGCTTAGGAGGGGTGACTTTGGTACTGGGAGGGGTGGATTTCTTGCTTGGTGGAGGAGCAAGGGAAACACCACAGGGAGAACCCGAGGAATGGGAGGTGGAAGGGCCTGAGAGGGGCAGGGGGACACGGCATTTACGAGGAAAACAGGGTGGGAGAGGAGGAGGGAAGAGGTCAAGGAAAACTTTCTTAGGTACACAGGGGCGGTCACATGATTGAGGGTTGGGAGTGGAGGTAGAGGGGGTGCTCATCTGATGTGTTGGTGTGCTGTACATAGATGTTGGTGTGTGCAATGTCTGTATGTGTGTGTGGTGGCTGAATGTTGGGTGGGTGAGTGTGTGCATTCATTGGGATGAGAGGGACAGAGATGCAGGGAAAGGGAATGGGAGATGTGTGAGTGAATGTTGCAGTGGTTTGAGCAAGTGAGGTGGATGTGTGGCAGGTGGCAGAGATGGTAGTTGTGGTGACTGCAGATGTGGTGTGTGGGGTGTGTGTGTTTGTGAGTCTGCTGTTGTGGTTATTGAGGGTATGGCAGGAATGATAGCAGGACCAGTGTGTCATGATGCAGTGCTGGCAGGTGTGAGTGGAGATGTGACTGCAAGGGAGGAGGTGGTAGTTGAAGTGTCTGTTGTTATCTTTGCAGATACATGTTGTGTATGTGCATGCCTGTGGGAACGTTTGTGATGGCTCTGACTGTCTTTGCGCACCTTGTCTGTTGTAGTGGGTGTATGCTGGTATGTAGGTGTGCTTTGGACGGGTGTAGGGAGAAGGGTTATAGATTGGGAACAGGTAGCTGGAGGGGGAACGGAAGAGGAAGGGACACTGGCTGCCATCAACGAGGAGGCCAGAGCCTGAAAAGATCTCTGTAGGCCAGACAAAACAGCATGAATGCCTTCCAGAAATGCATTCTGGGATGCCAGTCACTGGATGGCATTCACGATCATTCCCTGCCCCACAGTGATGGACTTCACGAGGTCAATAGCCTCCTCATTGAGGGCAGCAGGGCTGACTGGGGCAGGGGCAGAGTTGCCTGTGGCAAAGGAGACGCCCACCCTCCTGGGTGAATGGGCATGGGCAACTGGGTGGGGTGCTACAGCGAGGGCGGTGCTGGTAAGGGGGTGGCGGACAAGGGTGGTGCTCGGGTGGTCTCAGATTGCTCCGCCACCACCAGGGAGCCGCCATCAGAGGAGGAATCTTAATCAGATGTGTTGGTAACTCCAGTCTCCCCGTGGTGCTCCCCTCACCCTTCGTCCCACTGGTCCCCTCAACTTCACTGGTGTCCGCCTCCTGGGATCTGTGGTCTGCTGCATCTCCAGTGCCCTTCCTCCTTCACCAGATGATGCTAATGCACACATAGACAAAGGTGGAGAGAGAGAAGGTGGGTGGGAGGAACAGAAAGGGAGGAAATTATGTTAATCCACACATCCACTTCACATACAAACAATACAGATTACAGCCCCTGCCAGGGAAACAAGAGACCAGTCAGCAATCATATACTATTCGGTCATACAAGCGATACCCAAACTCACATCATCCCTGCAGCCTAAACACCCGAATGAAGACCGCTACATGGCTATCAACTGCATAAATGACCTATCCAACAAACCAGCCCAGGACCATACCCATCCACATGTCATCCATTATGGGATGATACAAATCTGAGTACAAAGGGACTGGGGACACTAACTAACTGACAGGAATGTGTGGAGTACATGGGCTACAGAGGTCCATTGGTGTAACAAGTTAAACAATTGCAATGTTCATGTAACATGATTGTCATTACACATATACAGTGCCTAAATGACCACCTTGCACTACAGCAGTACAGGCAGAGTTGGAGGATGCAGCAAGTGACATCATTGCATACATGAGCGTCCCATACCTACAGGTGAACGTGTGTCACAGTACCACAACTTCTTCTCCTGCATGGCTCAACCTAGCTAACGTAACACACTCCTACATGATGGGTGTGACAGCCAGGACTGTACATTCCCTAAACCATCTGACCATGTCAATTGCTAATCCAGTGAGGGTCACAGTACACAACCATGCAGTAGTCACCTGACAGTCAGCACTTACCCCCTTGTGGCTGCTGTGCTTCCCACAAGCGCCCATCCAACTCTGGGTATGCCACCGCCAGTATGCAGGCCATTTTGGGGGTCAGGGTCCGATGGTCACCCCTCCCACGTTGGGAGGCCATCCCCAGCTGTGCCTCCGTGGTCTTCTGGGCCCAGCGCCTCAGGTCCTCCCACTGCTTCCTGCAGTGGGTGCTCTGACAGCTATGGACTCCTAAGGTCCGTGCACACTGCCAATATTCCACACATATCCTGTGCATGCTAAACACCTGATCAGTCATGACATGTCAATGTGCACACACATACATCGTCAAACACCATTCGACATGTGGGCCAAAGGACGTTGTACTGATCTGTTGCCCTGGAGCACCGTACCACCGCCCATACAGGGGTAAGACCCCTACCACCAGTTTCTCCGGTTCCTCCTTAGTGAAGACTGGGGCCCTATCCCCTGCAGTGCATGCCATTGTTGCTCCAAGTGACAGGACACAGCAGCACACGTAGTGGAGGTCTGTCTTGCCCGAAAGCCAGGAGTCAAGTGAGCTGGCCCATACAAAATGGTGGTTAGGACCACAGCGGTCATGACCGTCACTGCCGGCAGTGGTCGTCATTGGTCCCAGTCTCCCATAGACGTCAATGTAAACCAATGGGGATTTACGTGGCGCTTCAGACTGCCTTCCGCCATGACAACTTCCGCTGACGGAACGAGGTCACTTCCAGCTGTACAATGCATGCCGGACAGACAGATGCCATATTAGTCTGTGACATCACTGTCCTGGGTGCACACTGTGTAATTACTTGCATGTCATCACAAACAGATACATCAGGTCACACATTGTGGATAATGACAAATGTAGTCAGTGTGTGGTGACATCATTCCATTTGTCACTACAGTTGTCAGCATATATCAGTACAGTGGAACACATGGAAGGTGTACGTGAACTTGTCCTGTATACATCCATTGCCACAGGGATCATGTGCCATCGTCTGGTTAGGAATGGAGTGTGGAGTAATGTGTCTTCCCACAACATGACAGCCAACTTGCATTAATTGCACTTCGTGACTTTCGAATGTCATACTTGGTGCCCTACATTGTGAGCGGTTCCCCGACTGTTGTTTGTGTCCTCGCATAGATATCGCCACAATGGAGTGATGAGGAATGCACCAGTTTACCAGTGACTCATAGACCTTGATACCATGGAAGAGCGCCACATCATCATGACCTATCAACTGAACTGTTTGTGCATCAGGGAATTGGTCGCACAGTTGAAGCCATACCTCCTGCCTGGTTTGAGAAATCCCCATGCCATTCCTCCAACAGTCCAGGTGTTGTCAGCCCTGCATTTTCTGTCCAGTGGCTCTTTTAAGGTTATAGTGGGGCTGGCTGTAGAGTTTTCACAGCCCCCGTTCTGTAAGGGTTTGCTGGATGTGCTGGATGCCCTACTCAAGCATGTGCACAGGTACATTAGGTTTTCACAACGTCCTGCATTGCCCACCGTAAAAGCAGCCTTCTACAACATAGCAAATGTCCCACATGTAATTGGGGCCATTGATGGGACTCGCATCGCCTTGGTAACTCCGAGGACCAATGAACAGGTCTACAGAAACAGGAAGAGTACATATTTGCTCAATGTACAAGTGGTGTGTCTTGCAGCGGAGTACATAACACAAGTGAACGGAAACTTCCCAGAATCAGTACATGATTCCTACGTCCTGTGGAACAGCAGTGTCCCTGCAATGATGTCACAGCTACAGGGAGAAAGGGCCTGCCTCATAGGAATGTGTACCACCCTCCATGTCAGATGTTTGTACCCCTCATAACACAGTTAGCACTCAGCCTACCATTGTTACCTATGGTCAAGTTCTCTTTTCCACACAGGTGACTCCGGATACCCCAACCTGCCCTGGTTCCTGACACCTTTGAGACATCCAACTACAGCAGGGGAGAACAGGTACAATGAGGCACATGGCCGGATGAGATGAGTGACTGAGCAGACTTAAAGTCTCTTGAAAGCTAGATTTCGTTGCCTTCATGTGTCTGGTGGTGCCCTACAGTACTGACCAGGGAAAGTCTGCAAGATCATTGTTGCATGCTGCATGCTCCATAATCTGGCCCTCAGAAGGCACATCCCTCTGTCCCTCTATTGGAGGAGGGGGACATTGATGCTGGAGCAATGTTTGTGGCCGGTCATTCTGATGCTGAGGGGGATACAGATGAAGATGAGGCACATGACAACAGAACTGACCTGATTCTTCACTACTTTCAATGATGTGCAGGCATGTATGAATTGTATGACATGTGCACGTGGAAGATGTATTGCTGAAGCCAGTCACTTGCCAGTATTGCATGCATCAAGGTGTGTGTGGGGACTACAGCCTTCCATCTTGGTTTCCGAGCTTGAAGGGCAATAGACTTACCATGAGGGTTAGTGGTAATGCACTGGTGCTAAGTACATGTGTGGAATGCTAGTGCTATTGCAGTACAGCCTTATTGTTGTACCAGAGATTTAGAGTCCTCAGTCTGCTTGTTTGGGGATATGTTAGGGGGAATTATTAGTCATGTTCTGCTGTGTAGGCATGTCATGCTGCATTGTCAGCTGCTTATGTGACAAGTACCTGTTCCTGACCACTCAGGGAGGTGAACAAATGAGGATGTTACCTATGTCCCACACATGTGTGACTGCCTATGCAGATCCTTCTATATGTGCTATCATAGCAGCTGGGTCTGTCATCCTGTGTATGTGTTCAAATGCTGTGGATGTATGTATTGTTTACATGCCTTACAACTTTGTGTCTGATTCAATTTAATTTTCCCTCTTCAGGTAACATCTCTGTCTGCAATCTGATTTCTGTATTGTGTGTTGCCATCGTTGACACTGGAAATCATTACCATTTGGATTTACTTACACATCTGCCTGGGTGTCCCCATCCATCTGTCACTTCAACATTGTTTTGGTGCTGACGTGTATTTATTTGCTGCTTATGAACAGGATTGCCACTACATACAATGAAGAGGCGTGCACCATGACTTGTGTGAATATGTGTATTTTAAGTGTATGACATCGCAGTCCAGAGGAGTGGGGTATTGGTGTGGGTGCTGATCAGAGTGGGTGATACAGCTGTTTGTTTCACAGGTCCTGTATCCATTTTCCTGGTATGCTGTGGACTTGGTATTGGACAGCCAACAGGGTGTAACAGTGGCACACAAGGGTGACAGTTCAGAAAAAGGATCATTTCCTGGTGGGGGGAGTGGTCTTGGCCTGAGATCCTGCAGGATGTCTGGATGGGTGGCCTCTTTTGGGGGTGCTCAGCTGCAGAGTTAGGGGTGCTGGTGGCCTGTGGGTCCTCCTGCTGTGCATCAATTCCAGTAGCAGGTGCTGAAGTTGTTGCCAGTGGTGTTGCCTGACTACTGGATGTGGCCTGCTGTTGGGTTGAAGATGTCCGCAGGATGTTGTTCAATTCCTTGAACTCCCCTAATATGGAGTTGATGGTGGCATTGAGTGCCTGCCACTGCTGCATGGCCCTCTGGTGGTATTCACCATTCAGCCTGTGTGTACTGCAAGGTGGTGAGTATCTGGCCCATCTTGTCCTGGGTTTGCTGGTAGGCTCCCAGTACTCTGGAGAAGGCCTCCTGGTGAGTTGTGTCCTGTACCAGCCTTATCCCTTGGCCCACTATTGCCCTCCCACAGGCCCTTGCCCCCTATGCTTGTGCCCCTGGTGCAGTGTGCCCCCTCCCACTGGCACCAGGACCATTATTGTCTTTGGTTTGCACTGTTGACTCCTGCCCCTGTCCTGTGGGGCACACTGTTGTTTGATGTGACCTTGGGACGTAGGTATGGAAAGGTGGGCTCTGCTCTACATTGGCTGCCACAGGGGAGGTGGTTTCAGTTGTGGGCAGGGTGATACTGGTGGTAGGCGACTGACCATTCTTGCCTGATGGACCAGGTTCGTCGTCCATATCCATACTTCCAGGGGAGTCCTCCCCTACTGGACCTGCTTCCTGGCCTGGGTTCTCTGTCACTAGGCTCCTCTGCTGTGTGTCAGTATTTGGGAGTCCTGTGTAATGAGAGGTATTGTGTCAGATGATGGTATTGTGGCAGTGACACACTTGGTTGTATGCAATCAACTGGATTTGCAGGGCACTAATGGCATTGACAGTTAGCAGTACACTGCTTGTGTTTCCATTGGTGGAATGTTACAATGGGCCTATTTTGGAGGATAGTTCATGTTTGCCTTGCTACTGTAATTGCCATGTACTGATGTGCATTCCTCATATTTATTGGTGATGGGGAGCGACATGGTTTAAGGTGCAATTGCAGTGATGTGATGTGGATGTAGCAGTCATGCAAGGGTAGGGGGTGTTGCATTGTGGTAGATGTGGTACTTGCTGCACTGTGTGGTGTCCATGTACTAGGTGGGCCTGTGTGGGAATGGGGTCAGAAGGGTGCTGTGGATGTAAGGGTGGGAATTGGGTCCATGGTGGGTTTGTGCACGTTAGGGTGGTGTGAGGGGTAAGAGGGTGGTGGTGGTACATGCTGTGCACGGGGACATGTTGGACGGGGAGTATAGTAGACTTACCAGTGTCCAGTCCAGTAGGTATTCCTGTCAGCTTTCTGGATGTAGTATGGCCAGGACCTTCTCCTCCCACTGTGATATTTCTGGGGGGTCTGGTGGGGGCCCACTACCTGTCCTCATAACGGCAATTTGGTGCTTGGTAGCCATGGCCCGTACCTTCCCCCTAAGGTTGTTCCAACTCTTCCTAATGTCCTCCCTTGTGCATGGATGGTTCCCAACTGCATTTACCCTGATGACTATCCTCTTCCATAAGTCATTCTTCCGGGCTATGGATGTCTGCTGGGCCTGTGCTCCAAACTGACGATTTCATCTGTCATTACCCTGAGCTCATCTTTTGTGAATCGTGGGTTTTTTGGAGGTGCCATGGTGGTTGTGGGTGGGGGTGTTTGTTGTGAGAGATTCTGGGTGTGCTGTTTGTTGATGTGAGTTTGTGTAGTGGTATGTGTGTGTGCTCTGTGGTGTTTGTTTGCAGTTGTGTGTTGTGTGATGCGTGTTCAGTCTGATGGTGCCTTTGGTATCTAGGTGCAGTGCCTAATTTCAGTGTGCTCTTGCCTCGCTCTGTCAGAGATTCTGGTTGCAAAGCGCTCTGGGTATGTGTGGGGGTGTGTTTTGTGGTTCTGTGGACAGGTGTGTGTTTGTGTCTCAGGTGTTGGGTAATGGTAGTGTCCACCGTGGTGCAGTGTTCTGATGGTGGTGCCTTTTTTTCCCACTGCGGTTCTGACCGCCAGTGGATTGACACCGTGTTGGGTCAGTGGTGCTGATTGGTGAATCGTTATTTGGTGGACGAGGTATTCTCGGCGTGGCGGAGCTGGTGGTGCAGCTGCCTCCTTCACGCCATCCTTTTGGTGGACTGTGTCATCTTTTGAGTGTATTTTGGGCGGTGTTGTGCAGGTGTCTCGTAATACGGCGGTCTTCACTCCGCCATCACTGGCGGTCTTTCTGCAGGCGCTTGCACGGCGGTCTTCAGTGAGGACCGCCAAACTCGGGATGACCACCTAAGTGGCTTGCCCCCTTCCTGTTCTGGCCATCCTAAGCTATTTTGTTAGCTAGCTCGGGTGAGTGCTTCTTTGTTGCTTTCAGTGCGTGGTAAGCGCTTCACTGCACAATCTGTCTACAAGCAACTGAAGCAGTGCATGGTGAGCCCTGTGTCCTTGCACCTTACAGTATCCTATGAGTGTGAGTCTTCCCTATGATTTTGCATTCATGGAGAAGCAGTGCCCGGGTCCTACACCCCTTGCTGTCCCCTAGTTGAGGCTAAGAAGGCATATGGCCTCGGAAGGAATCTCTAGATCAGTGTTTCCCTGCTCATGCGCCCGTTGTGGAACAGAGCATTGTGGGGGATTAAAGAGTGCCTTATGCTGCAACAGAAAGAGACTTCATTGGCTGACTGTCCTCTTGCTGAAAACAGGGTTGCCATGGCAAAGTTAAGTCCCACCCGTAGTTTTGCAGCAAGAGGCCACCGCATTCCCTGAGGGAGACCCTTGCAAATACTGGGTAGCGCGGCTTTCGCTTCTCCTCCTTCTTGCAGGGAAGGAAAACTTCAAGGGATATGGGTCACCGCACCAAGGTACTGTGGCTACTGAACAGGCTGCATGGGGTCTGCTGGGTGATTTTGTTCAGCTGTACCATGTGTTTGTGGGCAGCTGCTATGTGGCTATTGTTCACATGGGGGACCCAGTGAGGTCTCTCTGCTGGATTGTGAGGTTTCTGTACGCACTCTCCTTGAGGATGCACAAGGGGCTCTTACTTACAGTGGTAAAGATGGTCTGAGACCTCAACAGAGGCCCCCTCTTCATTAATTTAAGAAATTCACTAAAATGACCGGATCACACACAATAGGCACACAGGAGTTCGTGCGGCCTATGTTGCATACCTAATATATTAATCTTAGTTACGCTTAGAAATCTACCATAAACCCACTAATAGGAGTGCAGGGGTGCTTGTACCTATATGGCTTTCTTGTTTCTGATGGGCATGTGGTGGTGTTTGGTGATTTATGTACTAAAGTAATGTTTGATGATGTATGTGTTTATCTCTAACCTAACTGCTGCATTTCATGAAGTGATGTCATAATGTAGGTTGTTTTGATTCTTGCATAGACAGGATGATGAGTACTATTTCAGTATTTGCATAATATGCAGAGTATTTATGATTCATGTCATTTTGGTCTGCATTCATTTTGAATGTACTATCTATGTTTGTATAACCCTGTGTGGAGTCTCTTTTGTGTTGAGTGTGCTGCACAAACACTTTACACAATGCCTCTGATGATAAACCTGTCTGTTCTGTGCAAAGGTACTAGAGGGTGAGCACAGGTCATCCCTGGTGTGCAACCTACTTACCCTGATTAGAGTGGTGGGTTCTGCCTGACTTAGGTGCATACCCTAGCCAACCAGAAAAATCATTTCTAACATTGGTGATCAGCGGTGAGGATAGGACCTGCGTTTGTGTGATACCACAGTGATTTATTGTTGCACTAGAAACTCTGCACTTGGACCATTACATGGTTATCTCCTGTACTCTCATTAGTCATTTTCACTGTTTACTCCTGATTCATTATCTTGCACTTAGGACCCTTGTTATTTACACCAATATTTTTACCTTACTAAAATGGAATCTGCCATTAACCTTGATAACCCGTTGAGTTACACTTTGTGGGATTCAGAGGGGTTTTGTAGAGTGAGAGGCCTAGCTGTGAGTTGGGAATCCACTAAGCGGGACCTTCAAAGAGCTGGAGTTGATTTTGAAAAGGCACACTGGAAAGCAACTACAAAAGAGGACCAGGAGGGTGGTGGCTTGGAGGAGGACCCTTAGGAGGACCGCAAGAATGGTGATGACTCTGAGTGGGAGGTTCCAAATCCACACCCCAAGAAGGTAGTGACCCTGAGAAGTTTGAGGAGGAGGGAGAAAAAGATTTGCCAGGGGCACCATTAGACAGTGAGGACCCCATAGATAGGGAGTCCCTTGCTGGGTCTAGTGCCAGGAGCAGTGACATTTCCCCACCATGTCCCCTGAGGAGATCAAGGATAGAAAGGCTGAGAAGCACCTGAGGCTGCAGATAGCACAGCTGGCTACCAAGGAGAAAATGTTCAAGGTTGCAATGGCCGTAGCTCAGTATAGGATGGCGGAGGGCCTTCGCCAGTGAAAAGCTTTCTTTGGAGGGAAGGAAACTGACCAATGAGCATAGTTTTAGCTTGCTGGACACACCAGGGCTGATAGTGGAGTACATTGGTGACAGCAGTTCTGAATTTAGTGTGAGAAATACCACCCACCTACCCACAGACTTGGTGCGTAGCTTTAAGGAGGGAGATGACATACATCAGTGATGCAGGGGTATGAGAGGGCTGTAACAGTGCACAGGATCCCTGGGGGGGGGGTTTGGGGAACTGGCCTGGAGAGTTATATTCCTGGTGATGAGATGGATGCCCTACTGGCCCGAGAAGAGAGTGACCAGCAGAGGTACACTCCCTATGAAGGAAGCACCAATTACAAAGTTTGTATTCACCCCTAAAGAGTATAGGCAGAAGTTCAGGGGCAGTAGGAAACTATCTCACCAGTCTTGGGAGGATTTTGTGGAGGATTCTTACAAAACACTAGATGGATGGGTGAAGGGTAGGACAGTAAACAATTTTGAAGGGTTGTACAATCTGACTGTCAGAAAGCACATATTCCATTGTTGTTTTCGAGGGCTACACCAACACCAGTTGGAGTGTAAGTTATCTGACCCTAAGAAACTTGCGAAGGAGACAGACCTCTGGGTGAGTACCAGAGGATCTGAAAAGGTACTTGGGAGTGATCCTAAAGGGAGTGGCTCAGGTTCTCTCCAAACAAGGACAGGGGAGGTTCAAAGTATCCCAGACAGATCCACTTGTAGTGGGGTGGTTAAAGGGTCCCATGTCCCTTCTCATAGGAGGAGGAGCGTTGGGGGTGGAAGACATCCTACGGTGCCTCATACCCAGCTGCAGAGCCTGGAGAGTACCCCAAGGGGCCCCAAGAAGGGAGTCCAGTTTTTTCAAGGAGACCATCCACTGAGGGGGACTCCGTAGGGTCAGTAGAACTTGGGGTGGCAGCTGACACAAACGTCCAACCAGGTCTGGTGTCTGGCAGTACCAGTCCGCAAAGGATGGTGCAGAAGCCCAGATGGAGGGGGTAGGGGGATGAAGAACTCGCCCCTAACCCCTGTCCAGTGCATTGGTAAAGGCCCTGGTGTGGAGGAACAGGTTCAGGGAATCACCCCTGACCTGGAGGAAGGGGCAGCTGCCACAAGTACTGTAACATTTTGTCTTCTGGGGTACAACCACTGGAGAGAGGATACAGAACTCTCAAAGGTGGGGTAGGGGAAGGAAGGACTTACTCCTGACCCATGTTGAACCCAAGGGTGAAGGCCCTGGGTTGGTAGACCAGTTGCAGAGTAGCACCTCTGTACTGGTGGGAGGGCTGACCAGGACAGCTGACCGAAGCACCCTGACAGTTCTGGATTCTAGGGCACTATTCCCAAAAGCAGAGTATGGAACCCCAGAAGAAAGGGTGGGGGGAGGAAAGCCTTGCCCCTGTCTCCTGTCCAGTCTGAGGGTACAGGCCCTGGGATTGAGAACTAGTCTCAGGATAGCACCCCTGAAGTGGAGGAAGGTGGAGTGGGAAAAGGATGTGATGCACCTGAGGTTACCACCCAACTCTGAGAAGCCTCCTAGGCCAGAAACCTCTGAATGGCCTTAGGCCTGGGTTTTGACACTGACAGTGACATCTGTTGGTTGCTGTGCTTATAAACAGAATTTTTCTTGAGTTGGGGACAGACGTCAGACTCAAGGGCTGGCATGGGCCACATCACTTTGTTGGCCATGATGGTACTGTCTGTCACCTGGAATACATCTGAGGGTAGATTGAAGTTAGGGTATTCATCGATTGGGTCCACAGGTGATGAGAAGAATTCCACTTGTGTTAGTTTAGAAGGTTCTGAGAATATAGACAGAGGGATCCAACTGGATTCAGAGAGGCGAAGAACTGGGATGTGCCCCTGCAGTAACAGGCCATTTTCAACGTCGCCCCAAGGAGGAAAACCCATCAAAGTATTAATTGGTCTACCCTAGCTTTAGGCTGGAGGGGGTTGTGTTTTAAATGGCCCTTTCTTCAGGGTTATCCCCAAACTTTTCATCTTCCTCCTCTTAATCTTCTGCCCTTCTTTTTGTTGGCTTTAGAACTCTGCTTACTTTACCACTGCTAACCAGTGCTAAAGAGCATGTACTCTCTCCCTTAATACTTGCTCCAAGGGCAAGAAGAGAGGTATCACAGTTGCGGGTCTGGCAGGAGCTGAGGAGGCACCGACCAGCAGCGCCAATGCTGTGTGCTCTGCTCATCACAGTAAGTCCCATTATTTATTATTATATCCTTCACTTTTACCTCTGCCCACTAATATATTACTTTTAATTTTTCCTTGTTTACTTTTGTAAACTGTCTCCTTTTTATCCAACTCCCCTATCAAATGTTTCTTTAATTGCTTTTATCCCTGCATTATCTTTGTTTCTGTCTTTCATGGGCCATTTTTATTTCACCCCTTTATTGCACTTCAATGATTCCGAGTCATCATCATCATAGGCTACACCTCTGCCACTCCATTACACAAAGTATTTGTTTGGCTTGACTACCTGGCTTTTCTAGCGCTGTGAACCAACAAAATTCCATGAGTGATATTTCTGACAGAAGAAACTGCAGTAGCTAACCGAACTGTAGCAATTTATTGCTGTTGCATTTTTTTATTAAAAGTATTAAGAGTAGGTGTACCTGGCATATAAAAACTGTACAACGTTTTTCTTCTTTCCACACTGACCACCAGTGGAGTCAGCTCGACCTCTGCTGCAAGAGGAGACAGAGCAGGGGGACAAGCAGTGGCAGGGACCGATTCTAGTAAGTCATGTTGCTTGCTTATTGATAGTTACTACTACTACTGAGTTACTACTACTCATTAGCTACAAGGGCATCATTGTGATCATGAACCCCTGCATTACCAGCTACAGCAGTGGGTATTTTCTATCTGCCACTCAGTAAAAGCACACATGGTGTATGCTAAAATGATGACTTGATGAAAATGAGAAAGAAAGAGGGGTTAAAAGCAACAAAGGGTGAAATGAGTGAAAAGAAAGGATGTGTAGGCGGGTGAAAGGATACATGGGTGAGGATTGGATAAATGGATGGATGGGTGAAAGGATGATTGAAAGAAAGGGTGGATGGTGGATACTGAATGGATGGGTAATGGATTGTGAATTTTGGTGAAAGACTGGATGAGAGAAAGTAAAGCTTAAATTGTGGTAGCAGTGGGTGAATATAGTAGGAAGAATGAAAGGATGAATGATGATGCTTGGATGAATAAACAAGGGAGCCCTTCTGGAGAGGGACATGCTGCTCACCTACTTCCCTTACTTTGGGGGTTATTACAACTTTGGAGGAGGTGTTAATCCGTCCCAAAAGTGACGGTAAAGTGACGGATATACCACCAGCCGTATTACGAGTCCATTATATCCTATGGAACTCGTATTACGGCTGGTGGTATATCCGTCACTTTACTGTCACTTTTGGGATGGATTAGGACCTCCTCCAAAGTTGTAATAACCCCCTTTGTGTTTTGTAGTTATCAAAGCTATGGTTCAAAGCGGGGAGTATTTTAGTTTGTGTTCTAATCTCTTGACTCATTGTATTTGTTAAATGAGGCTGGTATGTATCCCACCCATCATCATTCATTAACCCCCTACCGACCCAGAGCATTCAGCCACCCCTGACCCAAGATGTGCTATATGGTTCAATTTGTGCCTGCAGTGTTGGCTGTGCAATATGCGTCTGCTTCAGTTAATGTGTCATTTACAAAGTTTCCAATGCATTGCAAACTAAACACACAAGATGTGTTGTTTCCCTTCGTCCACTCAGTCACCTCTTTGTAATTCACTCCTTTATTCTTTCCTACGTTATTCCATCCGAGTCTACCAAACAAATTGAAAAATTTATTTTTGGCATGTGCCACTCTTTTGGTCATGTGAAGTGCTTCCAAAATGTATTTCATGGTTTCCTTTAACAGATTTATTTTGCACCTGTTCCGATTATTCCCTTTAGACTTTCATCCATACAGTAATTGAACAAGTCAAAGCTGAGACACATGATAAATTGTTGATCAGTGACACTCCTCTATTCTATAGCAAAAGCTCTACGGACCTGCCTAATCCCTCTGACTTACTCTGCAGTAGAGTAAGGAAAGTTTCCTTTCCTTACTGTCCAGTGAATTCATTTATTGGAAAGAATTTGTCGCGGAGGTTAAGACCAGTTAAGTGGGACTTGTAAGTGCCAGATTTGATTTCAAGTTTGGCGTAAGGGATACTCTGTGACAAACATGTCAAATATGATCTATATAGCCCATTCATTTCCCTGTAGGGCAGTGCATTGTTTTCCCCCACATCTACTTACAGCAGACAGGATAATACCTTCACATTTTATACGTAACATATATGACACATGTTAGTTATTCATCTGCCTCTTTGGAGTCAGGGTAGCTAAGTGAAAGGCATTTCAATAAGAGCAGGGCCATTGGAATTAAAGGTAGATAATTGTCAACTACAACTGTCCAAGCTGGAGACAGTAGAAAATTACCAAAAGCATTCGCTAACATGTCTCCATTAAATTGGCACAACAACTTGCACTCCATAGTGCATAATGCCTTACTCATAAAATGAGAGGTAATTCATTTTTATTTTTCCACTTCCAAAGTGTCTATTTAGTTACTAGAAAAGCCTTTAAAAGAAAACAATTAATTCACTTTTTTTTTTTAAATCTGATGCTATTCTGCCTTAATTCTTTTCTACCCAACAGTCACAGCTTTTTTTGTGAGGCATGTGTGGATCAACAAAGAATTTTGGTTCTGTGACTCTCCTAATCATAAAAATCACATCAAATCTAATGTCCCTTGGAGACCAGCAGTGTACTGCTACTGTGCCACCCACTATCTACTTTAGAATAAATGTTTGTTCAGAGCATTTTTTACAATATGCCTTTTTTATTTTTGTTTTTCTTACTATAGCTACTCCTGCTGGTTGGCCAGCACCACCCACCAGGCAGGAGAAAGCAGCCAGGCTGTGGCAGCAGAGGACAGAGAACATCCAGGCCAAATACCACTGGCTGGTGGTCCTGGAGGAGGAAGAGGGTGAAATAGCTTCCTCTGACTGGGACCCAGCTAAGCAGCACACCAGCCTCATGGCCACTACATTACCAGCACCACTGCCAGCTGTCAGGGTCCCTGACGGCACCTGCTGCCACCCCATTCCGCTCTGACATTGCATTGCTCCACTGTATCATGCAGCAGATGTGCGAGAAGGAGAGACGGCTCGCCAGGTTCGAGCAGATCCTAGACCAGCTCTGGACCCATATAGATAGTGCCTTCTTCTGAGCCTTTTAAAAAAAAAAATTGGTTTGAGGGGAGGGCCTTTTTGTGGGTGGAAAGAGTGAGAAGGGAGTTGGGACCCGGTTTCACATTGGACGTTTCGTTGGACTTTTTGTGAACGGGGCTATTTGTTTGGGGAAAGGGATAGGCCTGTTGTGGGCAGAAAGGGTGACGTTTTGTATTTCTTTAAAAAAAAAGGGGATAATTTATTTTACTTGATTCATGCCTCAAATGTTTATTTAGTTTTTTTTAGTTTGCACTGCCATCTTTTAGTGTAGCCTGTTTTTTAAATCTGCTGGAGAAGTGTATGTCATTTACTTATACCCTTGCTCTACTGCCATATACAACTATATTGACCACTAGGGTATGGTTGTCATTGCCTATTTTGCCTACAAAAACCTAAATACACACAGACAACATCTTCCTTAGTTGGAGTTAATTACTAGCTAAAGAGTAATTACTAACTAAAAAAGTTCACTTCAATCCATAGTTCTTCTCTTACTTGAATAGATGAAGCAAAGGAGTCTTCTTACTTGTTTTTTTTTCCAACGTGGTATCTTAAGGGGATGGTAGTAGAAGTAGCAGGCTAGTGCACTAACAGGAAAGGCAGAGGGTGCCACTCCCCCCTATGCTAACTTCAACTGCAGGATTAATCAAAGTGTTATCCATCACTGTCAACCAAATTGAAAGAAAACAGGGAGTTAGTGGGTCATATTATGTCATAACTTTAGGGGGACTGAGACCAGACTACCACAATGACAGTTTTTGACACACCACAAAGAAGATCTGATACGATAATAAAAACTAGCAATATCAACTTCTTCTGGGCAATGGTGGGGAGCTATTAATTCAAAACTAAACACATTAAATAAAATTATGGGGTCAGGAGAAGTGGTCTCAGAGTCAAGAGTGGTTCGACCAGGTTAAGTGTTTACGCAACATACAACACAAGGCATGAATAATGATTTTGATGGGGTCAGTGTGGAATATTGCTCAGGTAATAGAAGGTCATGCAGTGATTTAGTGTCGCCTTTACCGCATCCGGCCCAGCAAGTGTGCAACCCAGTTCTGGTGTAAAATTAAGTCACACCTCAATAAATCACACAGTCCTGGGGGAGGGGATTAGGGGCTCGCTGAATGGATGGGAAAGGGGATTTGGGGAAGGGTGTGACAAAGGCAAACACTACACAAAAGAAACCACAACAATATTGATTGGGTCACTGAGCAGCACACCATCATCATTCTGTTGTGGAAGGATAGGATGAAGGGATAAGTAAGACATATTTCAGTTAAATACATAGCAAACAGTCCTTCTGCTCTGGAGAGACCCAAGATAATATATCTCTAAATGTAATGTCTCCTAGGTTTGAAAGATACAAATTATGGAGGGTTGAAGTTAACCTAACCAGTTCTAAAAAATTATGATTGTTAAAAGAAAAATGATACTGTATTGCCATATTGGGCGGTGCAACTTCATTCTTCTTGGAATGTCCGTCACTTTTGGGTGCCTGGCTAAACCTGTCCGGTAGATAAGCCGGAGTCTTGAGCTTTCTCCAAGTTTTGTTCATGCAGGAGAACACTAGGAAAAGGTGTGCACATTGATAACAACAGAAACTGTATTATAGAGTGAAGGAGAAGGACAAAAGGAAGCAAGGTAAGCTTCATGAGGAGTCAGTAGGGTATCAAGAAGACTCAAAGGTAGAGCAAGAACGTAAGAGGAATTTGATGTTTGAGCCAAAAATCCAACAAACACGTACTCAGCAGCATTTCCCAACAACGTACCTCTCTCAAGTCCTCAGAGCTGAGTCAGTGCTAGGCCTCTGAGTCTTTGCCATCATCATGGTTTCTCTTTGAAGTTGATAACTTTCTCCTTCTTGCTATTGAGGTAACCCCACCCTAAGTCCTTCCATTTCACTCCTCCTGATTCTGAGGAACTCCGTCCCTGTCCTAAACTGAGTGAGGTACAACTATGCAATCAAGTGCACTGCTGTTCAAGAACAAATAGAGAAACAGAACTGGAGTATTTTGTGTAGATTTGTGATTGGTAACTAAAGTGACTGGTCTGGTCTGAGGGACCAGAAAAAAGGAATAAACCCTACAGGTAAATTTCACTAAGTTTGAAATACCAATCACTATCAGGAAAACATTATCACCAATCAGCACCCAAGCATTGTATATCATCAGAATCAAGTTTACAAATTTGTTGAACTTCCTCCATCACTGTCAGCCACCACATACATCATCAATCATCACTCACAATCACTCAACATATTACCACTCATTGGTGCAATAGTTAGTAGTTACCTCTTCCAATCCAAGCATGGTGGTTGAACAAAATATTATCTCAGCCATTGGTAGCAAGTAGCAACACATTAGAATTTGGCATTGGCGGACTTTTAATCAATGATCTTCTGGGGCAGCGCTGCTAGGTGGTGTAAAGAAAAGGATAGGCAGTGGCATGTGAGTGAGGTAGGCATAGTCTCCAATGTCCTGAAGAGAATGTGGGGGCTGTTTCACTACACACAGGTCCAACTCCAATCTGCCCATATAATATGTGACTACAAAATGGTGCAGCAGCATTAACCTGACACAAACAAATTAAAAAGTTCTATGATGGGACTGGCATACTCAGTCTGGGAAGTAGAGCTCACCCTCAAACTCTGGTGGTTCACCCAGAGGTTGGTCAGCAAACACACTTGATTCTGACCAATCATCCTTTTTCTCCTTCTGTGGTGTTTGGGGAATAGTCTAATCAGGTGGTTTCACATGCTGGTTCATTTTGATCGTGGTCAATCTCTACGTTTTGACGTGAGAGATTGGTCCTTCTCACTTTTACAACTACACCAGCTGCATTAAACACAGTTTCAGGAGACATGCTGGCTACAGGACAAGCCTGATACTTTATTGCCAGCCTGCTGAGCTCTTCCCATTGGCGCAACTTCCCATGCCTACACACTAATGGGCTTTAATCCACATACATCTCTTTTGGGTCACCAGGATACTCCTGGAACATCCACTGCAGTGTCATTGGTGCTGACACTTGCTCAACGTATTTTGACCTTTTCCTCTGCTCTGGACTCATGACCTGCCACTTGAAACCAAGCCAATGCCGAGGTTGGGTCCAATTCTTCTGATGCTGTTGTTGCTGGTGTTGTTGCTGCCGGTTTTGGCTGCTGTGAGAAGAGGCTGCCCTCTCTGAAAGTTGAAGGGGACACCCCAGTACTGCAGAGTGGGACTCTAAGTTCCAATGGTTCTTCTTCCAGTTCTCCAGCTTGCTCAACAATCCACCTCTTATTTTTTAAAACATCTCCTTCAAAAAAAGGAATGAACTTGGGAAGAATGTTTTTGTAGTGAGGATAAAGTAGGGTGGCACAGATGTACTCTTAGGACAAGATACTGTCACCTTACAGCCTAGCCTTTGCAAGCCAAGAGATGAATTATGTTCTCAACTAAGGCATGCGCTTCTGGGTTTTCGCTCACATCTCTGCGTGTGAACCTTTCAGACACCTTCTTTAGCTGCTTCTGTAGTAAATGCAACAGTGGGATGGGTGGCCCATCATACTGTCCTCCTTGCTAACTTCCATGTGAAAACCTCAAAAGGGAGCAGCATCTGCATTAGGCATTTGACTAGGCCCCATTTGTTCACATCCATGGTCATAGCTTTCCCCAGTTGCATCCCCTCTTAAGATGACATGGTCATTGATCTGTCTGAACTGCTCAAACAGATGTTCCAACATATAATAGGTTGAGTTCCAATGTGTTGGAACTCCGCCACAGCTATTATGACCCACATCTCGGAATCTGCCAAAAGTCAGACACCCACACAAGTCCGCCACACCAAAGGTAAGTGATAAACTGGCGAAAACAAAACCTCCACCGTCACGGCAACAGAAATACGCCCACACTATCACGACACACGAATCCACAAGGCGGTCTTTCAACCGCGGTATTCCATTGGCGGTACACACCGCCGCGCTCAAAACACACACACATTTACAAAACACAGCCACATTGGACAATTCAAAATGCACACACCTGATACACATACACGCACCACACCCACACACTCACACCACTATAAAACACACACCCACAACACCCACAAACCCCTACGACCAACAATTCAGAAAGAAGGCTAGAGAGAGACAGCACCAGCAAGAACAACAGCATCCACAGGCACACAACCCCATCACCCACATAACTTCCACGCACCTCACACAACACACCAATACATATCACCACACTTATCACCACACACTCCACCCCACACATCACCTACACCACCCCATGGCACGGCAAAGACACCCCAGGTTCTCGGAGGAGGAGCTCAGAGTCATGGTGGAGGAAATTGTCCGGGTAGAGCCACAGCTATTCGGATCACAGGTGCAGCACACCTCAATTGCAAGGAAGATGGAGCTATGGCGAAGAACAGTGGACAGGGTCAACGAGTGGGACAACACCCAAGAAATCGGAAGGACATCAGGAAGAGGTGGAACGACCTATGGGGGAAGGTGCGTTCCGTGGTCTCAAGACACCACCTGGCAGTTCAGCTGACTGGCGGCGGACCCTCACCTCCTCCCCAACAACTAACAACATGGGAGGAGCAGGTCTTGGTGATTCTGAATCCTAAGGGCCTCGCAGGAGTTGGTGGAGGAATGGACTCTGGTAAGTCAAATCTAAATTATTACATCCCCCACCCTACCTGCATGCTATCACATACCCCCGCCCTCACCCTCACCCCCAGCACCCCAACTCCTCCCATATGTCCCAACATCACAAACCACACATCCCAACACCAAGCCCAGCATGCAACAACAAAGCATGGACACCCATCACCAAAGCATGCCCAATGCACATACCCATACACCCCCTAAACCATCATCACACAAGTTCCCACACAGGAATGCTAGCACTGGGGTACACAGTCACCCACCCATTGCACACCGTTACACACACAGATGTAATAAACATCCTTTTATACCCCTGCAGGACCCCTACCCAACGTCACCGGACAGGAGGGTCCACAGATGTCCACACCACCAACAGAAGAGGCCCACAGTGATGACAGCACCTCTGTCCAACTGGATCTAGATGACCAGCCCGGACCATCGTGGACCTCTGGACAGTCGGTTCCCCTCACACAGGCACAGGCCACCACAGACCTTCCCCCCTCTGGAAACACCAACACAGCACCCGCCCAGCGGGCCCATACCGCCGTCCCCAGGACACGTCAATCAGCTGTGTGTCCAGCACTACAGGGAACCCAGGATAACCTACCACCCCAACAACAACAGGGACCTGGGGGCAGTGGTAGTGGGCACACGGTCCAGGGGACGGAGGCCCAGGAACACAGGGGAACTGGGAGGGCTGCTGTGCGACAGGGGGCGGACAGGCGAAGGGAACCCACTATCCACGAGGCCCTCTCCTCCATCATGGGAGCCTACCACCACTCCCAGGAGACGATGGCAACGGTACTGGCCAAGTTTCAGGAGACCCAGCGCATGCAGGAGGAACAGTATATGGGCTTCAGGGAGGAACTCAGAACCATCAGCTCCACCCTGGGCACCATCGTAGGGGTGCTGAAGGAAGTACTCAACACCAGGAGGGACACTGTGGCACTACAAGGGGCCCCTGACACTAGTATGGATGATGAACTGCCCACCACCTCCGCCGGCGCTAGTGGACAGGACGCCCCGCCACAGGACCACCACACCAGCACCCCACCCCCTGCAGAGGGAGAACCACCCCGCAAACGGTCCCTGAGATCCAGGACAAAGACAGAGCACGATGCCAAGACCCCCGTCAAGAAATGAGACCACCCTGATTGTCATCCTACTGTCCAACTTTGTCACCCTGTCCATAATTAAACTGCCCCAGCTCTACTTCCTATGCCCATATTGGCAATGCACCTGTGAGACTAATAGACTGGACTCTGCCATGGACATTCCTGCACCATCTCCCCTCACCATTTCACTACCCCCTCCAATATTGAGCATTTAAATAAACATACCTAAAGCACAAAATGATCTGGAGTCTGTCTGTAATTTCGAAATAGTGTATTAGCAATTACAGTGACAAAATGGTTTTTAAATAGTAATGTCAACATACCTATTTCACACAGCTCTAGTCCATGAGGAATCTAAGCAGATGTCACACAGTGCGACCCACATCTGTGAAATCGTAAGGGAAAGTGACAACTCAGTGACCATACACTGGGTGAAAATGACAGACAGGAGAGAGGTAGTAGTGTCAAAGTCTCACTGGAATTATTGCAGGATCACTGAGTCCCTGTTCTGCATGTCTTCTTCCTCTGCTTCCTCCTCATCATTGTCCACAGGCTCCACAGCTGCAACAACACCGCCATCTGGACCATCCTCCTGCAGAAAAGGCAACTGGCATCGCAAAGCCAAGTTGTGAAGCATACAGCAGGCCACGATGATCTGGCGCACCTTCTTTGGAGAGTAGAATAGGGATCCACCTGTCATATGGAGGCACCTGAACCTGGCCTTCAGGAGGCCGAAGGTCCGCTTGATCACCCTCCTAGTTCACCCATGGGCCTCATTGTAGCGTTCCTCTACCCTTGTCCTGGGATTCCTCACTGGGGTCAGTAGCCATGACAGATTGGGGTAACCAGAGTCACCTGCAAATGGCGAGGGCCAACTGTTAGACACACACTAACCTGGAGGGATAACCCCAGACCCAGACAACCATTCCTACTGACTTGCTTCCAGGTGCTCACCTAATAGCCACACACAGTGCCTCTGGAGTTGACCCATCACATAAGGGATGCTGCTATTCCGCAGGATGTAGGCGTCATGCACTGAGCCAGGGAACATGGCACTCACATGGGAGATGTACTGGTCTGCCAAACATACCATCTGTACATCCATAGAATGATAACTCTTCCGGTTTCTGTACACCTGTTCACTCCTGTGGGGGGGGACCAAAGCCACATGGGTCCCATCAATGGCACCTATGATGTTGGGGATATGTCCCAGGGCATAGAAATCACCTTTCACTGTAGGCAAATCCTCCACCTGAAGGAAAACGATGGAGCTTCGCATGTGTTTCAGTAGGGCAGACAACACTCTGGACAATACGTTGGAAAACATAGGCTGGGACATCCCTGATGCCATGGCCTCAGTTGTTTGAAATGACCCATTTGCAAGGAAATGGAGCACTGACAGCACCTGCACTTGAGGGTGGATTCCTGTGGGATTGCGGATTGCTGACATCAGGTCTGGCTCCAACTAGGTACACAGTTCCTGGATTGTGGCACAGTCAAGCATGTAGGTGATTATCAAATGTCTTTCCTCCATTGTCGACAGTTCCACCAACGGTCGGTACACCGGAGGATGCCGCCATCTCCTCACATGTCCCAGCTGACGGTGCCTATGAAGGACAACAGCGAGCACAGAGTCAAACAACTCAGAGGTACGTACCCACAGTTTACCCAGAACACCAATCATACACAAAAGGTGGCCTGTATGTGTGTTGAGTCTAGGCCTAGGTATGTGTGACGCAGTTGAAAATGAAGCCATGTGGGCCCCTGAAATGGCGGCTGCCTGACCTCTAAAGTGGGACAATAGGATGTGAGGTAACTGCGCTGGCGTTGTACACCGTCGCGGTAGGCGGTCGAAGACCGCAGCGCAATGCTGCATTGGTTAACCTTGGACCCTATGGGTCCCAGGAGCCAATGACGATGTACGCCGGCGGTGACGGTACGCACCGCCGCGGACGTGACCGCCATTTTCTATCTGTTCAATCCCTCGATACCTGATCTTCTACAGGAGAGGACCTACACCGCAAGTGCTGCTGTGACCTCGGTCTGGAAGAGACAATGGCTCATGCGTCTGGGGAAAGGGCCCCTACCTTCACATCGGAGGAGTTGGAGAAGCTTGTGGATGGGGTCCTCCCCCAGTACACACTACTCTACGGTCCTCCAGACAAACAGGTAAGTACACAGGGAGCATGTTGTATGGGCTATGCCTGTGTGGAGAGTGCTGGATGTAAGAAGGAAGGGGGCAGAGTGCTGCGTGCATGAAAGAAGGTGAATGCATGTGCCACATGGCAAGGGTAGGGATGGGGGCCAATCACTTTGGCGGTGCAGCTGGTAATGACTTCTCTTCTTCCCCTGTACATTTCATGTAGGTCAGCGCCCACCAGAAGAAAGATATTTGGCGTGCCATCGCCAAGGACGTCCGGACCCTGGAGGTCTACCACAGACGGAGCACCCACTGCCCTAAAAGATGGGAGGACATTATCCGCTGGAGCAAGAAGGCGACGGAGGCTCAGTGGGGATGGCCTCCCAACGTGGGAGGGGTGTCCATCGCACCATGACCCCCCTGATGTTCAGGATCCTGGCGGTGGCCTACACGGATTTGGATGGGCGCTTGAGGGCATCACAGCAGATACAAGGGGGTGAGTACACTCTCATTCTGCTGACTTTGCGCGCAGTGGAGTTGTCTGGGTGGGGGAAGAGGGCTTTGGGTTTCCTAGGCCAGGGCGAGTTCCGTAGGCAAGGCCCCTCCGTAAGGCAGGCCATGTGGCACCCCAGCCCACGTCTGTAGAGTGCCAAGTACACCTAGTCATGCCCCTGTGTCATCTATGTGTGCAGATGTCGTCCATAGCCTTGTAGGCCATTTCCCAGGAATTGAAAGGTGGAGCCCAAGAACGCGGCGTAGTGCAGGGGGCTTCTGTGTCTGTCGTGTCCGCCAACGGTAGCGGTAATCCATGCACTCAACATGTCTTTCTTCTGTCGCCCCCCCCTTTTTGTGGTCTCCCTGTTCTTGTGTGCATTAGCATCATCAGGGGGAGGAGCAGTGGCACCGGAGCACGAGGGAGCTGCATCCCACATGGCCCTGGAGGGCGACACTACGGAGTCTGAATTCACCAGTGGGACGGAAGGGGAGGGGAGCTCCATGGCAGGCACAGGAGCTGACACCAGCGACACGGACTTGTCCTCTAATGGGAGCTCCCTTGTGGTGGCGGCAACATCTGTGCCCCCCGCATCTACAGATAGAGCCGCCACCCCCCCTACCATCACCACCCTCCCAGCAGCCCCTCAGCCTTCGCCCTGTGCCCGCTCACCCAGGAAGGTGGGCATCACCTTCGCCCCAGGCACCTCAGGCCCTGCCCCAGTCACCCCTGCTGCCCTCAGTGAGGAGGCCATTGACCTCCTCAGGTCCCTCACTGTTGGGCAGTCTACCATTTTGAATGCCATCCAGGGTGTAGAAAGGCAGTTGCAACAAACTAATGCATTCCTGGAGGGCATTCATTCTGGTCAGGCGGCCCTTCACCGAGCTTTTCAAACTCTGGCCTCAGCACTGATGGCAGTCATTGTCCCCGTCTCTAGCCTCCCCCCTCTAACTTCCTCCACCCAGACCCAATCCCCTGTACCTCTGCCTATCCCAAGCACACCATCAGACCAGCCTGCACACACCTCAACACCCAAGGGAAGCTCAGGCAAACATAAGCACCACACATCCCACAGGCACTCACGCAAGCAAAACACACATGCAGACACACCAACATCCACTGCATCCACTGTGTCCCCCTCCGCGTCGTCTCCCTCCTCCCTCCCAGTCTCGTCTACACTCACACCTGCATGCACTACCTCTACAGCCACTACGTCCCTCCCCAGCACACCCACCAGCACACCCCGCTCACGTGCAGTCACCACCCCCACTACCATTCACACGACACCTGTGTCCTCTCCCAGTGTGTCTGTGACGCCCCCTCCCAAGATACACAAACGCAGGCACACACCCACCCAACAGCCATCCACCTCACGACAGCCTCCAGCACATGCACCTTCACCCAAAGTCACCAAACGAACACCTCCTACTTCCACCACCTCTTCCTCCACTCCCAAACCCCCTCCAGCTAACCGTCCCAGTGTGTCCAAAAAACATTTCCTGTCCAGCCTTGACCTTTTTCCCACACCTCCCCCACCCCGTCCATCTCATAGGTCCCGAAGTAGCACCTCAGCCAAAACATCTCTGGCACCAATGGTGCCTGTAGTCACCGGTATGTGGAGTGCACCGGCCACCAGTACAGCCAGTGTGGCACGGAGCCAAAGCACAGACAGTCCCCCACCTGTGAAGCATCAGAAGTTGGCCAGTGCCTGGCGGGAGAGGGGGAAGACTTCAGCCACCAAAGCCGCTCCCAGGGGTCCCGGTGGGAGTGTGGAGTCAGCTGTGACACCTTCCAAGGTGGGGAAGGGCCACAAGAAACCCGGTAAGTCTGGGAAGAGCTGCACGGCGGAGAAGACCGCCATCATCCCCGCTGGCCAGGAGGCCACCGCCAACCCCAGCCCAGCTGCCCAGGAGGCCACCGCCAGCCCCAGCCCAGCTGCCCAGGAGGCCACTGCCAGCCCCAGCCCAGCTGCCCAGGAGGCCACCACTAGCCCCAGCCCAGCTGCCCAGGAGGGCACCGCCAGCCCCAGCCCAGCTGCCCAGGAGGCCAACGCCAGCCCCAGCCCAGCTGCCCAGGAGGCCACCGCCAGCCCCAGCCCAGCTGCCCAGGAGGCCACCACAAGCACCAGCCCTGCTGGGCCATGAAGGACCACCAGCAAAAGCCCTGCTGGGCCATGAAGGACCACCAGCAAAAGCCCTGCTTGGCCAAGAAGGACCGCCAGCAAAAGCCCTGCTAGGCCAAGAAGGACCGCCAGCAAAAGCCCTGCTGGGCCATGAAGGACCGCCAGCAAAAGCCCTGCCGGCCAATGAAGGACCGCCAGCAAAAGCCCTGCTGGGCCATGAAGGACCGCCAGCACAAGCCCCGCTGGGCCATGAAGGACCGCCAACTGAAGCACCGCTGAACAGGTCACCGCCAACTGAAGCACCGCTGAACAGGGCACTGCCAACTCAAGCACCGCTGAACAGGGCACTGCCAACTCAAGCACCGCTGAACAGGGCACCGCCAACTCAAGCACCGCTGAACAGGGCACCGCCAACTCAAGCACCGCTGGCCCATGAGCGGCAGGGGCACTGATGCAACTGGGTCCGTCACAGGGTGAGTGATGCACTCTGGGGACCAGTCCCCCTCCAGAACCAGTGGAGAGATCCATCCACTACCTCTGTCCTTCACAGGATGAAGCACTCTGGGCACCAGTCCCCCTCCAGAACCAGTGGAGACATCCATCCACTACCTCTGTCCTTCACAGGATGAAGCACTCTGGGCACCAGTCCCCTCCAGAACCAGTGGAGATTGTTATCCACTTGAGAGACTGTGGCTTTGCACTCCCCAGGATTGAACAGTGGGCAACCCACCCACTGTAGAGACTTGAAAGACTGTGGCTTTGCACTCCCCAGGATGGAACAGTGGGCAAGCCACCCACTGTAGAGACTTAAGAGACTGTGGCTTTGCACTCCCCAGGATGGAACAGGGGGCAACCCACCCACTGTACAGACTTGAGAGACTGTGGCTTTGCACTCCCCGGGATGGAACAGTGGGCAAGCCACCCACTGTATAGACTTGAGAGACTGTGGCTTTGCACTCCCCAGGATTGAACAGTGGGCAAACCACCCACTGTAGAGACTTGAGAGACTGTGGCTTTGCACTCCCCAGGATTGCACAGTGGGCAACCAACTCACTGTAGAGACTTGAGAGACTGTGGCTTTGCACTCCCCAGGATGGAACAGTGGGCATGTGGCCCCCTCGTGGATTTGGCGCTGTGCACTCAAGCGGCTGAGGTGCCCCCCCTTTCCCTCCTCCTGAGGTGCCTGTTTTCTTGGTATCTGATGCCCCTGCAGTGTTCTCTCCGTCATGGTCGGGGATCTTGTGTGGGCCTCGCCCATACCGTGTGGTCCCAGTGTTCCACGGACTTTCTTTGTGCAATACCTGGACTACTATGCCTGGTATTTATTTTGTACATGGTGTAGATACATATGTTTCTGCCTACTTGTTTGTAATATATTATGATAGTTACACTCATTTTCTTTGGTCTTTGCATTCTTCCGGGGGGGGTTGGGGGGTTGTAACTGTGATGTATTGATATGCATTTGTGTGTGTTGTAGTGGGTGAGGGTGGGGGTGGGGGTGTTGCGTGTGGGTGTCCCTGTTTTTTCCCTCCCCCTCCCCCCTCCCCTGTGTCGTAGGTGCAGTACTCACCGTGGTCTTCGCCGCCGGCGTTCGTGCTCCTGGTAGAGGAGCAGGAAGACTATCGCAGGTAGGATTTGGAGTTCCGGTTCCATGGTGCCCTTGTTCCTCGTGGAGTGTGTAGAGGTGAGCGTTTTCCCTTCGAAATTCCTGTTTCCGCCGTGTTTTTATCCGCGGTGAATCCGCCCCGGAAAGGTGGCGGATTGGCCTGTCATAATAGTGTGGGCGGTACATTGTCTCCCGCCTGTCTGTTGGCGGTGACCGCCGCGCTGTTTGTTTGTACCGCCGTGGCGGTCTGAGTGTTAAAGTGGCTGTCTTTGTTGGCGGTTTCCGTCACGTTCGTAATTGCATTTTTTTTTACCGCCGGCCTGTTGGCGGTCTTACCGCCGCTTTAACACCGGCCGCCAGGGTTGTAATGACCACCTATGTCTTCTTTTTTTAGAAAGTCTTGCACAACAGGTTGATGCAGTGTGCCAAACACAGGACCCTGTAACAGCCACCGTCTGCCATGGCATTGACTATGTTACTGCTATTCTCTGTGGCAATAAATCCAATTCGGAGACCTCTAGGTCGTAGCCATTCAGACACCCTGCTATTAAATTCATCCAAGATGTTTGCAACTGTATGTGATTTTTCCATGGCTACTGTTGCATGCCGCCGAACGCTCTTGAAAATTTCTTCAGGGACAAGACCTGTAGATAATGTTTGCTTTACCCCCGCAAAAGAGATCCAGTGTGCAGTGATGCACATGTAATCAGTAGCCTAAAAACTAGTCAACATGTCTGTCATCAAGTGGATAGTGTGGACAACACTTTGCTGTAAAACATGTCCAACGAATTGCATCAGATCCTGATGCAGAGCTGGAACTTCAACTCTGGCAAAATAGGTCCAACTTGGAACATTCCATTTCAGGCAGATGGGTGCCACAAACCACTCCTTTCACAAAAGGAAAACAGAGGATGTCCAGTACTAACATTTTTGCCAGTTTTCCTTTGCACAAACATGCCACTGGGTGATTGTGGTCATAGTGCTCATCCGGCCTAAACATGCCCTACTTGTAGCTTAGATTTTCTTCTTTTGTGGGGCCACCAGTGCAAGTGAATTTTGAGATGTTGGTGGAGGTAGACTCAACATGCGTCATTGTGCAGTCACCGTATACCGTTGTGTGTCCATCTGACTAGGAGTCTTCCTGTGCCATTGCAAGGTCACTGAGGCTGGTAATTCTCGCACACTGCTGCGGAAGAGCTGCTTTGCGTGAGGATGTCACCCTCTTCTTCCTCACCGTCAATTATGATCTGATCAGTTGTAGCTGATGTTTCCCGGCTCTCATCCCCTTCACCACGGAAAACGCGTTCAGTTATTTTTTTAGGTGCCCCTCCCACTGGATTGTGTGATGTTTTTTATATGGGTTGTCTGGCCTCCGGTACCATAATGTGAACCAAGCTTACCTCGACAAACACTTGTGTGGCAAATGGAGCATATCTCAATGTTCCCCACCTGTTTGGTAATTGTAAAAAAGTACCAAACTGGGGAGGAGTACTTTCTTATTGGTCCACTGCCAATGCCTGAAGAAGACCTGGAGGTAAGTGGGTGTGTCAATTGCCTCTCTGCATTGCATATTTGTACAAAGATCTACTGAGGTGCAGGTTGGCGCAGGTCTCTGCTGGGGCCTTACAAATATGGGAGTTGGTAGTGCTGCCTGTGCCACATCCCTCAGAGCAGGTTGGTTAGTAATGTCGGACTCCTCTGTGCCAACTTCCGCAAAGACTGGCTCATCGTCATCATCATCACCCCCTTCCATGATTCTAAAGCTTTCTTGAACTTTTCTTTTCCCTTGCCTTTGCTGGCGTCTCCTGGACTCTGCAGGGGTCCACTCCATGTCCTTATCATCGGCATCAGAAGTGGTGCTTGAGAAGAAGGTGGAGTAGTTCCTTTCCTTTTTCTTGCTGGAGATCTGGCAGCCAATGATTCTCAAAGAAGAGGTTCTTGCTCAGCAGGAAGCTCAACCTCCTGTTGTGCTCCAACTGCGGGAAAATCTACTATTGCTGACTGAGACGCTGTCCACTTTGCTCTGTTTCCTGAAACGTTTGGGTACTACTTTGCGAAAGGGATAAATCCAATTCAAAGTCACTGATCATCGACGTTGCATAATTGCAGTGGATGCCTCTCTGACAGAGATGGTCTTGGGCTTAGGTTGGGGTGATGCTGTTGATGTTGGAGTGCTGCTCCTCGATTCTTCCCTGGAGGCCGGTGTGAGAGGCACACATCTCTCAAAAAAGGTTGCAATTGACACATCAGTGGTGGAAAGCTGCTTCTTCTCACGGACCAATTTTTTGGGAGCAACTTTCTTTGGGGCCATCAGAAGCTTTAAGTTGTCAATGGCACTAAGATGCACAAGTGGAAGAGTTTGGAGGACTAAAGTAACTGTACAGGCCTTCTCTTTGTCAGTATTGTGGGTGATGTGATGTCTCTTCTCTTGTGAACCTAAAAGCAACCAATCAAGAAAAACATGTAGTTAGTGAAACATGGCATTGTAGCAGGTTGAAATAGTACAGACACATGCAATCTTAGGCCCATATTTATGCTTTTTGACGCACAACTGCGCCAACGCAGTTGTGCGTCAAAAAATTTACCGCCGGCTAACGCCATTCCAACGCGCCATGCGGGCGCCTTATTTATGGAATGACGTTAGCCGGCGCTGCGGACTGGTGTGCGTCAAAAAGAATTACTCACACCAGGCAGCGCCGGCGTATGGGAAAATGGGGGTTGTGCGTCAAAAAATGGGGCAGGTCAGGTCTGAGGCAAAATTCAGGCCTCAAACCGGATTTGCGCCATTTTTTTTTACGCCCAACCTCCATTGACATGACTCCTGTCTTAGCAAAGACAGGAGTCATGCTCCCTTGCCCAATGGCCATGCCCAGGGGACTTATGTCCCCTGGGCATGGTCATTGGGCATAGTGGCATGTAGGGGGGCCCAAATCAGGCCCCCCTATGCCACAAAAAAAATCTGAAAAAATACTTACCCGAACTTACCTTTCCTTCCCTGGGATGGGTCCCTCCATCCTTGGGTGTCCTCCTGGGGTGGGCAAGGGTGCCAGGGGGTGTCCCTGGGGGCAGGGGAGGGCACCTCTGGGCTCCTTCTGAGCCCACAGGTCCCTTAACGCCTGCCCTGACCCAGGCGCTAAAAAACATCACCCATCAGGCTGTGCGTCGTTTTTTAAGGCCCACCCCCTCCTGTGCGTCAAAATGACGTCAGAGTATAAATATGGGGCACCGGCCTTAAAGTCATTTTTTGGAAGGGAACGCCTACCTTGCATATAATTAACGCAAGGCTGGTTCCTCCTTCCAAAAAATGACGCACAGGGTGATATTTTGACGCCCGCGGGGTCGGACGTCAAAGTATAAATATGGGGCAGGGTTCGGCGCAAACAGAGTATAAATATGCCCCTTAGTGCAGATGTTATCTATGTAATAAATACCAATCTAATCAAACATTGTAAAGTTAAACCTCACAACCACACCGTAAACATTTGTTTCAAGTCAGGCAGCACACCATGCAGATTTAGCTCTTTGCTTTATCTCCATCTGTTTTAACGGAGTCAACTGTGGTAGTCAAAGAGAGGTGCATGGGTAAATGGAATAATCCTTTTAAAACCTATGGTGGCAAGGTGGTCCAGGGGAAATGGAATAATCATAAATGAATTATGCTGCTGATTTGTCTGCAGTGTGCCACAGCCATGGTGTCCAGGAGGAAAATGAATTATTATGCACCTAAAGAAACCAATTGATGTAGTGCAGCTGTGCTCCTTTGGTGGATGGATGGATGGTTGCATGGATGGATGGGTGGATGAATGGATTTGGATGGCTGGATCAAGGCAAAATGCAAAATTGAGTAAAATGAAATAAAGAATGTAAAAAATTATAATTAAAATAAAGAAATAAAAAATGAATTTTAAAATTATAACACAAATTTCAAAAATTTAAAATTAAAACAACAAAAAACTAAAATAAAAAAATAAAATAAAAAATGAAAATATAAAATTAAATAATTGTTTTTAATAAAAACAAAAATAGAAAATAAAAGTAAATAAATAAAATCGAAAATAAAAATTAAAAATTAAAATATAAACCTAAAATAAACAAATGATCAATAATAACTATGTTTACATGTAAGCCTATGGCAAAGACACACTGGCTGGATGCACAAAATGGCTGACAGCTACTTGGTAATACAACAAAAAGGACAAGGAGGCATAGCAAACAAAGAACACATGCAAGCCTATGGCAAAGGGACACTGGCTGGATGAAAATATACGGCTGCCAGCCACATTGTCAATTAACAACAACAAGGAGCAAGGAGGCATGGAGGCATGGGAACAAAGAAGAACCCATGCAAGCCTATGGCAAATAAACACTGGCTGGAATGCACAAAATGTCTGCCAGCCAAATGGTAAAACAACAAGGAGCAAGGAGGTATGGCAAACACCACATGGAAGCCAATGTCAAAGGGACACTGGCTGGTTGGACAAAATGGCCACCAGCCGCATGGTCAAACAACAACAACAAGGAGCAAGTAGTCATGGGGAACACAGAAAGGACTCATGCAAGCCTATGGCAAAGGAACACTGGCTGAATGCACAAAATGGCTGCCAGTCGCATGGTCAAACAACAACAATGAGCAAGGAGGCATGGCAAACAAGGAACACATGCAAGCCTATGTCAAAGAGATACTGGCTGGATAGGATAGAATAGGATAGACAAAATAGAAAAAATAGCTGCCAGCTACATGGTCAAACAACAATAAGGGACTAAGAGGCATGGGGAACAAAGGAAGAAAACATGCAAGCCTATGGCAAAGGAGGCTACATGCAAAGGAGGCTACATGCATAAAATGACCACCACATGGTCAAACAATAACAACAACAACAAGGATCATGGAGAACAAAGAAGAACACAGGCAGGTCTATGGGAAAGCCACACTGGTTGAATGCAGAAAATGGCACAAGTCACATGGTCAAACAACAATTGTGAACAAAAAATGCATGCAAGCCTATATACATAGACTACACAAAAAAGACACCTGGTGGACGATGACAAACACACCCACCCACACACACACACACAGACACACATAGGCCATAAGGAGGCATGGAGGTAACTCTGAAGAAAATACTAACATTAATTTAGCAATGCAAAACACGAACATTAACAGAGCTATAACACTTTCACAACATTACGCACATCCTCCTATGCCATGTGTGTTGCAAAAAAACTGAAATGAAAATAATAGCCAATGTTTTTTAATTGAATCCAATGCCATCCATGTCCTAAATTAAATATAAAAAACATATACCACTGAAATATTTATTTCATGAACTGATGACTACTACTGGTTAGATGGACCTATGGAAATCTAAACCACATAGTAAAATAATATTGCAGATTTTACAAACATGTAGAAAAGGGCAGGTACTACTGAGCTGTGCAACAATTTTCCTCTACAAAAGATGAAAAATCAATGAAATGCAAAATAAATAGCTAGGACCATACTTAAACTCCAGGCCACCCACCAATATAAACTTTTAACAATCAAATTAAAGTACAAAAAAACATTGGTGCATGCCCATGCAAGCAAACAACACACTTTTTCAATAGTTTTGGAACTTACTTGTGTGATTTCACAAAAATAAAGTCCGGGAGACAAAGAGAGTGAGCCGTCCACCTCAAAATCCAGGTGTAAAGGGACTAGGACATGGACAAAGCTCTGGAAAGAGCCTGCTGGACAAGAACAGGAAGTTGAAGTCCCTGGGGAACTTCCTTCCTGTTTAAAAATAATTTAAGAGTCCATTAGAGAAGAAACTCCACTCAAAAACCACTTTTTGACTAGTTTTAGATGTATCTCGAGTAGGTGCATTTGCACTCGGAAGCAGGACTATTGGGGCCGCTGTTGCAACGGGAAGCAGCACGATGAAATGCAAAGTCTCACGGACGCGGCTTGAAACAATGCGAGCGAATGTAAAGTTGCACACGATCTAGCTTGAGGCCCTGGAGTATTGAGCGAGAGAGTACTATTTCAGTATTCACATATTATGCACAGTATTTATGATTCATGTCATTTTGTTCTGCCTTCATATATAATATACATTATATTTTGTACGAGTGAAGTTTCTTTTGTGGTGTATTTATTGTGTCACTGGTGTGAATGTGCTGCGCAAATACTTTACACTCTTCCTCTGATGAAAACACTGTCTGCTCTGTGCCAAACTACCAGAGGATCAGCTCTAGTTATCCATGGTGTGCAACTTACTTGCCCTGACACTATGGTGGGTTCTGCCTGGCTTAGGTGCATACCCTAGTCAACCAGAAACCCTATTTCTAACAGCAGTGAGGATAAGACTTGAGTTTGTGTGATACCACGGTGACTCCGTGCTGCACTACAAACTCTGCACTTCAGACCATTTTGTTTTTCTCCTAGTCTCTCATTGATCATTTTTACTCTTTACTCCTGCTTCAGTTTCTTGCACTTGGGACTTTTCTTATTTATATCAGTGTTTTTACCTTACCAAAATGGAATCTGCCTTTAACCTCAACGACCTGTTGAGTTACACTTGTGGGATTTAAAGGGGTTCTGTAGGGTGAGGGGCCTAGCTGTGAGTTGGGAATTCACTAAGCGGGACCTTCGGAGACCTGACTTGATTTAGAAAAGGCACACTGGGGAGCAACTGCGAAAGAGGACCAGGAGAGTGGTGGGTTGGAGGAGGTCCCCGAAAATGGTGATGACTCGGAGTGGGAGGGTTCCCAATGCACACCCCAAAAGGGTAGTGACCCTGAGGAGCTTGATGAGGAGGGAAAAATGACTGGGAATGGACAGCCATAGAGAGTGAGAACCGCATAGCTAGGGGGACTTTGCTGGGTCTAGTGCCAGTAGCAGTGTCACCTCTCACAGCCTGTCCCGTTAGGAGCTCGAGTATAGACATGCTGAGAGGGACCTAAGGTTGCAGCTAGCATAGTTTGCTGTAGAGGAGAGAAGGCTGGAGGCTGAAAAGGCCTTAGCTCAGTAGAGGATGGGAGAGGCTGAAAGGGCCTTCACCAGGGAAAAGCATGCTTTTGATGAAAGGAAATTGACCCATCAGGATAGTTTTAGAGTACTGGACTCACCAGTGCTGTAGGTGGAGTACAGTGGTGGCCATAATTGTGAATCTAGTTTGAGAGGGCTCTAACAGTGCACAGGATCCCTGAGGAGGATTGGGGAACTGGCCTGGAGAGTTATATTTTTGGTGATGGGACGGATGCTCTACTGGCCCTAGAAGGGAGTGACAGGCAGACGTACATCCCCATGTAGGAAGCACTGATTACACAGGCGGTCATTATGAACATGGCGGTAAAGACCGCCGTGGTGGCGGTGAACAGAATCCCGCCGGTGGCGGCATTTGGAAACCTGCCATACAATGAACAAAAAACGCAACCCGCCAAACATTCCGGCACCACCACTCCCCGCCAGGACCCTGTAGGTGGGAATCCCGGCCCACCCCACCCCACCACCGGGGGGAATCCACAACCCACCCTCCAAATAATGATGCACAAATCACCTCAGCGGACAGTGGAGGCCGGACGACCATTGGCGGCTGCAACCGCCACGGGCGGCAAGTGGGCCCAACAGCAACCAGTGCACACATTGGCTAGGCTTAGCACTCACACACCTGACACACATCCGGAACACCATAAAACACCCCCAGACACACTCCACAATCCCTTGCAAGGAAACCTTGACTAGAAGACGGAGAGCACCAGAGCCAGACAGAGAACACCAGCAGACAGGACACGCATAGCGACCCACACAGGAGCACCCAAACCCCGTACCCATTCCCGACGCCATCCACCACCCTCACCATGTCCCCTCCAAAAAATACACGCTTCACCGAAAGGGAGCTAAGGACCATGGTGGACGAGATCCTAAAAGTGGAGCCACAAATATTCGGCTCCGAGGTGCAGCACACACCCATCGCCCGGAAAATTGAGCTGTGGCAGACCATTGTCAACAGGATGAATGCAGTGG
This sequence comes from Pleurodeles waltl, assembly GCF_031143425.1. Lineage (NCBI taxonomy): Eukaryota > Metazoa > Chordata > Amphibia > Caudata > Salamandridae > Pleurodeles > Pleurodeles waltl. Next base: position 257,090,599 of record NC_090450.1, read on the forward strand.
GACACCATCCACGCACCAGGGAAGACATCCGCAGGAGATGGAACAACCTTGGGGAGAAGGTCGGGCCATGACATCTAGGCACCCCATCGCAGGGCAGAAGACTAGGGGAGGACCGCCACCCACACCACCTGACTACACAGACTGGTAGGAGAAGGTACTCGCCATCCTACACCCAGAGGGACTCACTGGACTCACTGAAGGAATGGACTCAGGTAAGTCGTCTACATCTACCCCATATACACCATACCTGCAATGCATGTACCTCCCCACCATACCCACACCCACCTAGACCCACATCCCACCCAACCATTACCCACCAGATCCACCACCCTGCATCCCCCACAACTCACTACCAGGCCCACATCACTCCCGCTGTGCACAGCCACCCACCCCTGCACCTACCCACAATGGAATAATAACCCCCACCACAATGTAACCCCACCACTGCCACTAAATGCAATGCCCAACTCACAAAGGCACCCTGGAAGGCCACTGAAAGGCACACCAGCACAAAATAGCACAGTTCTGTACACCTCAAACCCTCAGGCTTATGTAACATACATTTCTATGTCCCCCAGCAGGCACCGCCACCCATGCAACCCTAATGGAGGGGACAAGGAGTGCCACAGGACTCCAGGGAGACATAGGCACATCACAGTACAATGCTGAAAGATACCTGGACACTGATGAGCAGGCAGGCCCCTCACACGGCCTTGGATGCTCACCAAGCAGCAGCCCCACCCAGGAAAACACTGTCACCCCTCAAACCCAGTCAAGAACAGCAGGCCAGGGGAGGCATACCCACACCAGTGGACCCAGGGCACAAACAGGTGTGACACAGCAACAGAGGCCACAGTCTCCCACCCCCATCATGCAGGAAGACGAGGGCCCCAGTACTAGTGGCACATCAAGACCTGCGCAGGGGACACAGGCACAGGGGGCCAGGGCAAGGTCAAGTGTCCCAGTGGGTCAGGGGGCAGGGCACCGGATAAATGCAGCAGCCCAGTACATCATTGCAGAGGTATTGGGGGCATACCAACATACCCAAGACAGCTTGGCACAGATTGTAACCACCCTGGAGCAAAGTCAGAAGATGCAGCTGGAACAACACCAACAGGCCGTGGAGCAGTGGAAAGAACACAATGTCACAATGGCCACCATCGCTGGAGCACTGCTGCAGTTGGTCAACAAACCCTCATACACCCACACCGGACAAGAGGCCCCCACAACAGCCCTGGATAACCAGCAAAAGATGACTCAAGCAGCAGAAACTGAACAGGAAATACCCTCCCAGGAATCACAAGGCTCAACCTTGCCACCCCAAGAAGCTCCACAGCAGGCGCCCAAACGGAGTCTCAGGCCAAGATATGGCACTGGAAACCCAGCAAAGAACAAACTCCCCTCCAACAATTGACATTGCTGCTACTGCTAAGCAACCATCCCACCCATTCACCAACTGCACTTAGCTGAGGGCTAAATAAAGTAGTAAACTACAAATAGGACCCACCTATGACAACAAACAGGGCTGCCACCAAGTCGGTTTTGAGGACACCCAACCATTAAGAATTCCATCACTGTACAAAGCACATTCCACTGTATTCCACCAATAAACAACTTATCTCACCTGTAACACTGTCCCCTGTCTTCAATGTTGAATAAAGTGGAGTAAGGATACAACAGGCAGGGATCAACTTTATTGTCAAATTGTGCATGGTGGTGGTAAAGTGTATTTCAATATAGTCAAGAAGGAAAAGCATTTATTAGCTGTCTGTACCATGCTGAAGAGGTCCATGTCTCGCATATCATGACCAATTCCCCTTAGATGACATGGCACACTCACAGTATCATTCACTAACCACATAGACAGACTGTAGTCCCACACAGTTATTGGAAGTAGAGTTGTATCAGTTGGTTTCTGTAATGTACATCTTCCCCTTCCTCATCATCACCATCAGTCTCCTCACCTCTCTGAGGTAACTGATCAGGACCTATGGCACCATCCACCTCCAAAAGGGGGATTGAATGTCTCACTGCCACATTGTGCAGCATGCAGCAGGCCACCACTATTCTACACACCTTATCAGGGCCATAGGCCAGGGAACCCCCAGAGATATGTAGGCACCGGAATCTAGCCTTCAGTTGACCTATAGTACGCTCTATCACCCTCCTAGTACATTGGATGTTCATAGAGTGAAAGTTCTTCCTGTTTCTGTACACCTGTTCACTCACTCTTGGGGGGATGATGGGAATGTGGGTTCCATCGATGGCACCAATAACATGGGGAATGTTTGCAAAGGCATAGAAGTCAGACTTGATGGCAGGGAGGTCAGCACTTTGGGGGAATCGCACATAGGATTGCAGATGCAGTACTAATGCATTCAGAAATCTGGTCAGTACCTGGCTGAACATTGGCTGTGAGAAACCAGCACCCATGCCCACTGTCACTTGAAAAGAGCCAGTGGCCAGGAAATGGAGTGTGGGAGTACTTGCACCTCAGTTGGAATGGTATGCTGATTTCCTGGAGTCAGTGCAAGATCCAGTAATGCACATAGGTCCTGAATAGTTGCACGTCTGAGTCTGTAGGTGATTATAATCTGACGCTACATCATGGTCCCCATATCCACAAGTGGTCTATACACTGATGGTGCCCTTCCTCGCCACAAGGGTCGGTACCTGTGAGGGCTAAGAAAAAGGAGTCATGTGCACACGTACACTGGCATGTTTGCTGAAAACATTCACTGCATTCTTCATAGTAGTGTCTGTACAAAAACTGCAACCTGACAGATGTACATTTACATCACTACAAGGTAACGTAGTAAATCATGTGTGATTTTTTTACTCTATGGATGGAGCCATAGGCGCTTCATATGGCTAGTAGGCCCAGCATTGTGACTAAAAAGATTTTCAAGATGCTTAGGTGATGGCAAAATGTCTGCCCAATGTAGTTCTGCCCTTTCGCTGTGGTACTGACCTAAGACTGCTAGTGGTTGACGTCACAGTGTACGGCGGTGTTGACCGTTGTTCGCACCCTCATTGGATAACATGGATGCCAATGGGGAATCCTGGCGTATCATGATCGCCGCCGGCGGTGACGGTGCATACCGCCGTGGAACGTACGCGCGTTCGTCATCGTTTGATCACTTGACTCCCTGATCCTGTGCAGACAAGTACTCCACTCTGTGTACTGCTGTGGCCTGCCTCTGGCTATGGATGTTCCACGTGGTACAGGGGAAGGATGGAGTGGATTGCTCAGATGTGTGTCCCTGTGAGCCAGGATGGTGCATGGTGCATGGAATGCTGCGAGCCTCTGTCCAGCCTATCTGGGAGTACTGTCTGTCCTATGTCTGACAATCTGCCAGCTGTTGCCATCATGCAGGGGCCTGACCTCTGTGTTTCATTTCTATGTCTCCCTACTAGGTCAGTGCCCACCAGAAGAGGGCACATTGGCATGCCATCGCCAGGAGGTATGGACCCTGGGGGTCTACAACCGGTGGAGCACCCACTGTCGTAAGAGGTGCGGAAGTCCTCCCAATGTGGAAGGGGTGCCCGTTGGGCACTGACCCCCCTCATGCGAAGGATCCTGGCGGTGGCGTACCCAGACCTGGATGGGCGCTTGAAGGCTGCACAGCAGTCACAAGGGGGTGAGCACTCACAGCCCATACTTCAGCCTGGAGGGATGAGTGTGTGTGCGATACGGCTCATGGGGCTCGGATCAGGGTTTTTGACTGGTGTACAGCTACTGCCTGCTCCCCAAAGGGTGTAGGGGTGTCCCTGTCAGGTTTCACCTACCTCAGCTCAAATACAATTTCAGGATATGGGTGTGGGTCAGTATGCTGCTCAGTAGTCAGGCCCATGGTCATGGGCCTAGTGCACGGTGCTGCCTGTTGTGTGTGTCTGCTGGGTAGGTGTATGTCTGGCCATTGTGTATCGGCATTCAGCTATTTACAAGTGTATTTCCTGTTTTGGCCCCCATCCCTGTTCTCTTGTGTTTGTCTGGTACAGCATCAACATCAGGCGAGGGAGCTGAGGCACCGGCAAGTGGGGAGGCAGCGGCCCACGGTTCCTCCGAGGCAGAGACAACAGACGCCCAGGGGACCAGTGGGTGGGAGGGCGAGGGGACTTCCACGGGGGAGGCTACTACCACAGGGGGTAGTGACTCTGAAACTTCCTCCGACAGGGGTACTCCAGCGGTGGCGGACCCTAGTGGACAAACCACGACCGTGAGATCTTCCGCCACGCCCATACCATCAGAGCCCTCACTTCTGCTCCCCACTGAGTTGCCCGTGCCCGCCCACCCCAGAAGGTGGGCGTCTCCTTCGCCCCAGGCACCTCCTCCCCTGCCCCAGTCAGCCCTGCTGCCCTCACAGAGGAGGCTAATGACCTCCTGAGAACCATCTCTGTAGGGCAGACAACCATTGTCAATGCCATCCAGGGGCTAGCATCAGAGGGGCAGCAGACAAATGCCTATCTGGATGTCATTCACGGTGCCATGTCTGGCCTACAGAGATCTTTTCAGGCTCTGGCCTCCTCTTTGACGGCAGCCAGTTTCCCTGGCCATTCCGTCCCCCCACAACCTCCTCTACCCCTTCCAGCACCCCACTCCCTTCACCCGTCCAAGGCACACATTCAGACACGCAGTCAGGTACGTCAACACAGAAGAAAGACACTTCTAGACACAAGCACCACACATCCCACCACAAGCATTCACACAGCCAACAGACCTGCACACACAACAACGTCCAATTCCCCCAGTGTGCCCGCCTCTTCCACCTCCCTGTCTGTCTCCTCTACATGCACACCCTCATGCACTGCACCTTCACTCACTGTTACTGCTCCTCTACCTGCACTCACCACAATAGCAGACAGCCATACATGCACCCCATACACCACACCTGCACTCACCACCTCCACTGTAGTTGACACATGCAGCACACTCACCCGACTTGCAGACATCCACACAACATACATCCACACTAGCTGTCTGTCTTCTCCCACTGTGTCCATCCCCCCACCTCCCAAAACACTCAAACGCAGCAAGACACCCACCCATCAGACATCCACCACACCACAGCATACTGAGCAATCACCGGCACCCACTACACGCACACCTACAGCCCATACATCAACTCCCTCTGCCTCCACTCCCACGCCCTCATCCACGTCCACCCCAATTGCTCCCCAAAAACGTTTCCTCTCCCGTGCAGACCTGTTCGAATCCACTGGCCCACCCCATCGTGTCCAGAAACATGCCCACCTCCTTGCCCTTTCCGCACCTTCCACATCGCAGCCCACCCCGGTCCAGCCTTCCCATTCCCGTGCCCCTTCTCCAGTGAAGAAGAAGGCCCGCTTGGAGCCTAAGGCATCCAGCTCCACCTGAGCCAAAAAGCCCCCACCCCCTTCAAAGGAGAAGCCCACCCCCTCCTACTGCCTCCCGCAAGTCTAAGTCTCACCACCGTCGTAAATCCCCAACCCCACCCCGCCCCCATTCCGTGAGGTGCCTGGATCCCCCTATGGTGCCCCGTTTTGTGGAGTACTCAGCACTTGTGGGAGTCAAGTGTGGCCAGTTGTGGCCAAGGACAATTGAATCTTGTTGGACTGGCCATTGGCCCTGTGTGCTTCATCTAGCTCACTGATCGAGTTAATAAAGTTTCGGTGTGGCCTGTGTTTGGGCTACACGCAGTTCCACCCTGGTGTTTGTTTAAATGATTTATGTGTATGGGGCTATTGTACGTCCTATGGCCATGTTGAAGTGGCCTCCGGTCAGGTACGTCTCGCTTGGTGTGGGGTGTCTGACTAGTGCTGCTGGGAATGGATGGGAGGGCTTTGCGGGGTGGATGTAGTGGGTGGGTATGTAAGTTTGCCCTTTCCTCCCTTTGTTCCGTAGGTTGCGGTACTTACCGTCGTCGTCTTCGTCGGCGGTCTTGATCGTGTAGATATATGGCAAGGAGCAAGGCTGGCATGATCTGCAGCTCTCTGTCTATGGCTGCCGCTGCACGTTTTCTGGTACTACAGTGAGTGTTTCCTTCTAATTGTTTCATTTCCGCCTGGCTTTGTGTGGCAGTGGTTCCCGCCCCGGAACTGACGGCGGAATGGTGGTTCATAATTTGATGGGCGGGTTGGGCCTTTCCGACAGCCTGTGGGCGGACTCTGCTGTCGTCAGCGGGACTCCTTTCCTGGCGGTGGGTGGTACGCGGGGTGCAAGAGTTTCCTTTGGTTCATTATTTGGCGGTCCGGACCGCTCCTCTGTTGGCGGTTTCTAACGCCGGCGGGTGGAACGGACCGCCATATTCATAATGAGGGCCAAAGTATGGATTCACCTATGAACAGTATAGGTTGAAGTTCTGGGGCAGTAGGAAACTGTCTCGCCAGTCTTGGTAGGGGTATGTGGAATATTCTTGCAAAGCACTAGGTGGATAGCTGAAGGCTAGCGCAGTTAACAGTTTTGAAGGGCAGTACAATCTGATTGTCAGAGAGCACATTGTTGTTGTTTTCCAGGGCTCTGCCAACACCAGTTGGGGTGTAAGATCTCTGACCGCTGGGATCTTGCAAAGGAGACAGACCTCTGGGTGAGTACCAGGGTGTCTGGAAATGTACTTGGGATTAATCCTGAAGGGAGTGGCTCAGGTTCCCCCCTACTGAGGGCAAGGGATGTTCAGAGTAGCCCAAACAGACCACCTTGTAGTGGGGTGCGTAAAGGGTCCCATGTCCCTTCTCAGAGGAGGAGGAGAGGTGGGGGTGAGAGACATCCAGGGGTGCCTCATAACCAGCCTCAGAGCCTGGAGGGTACCCTGAGGGGCCCCACGAAGGGAGTTTAGTTTGTACTGGGAGACCATCCACTGAAGGGGACCCCATAGTGTCAGGAAACTTGGGGGGGGGTGATTCAAGTGTCCAACCCGTGCGGGTGTCTGGCAGTACCACTCCGCAAAGAAGGATGCAGAAGACCAGATTGAGGGGCAAGGGGAGGGAGGACTCGCCTATAACCCCTGTGCAGACCAAGGGTACAGGCCCTGGGTTGGAGGACCAGGTTCAGGCCATCACCTCTGACCTGGAGGAAGGCCAGCTGCCACGTTTGTCCCCACCATTTTGTCTTCTGGGGGTACTACTGCTTGTGTGGAACTCTAGAAGGAGGCTCAGGGGGAGGAAGGGCTCACCCTGACCCCAGTTCAACCTAAAGGTGAAGACCTTGGGTTGGGAGACCAGTTGCAGAGTAACCCCAGAAGGAGGGGCAGGGGAGGAAAGCCTTGCCCCTGGATCCTGTCCAGTCTGAGGGTACAGACCCTAGGCTTGAGTTGGAGAAAGGATATGATGCACCTGAGCCTACAGTGAGAAGCCTCAGAGGACAGAGAACCCTGAATGGCCTGGGGCCTGGCTCTTGACACTGTCAGTGGCTTCTGTTAGTTGGTATGGACAGTATTTTCCTTGGGTTGGGGTCAGAAGTCAGACCCAAGGGGTGGCATGGGCCACATCACTTTGATGGCCATGGCAGTACTGCCTGTGTACTGGGATACATCTGTGGGCAGATTAAAGCTAGGATCTTCACTGATGGGATCCACAAATGAGGAGAAGTATTCCTCATGGGTTAGCTTAGTGGGTAATGAGAATATAGACAGAGGGATCCAACTTGGTTGGTCCATGCCCCTGCATTAGCAGCCCTTGGCTTACATCTGTTTGGCATATTTAATTTACCTGTAAGTCCCTTGTAAAGTGGTATGTCAGATACCCAGGGCTTGTAAATGACGTGCTACTAGTGGGCCTGCAGCGCTGATTGCCCTACCCTTTCAAGCCATTCTCAGGCCTGCCACTGCAGTGCCTGTGTGCACAGTTTACTGCCATCTTAACCTGGCATTTCAAACTACTTGTCAAGGCCTAAACTCCCTTTTTATTACACCTAAGCCAACCCAAAGGTAGGCCCCAAGCAAACCTATGGGCAGGGTGCTGTGTAGGTAAAAGATTAGAAGTGTATCTTTAGGTTTTGCGTGTCGTAGTAGTAACAAACAGTCTATTTCTTTTTTCACTACTGTGACGTTTGTTCTTCTCAACGGTTAGCATTGGGAATTCCCTTATATATTTTTAATTGACAATGTCTGAGCTGAAAGGAGTAGTGTTGCCATGTTTGGTACGTTTGGAATTCAAGTGAGAAATCCTGCTTATTGGTGCAGCTGGATTTTACATTAATACTTTAGGAATACCACTTTTAGAAAGTGGGCCTTTCCTGTGCTTCTAACTCTATGTGCTTTGCAACCTGTCTCCAATTCATGTTTGGGTGTGGTTGACAGCTACACTTTTTGCATTCTTTCCAGAGAGCCATCAAACAGATAGGGGCTGAGTTCATCTGCATGTTGATAGCTTTGCTGGGCTGGACGAGAGGGAGAGTATGGCACACTTTAATTTGTATAGGCTGTGTCTTGCCCTCACACTGAGGGCTGATATACCCCCTACTGATGTCTAGAGCCAGTGCAGGGTTGAAAGGGTGTTTGTTGTACACTTGAAAGGGTTCCTTTGAAGTCCCCCTGAAACAAAGACATTTTGGAGCATAAGTACAGGGACTCTGACCCTACATTTTTACACACTGTGTAGGACTTGTAACTAGACGCTGCTGGCTCTTAAATTTGGACATTGTCAGAGTACTGCTGTGCTGCCAGGAGAACTGCCATTTGGACTATTTGCTTGCTGTGTTGGCCTGCTGCCTACTGGGCTGCAGGAGGGACTACTACTTTGCATCCTGTCTTATGTGCTGGCCTGCTGCCTGCCTATTTCCTCTGTGTATCCCGGTTTCCAGCAACAGAATGGCTTGCCCCCTTCCCTATTCTGGCCATCCTAGGCCTTTTTTTAGTTAGTACTTCTTCATTGCTTTTATCGCGTGGTAATCGCTTCACTGCAAAATCTGTCTAGAAGCAGCTGAAGCAGCACATGGTGAGCACTATGTCCTTGCCTCTCACAGTATCCTACAAGCGAGAGTCTTCCCTATGATTTTGCATTCACTGAAGGAGCAGGGCCCGGGTTCCCTGCACCCCCTTGCTGTCCACTAGTTGAGACTAAGTAGGGACACGATCTGAGAAGGAATCTCCGGATCAGTGCTTCCCTGCTCAGACACCGTCGTGGGACAGGGCATTATGGTGGATTAAATAGCACTTTATGCTGCATCAGGAAGAGACTCCATTGGCTGGATGTCATCTTGCTAGAAGAGGGGTTGCCATGGAAAGGCTAGCTCCACCCCCAGTGTTGCTGCAAGAGGCCACCACACTCCCTGAGGGGAGACCTTAGCAAGTTCTCGGCTTCTCCTTCCTGCTGGGAGGAAAACTTCAAGGGACACTGGTCCCAACACAAAGGTACTGTGGCTGCTGTTATTGTTGATTACTGTGGACTTCCTGTTAATGGTTGAAAGGTTTGTCGCAACAGGTATGCATTTTTTGTTTTTTTTAAAGTCTTTGTATTATTGAAACCAAGGGCACTGCTGGGTGATTTTACACAGTTATGCAACGTATTCATGGGCAGCTGTTGCACTGGATTCTGAGGTTTGTGTACCCCTTTCTCCTTGAGGACGCAGAAAGGGGGCATTTACTTACGGTGGTAAAAGTGGGGTGAGACCTCAACGGAGACCTCTGCTTCAATGATACATGGAATTCACTAATAGTACTGTATCACACATAATAGGCGTGCAGGAGGTTCTACTGCCTATGTTTCATGCCTATTACACTCATTTCATTTAGCCTCAGAAACCTACCATTACCCTGCTAATAGGACTGCAGGGGTTCCTGTACCTATGTGGATTTCTTTTTTCTGATGGGCTTATGGTGATATTTTGTGATTTATGTACTAAAGTGATGTTTGGTGATTTGTGTGTTTTATCTCTAACCTAACTGCTGCATTTCATATACTGATGTCATAATGAGCGTCATTTTGATTCTTGCATAGACAGGCTTACAAGTACTATTTCAGTATTTGCATAAAATGCATTTATGATCCATCTTGTTTTGGCCTGCATTTATACATAATATATTATATATTGTTAAATAATCCTGTGTCTCTTTTGTAGGGTATTTATTGTGTCACTGGTATGAGTGTGTTGCACAAATGCTTCACAGATTGCCTCTGATGATAAGCTTGTCTGCTCTGTGCCACGCTACTAGAGGGTGAGCACAAGTTATCCATGGTGTGTAACTTACTTGCCCTGACTAGAGTGGTGGGTACTTCCTGGCTTCCTTAGCCAACCAGAAACCCCTTTTCTAACAGCCATGAAGAACTGAAACTGCAGTCCCATCCCTCACGTCTCCCAACTAACAAATGCATGTGTACAGGAAGACCTAATCAGATACACGAGTCCTTTGCTAATGTTTACTTTATGGGATTTCAGCCTCATTTTAGTGTCTGGGTATCTACTCTCCACCAAAAGAAATGCTTCAATACACTTTTGTTTTCTGATTGAAGCTGTCATTATCCTAAATCTACCTGATTGAAGCTGTCATATCCTTCATCTTGTGCCATGTTAAACCAATTGCATCCAACATAGATTCCACTGTTCCTAGGACTACGACTCACACAATACATAGAGAGTGTTTAGTAGAATGCACTCTCATGGCACAGGAAAAAAGGTCTGTTCACACTATAGATTTAAAAACATAGGGGCACATTTATAAGCCCCTAGCGTCACCTTGCACCACATTAGCATCATTTGTTTTTTATGCTAATGTGGCCCAACGAGGCCAAAATCCTCATGCCACATTTACAAAGCGGCGCAATGCGCCAGCCGTAATGTATGCAAAGGGGACGTTTCTCTGTTAGGGGGGCTGAAAAAATGGTGCAAGGAAATTTAACAGATTTCCTTCTGTCATCTTGTATGGCACTTTTCATGCCTGCTCAAAGCAAAGGGGGCTTCCATTAGTTATATTCCGGCACCTATGTACACTGCAGGAGTAGCGCCAATATTTTGGCGCTACTCCTGCAGAGTACATCAATAGGGTCATGAAAAATGACGCTACTGCCTCCTTCCCTGTGCCACGTGCACCGCATTTTAAATACAGCGCACACATGGTGGCGATAGGGAGGTGGTAAAGGGTGCAAGAAAAGTGGCGCTGCACACAGTGCATCTCCACTTTTCTTAAATATGCTGCATGGTATGCAGCATGAACAAAAGTCAATTGCCTACACTTTGTGCACCCCTCAGAACATAGAAAAAGTCCTGGACCTCACATTTCAGGCACACACCTAGGCCACTGTGCTCATGCTAAATAATGGTGATGCCAGGACCAAAGTAAAAGTCAGGATCCCAACTTAGCTTGCATTCAGGCACTTGGAGCAAGAATACACACACATTTACCATGCACTTTATCATTGTTAATCTCGGGAAACAACATTTTTGAACTTTACTAAATTTGTCGTTATTCATGGCCAAATGGGTCCTGGTGTGTTAACTTACTGTCTCCAAATTGATTAATTGAATTGATAATATTATTGTATTCCTATATTTGTGGTTATGTTAGGGTTTGGTATTCAGGTTAAATCACTCTTAACAGTGTCCAAAGGTCCATCAGGCTTCTAGCGTGTCTCCTTATAAATAGAACTAGAAAACCCAATAAGGCTAGATGCACTCACAGTTTCTCATAGCAGAGGATGGTTATGCCTCTTTAAGAGGTTACCATGACTTCATTGTGGGGTCATTATTTGATGATTGTTACGAGAAATTTGGATTCGCCGATGATTAATGGAAATTGAAAATTTGAAATTTGGTGTTGCAAATGCGTGTTGGAAGGCATTCTCGGCATTCCTAGTGTGATTTGTGATTGGGTTAGGGTTTGTGCTTGCACAGCTTCAGCAACTTGCAGGTGACTTGTGATGTTTGTGAGAATTAGGGAGTTCGCGTACTCCAACGTAGTTTGTTAGGGAGGTTGCATACTCCAAACAGTGTATGTAGGGAAGTCGTCGTACTTCAATTGTGTGTGGTGCTTTGTGCTCAAAAAAATTGTCCACATGGTTGTTGGTACAAGGACTGTGTGTAGTCTAAGACCCTTGAGAATTGTACAAGTGTAGTATACACTTAGTTGTTGTTGTAACATGTCTGTTTAGTGGTCAGTCGGTGTGGTTGACAAATAGCATATCTAGAGTGAATGTTAAAATTCTAGTTTGACGGTGATTGGTGATTCCTGAGTGCACAAGGAAGAGCCAAGATTAGTCAAGGGTAGAATTTGCTGGTAAAGTTTTACTTGCAAGTCAGAGAAGACTCAGATCGAATGAGTAGCTGTGAGAGCTAAATGCTGCAGTCGAAAATTCAGAAAGGTTTCTGAAATGATTGTGATCCCTAGCTGTAGCAAGCAGACAAGTTGGTGTGTTGATCTTCTTTAGTGCTCGCATTATTTGCATTTAGTTTTGCATGCATTGGGTTTGAGGAGGACAAGCCGAAGGACTTTGTCAACCGCTGTGTGTGTGAGTGTGACGTCAGTAGGTCCGCGCTGGGATAGGTCGTTTGCTGAGAAAAGCCACGCTCAGATTGATGTACAACCATGAAGCATTATTGGTCAAAGAAAGCAAGCGAAAAGGAGTTTGCGTATGAAATTCACTTCCTGGTTGGAATAAAATCTAAGTTTAAGCACAAAAATTAAAATTTTCCAAACCTTAAAGAGTGCAATTAGGGGCAATGCATTCATTCCAGTTAGAGTAGGAGAAATCGTCCCGCCAGAAGGCACACCCACGCATATCGCATTCAAAGAAAAAGGCGCTGCACCATGTCTTTGGTTAAAACAGTGGCGCAAAGTTACAGAAAAAGAAGGGAGCTTGGTGTTTTCTGCCCATGGAACCTTTAATTTGAGAATTTTGGAGAACTTGAGGAGAGTACTGTATGGTTCAAAACCTCCTCTGAGACCAGCACAATTCGAAGCATTAGCTATTTGGGAGTTAGTAGTCAGAAAACAAGAAATTTGAGAGAAGAATGAGGAAAGCTGAGAAAACATTGACTGAGCAGAATTTTTGGAGAACTGAGATCATGCAGGGAAATTAGGTTGTTTCCTGCTATTACACAAGAGAAGGATAGTGGGGTTAAACAGAAGAAAAAGAATAAAGATCCTTCTGAGGGAAATAAGCTGAAAACAGATGAGGCTTTTGATGAGGATTCAGATGATGACGAATTTGTATTACAATTTCTAAGAAATCGTCCCCCACCATATGCAGCATGCAAGACGATTCCAGGCGCTAGTGCTGATCCAAGTGCTCCAGTTGCGGTAACACAGAGTCAGGTACTGGTCAGTCATACTATTCCTACCACTTCCACAATTCAGACACCTTTTTCACATATTGAATTGCCCAGAATTTACCTAGGCATGTCTACTGTAAAGTCTACACCGGGAATAATAATACCAACCGGACAAGCTTCTCAAATGAGACAAGTCTATCAGAAGCCAACCTTGATTCAAATGGAGCCCACACCTAGCTTAATATTCCTGATGCAAACCTAGACATTACCAAGGTACACCCCTATAGCGGTCGGAGACAGATAACCTGTTACTATTGGCCCTGTTTGACCATTGTTTTCCCAAGGGAAAAATAAAAGCAATGTACAGAATACTTTAAATTTCAACGTGGATATGAAAAGATTCAATGTAAATACAGGAAGCATGACTCCATGACACAGACATTTGACATGACAGGTCCATTAGTTGACTTGAGTCAGTCCAGGACTCCTCAGAGCAATTCTGACAGGTCAGACATAAGTCACAACCCAATATTGATAACTCTTGAGACTCTATTTCTAGCGTTGCAACATGTGTCCAAAACCAGAAACAACAGCATTTCACTGAGAGAATTGTCAGCCCAGCAACTAACCGAGTGGCTGGAAAAGCTGAGCAGCACGCAGGGAGATTCAATTCGAGGAAGTTCATTAAATCTGACCAGGCTTAAAACAGAAGTGGACAAATTAATTGAGGGAATAATTGAGTTAAGAGGAATTGACTCGTACAGTGAAGCCTAATTGTGCTTTTTATGTAAAATAATCACAAAAAATGCAGGACTAGTACACCAGAAATTGGCAGTTCTGGCTGAAAAGTATGACATAGAGATTGTGAAAATGAAGCATTTGAAAAGAAGTTACAGGTTGGAATTTGATTTCAAAGACATAGGAAACATGGGAACATTGGGGATGAAAATTCATGTCAAATAATTCATTTAATGCAGTCAGACATGGGGAGCCTTACAAAAATGGGAATGCAGGTGGGCAAAGAAACAAGTCAAAAGGAAAAGGAAGTCTGCAAATTCAGCTACATGTGTGCAGCAGACAGAGGATCCAGTAAAAATATTACCAATGAGAGAAATTCAAGAAGGGAATTTTGTTCATGTCCCTTGGAGCAGAAGAGATATTCTGTCATTTACCAATAACTACCTGAGATGGAGAGAGAAGCCAGTGGAATGATACCAGCAGACAGATAGGTTTGTGAAGCTGGTCAAATGCCTGTGGGAAGATTTAAATAAATTTCAAGAAAAAGCGGTTCCAGCTGATTTATGGATGGAATGCAAAAGGAGTGTTGATTGGCCTACAAGGGAGCCCCATGAGATCCGAGTACAGGTGCACCACCTCCGAAGGTAATGAAGTACTATTACAAGGTGATTGAATTTTTTAAAATGAGAATTTCTCCCAAAGACATTGATTGGCAGAGGATTGACAGGACAGTCCAGGAAGCTGAAGAGTCCAAACATGTGTATTATGAGAGATTGTTGCAAGCATTTAAACATTACAATGATACGGAAGCAAATGAGCCCACAGACATGATCCATCTTGTATTCAGGTTCGTTGAGGGTTTGAGACCTGAAATTTGCCAGATGATTAAGAGTGAGTTGATTTGCTGGCAAGCAAAGCCGATTGATGAAGTGTTGCAGTATTCCAAGTATTGTAGTGATGAGATTGCATTAAAGCAAAGAAGGTTGAAAGAGAAGGCAATAGTAATGCAGATTAAAGCGGAACAATCAGGAATGCAGAGAATTTTTCCACAGCAGAAGCAGGGAAACATGTTTCTTCAGAGTCAGGCAAATGTTAGAGGTCGTGGTGGAAACAGGAATGTGAACCGTGGCGTTGATTTGAATACTGTGATTACTGTGATGTGCAGGGAATTAAAATACTGTTACCTTGTCACGTTTGTGGCGGCCCCTTACATTGGAAAAGGGAGTGTCCGATGTTGGGGCAGGAAGGTGTTGTCTCACAGATGAATGAAAACAATCCTTTTTCAAACATGAGAGGACCTAGAATGAAAGGTCAAAATTTGAATGTTTAAAGAAATACAAATCAAATGCAAAGTCATCAGCACATGCAACAAATTCAAATGCCACATTTTCAGGCACAACCTATGCAGTATGAGGATGAGATGAGTGAAAGTTGGGATGAAGAAGAACGTGTGGTGGCCGCTTTATTAGAAGTGGACTAGAAGGGTCCATATGTGAAGGGTACAGTAGTAAGTAACAAAGGCTTATCCCTAGTTGATACAGGAGCTACATGTTCCGCTGTAAGAACTGCAGAAATCCCAAATGTTCCCCTTTGAGGGAAAACAGTACAAATTGTGGCAGTCGCGAATCATGGGCGTCCCAAAGCAATATCTGACTAATCCAATTACAGAACCAGTCCCAGCTGAAATTGGCAATTTCAAAGGCATGTGCATATTTGTAGTCAGTGACTTGAGTCAGGTTTCCCTGTTGGGAAGAGACTTACTATGTAAAACAAGATGTTAAATTACCTGTTTAGATTAAGGGATTGCCATTCAAACAAACAGTGATGATGAAGATGGCCAGTCCGTGGAAACTGACTGGAACTTAGTAGATGGAGAGTACCCATTGATCAGTTTCTTTCCTCTCTTTGCAGTACAAGACCTTCCTTCAGATTTACAGGAAACAGTTAAAAATGAGAGTTTGGAATATTCCGGGAAAGACATTGGTCTAATTCGAGAAGTTCAGCCAGTTAAGGTCTCAGTCAAACCAAACACAGTTTTTCCCCAGATTCCCCCATACCACATGACACAGAATACTATTGAAGGGATTACCCCAATAATTGCAGAATACGCTAGAAAGGGTGTCCTGAATGAAGTACTGAGCAGCCCATGTAATTCTCCAACCATGGGGTTGCGAAAACCCTGTGGAAGTTTTCAGATTATTCAGGATTTGAGAAAAAATAATGATATTGTGATCAAATGTTGTCCAGTAGTGCCTAATCCAGCAGTGATATTATTCCAGATCCCATGTGAGGCTGAATGGTTCACAGTGGTGAATTTATCTCACGCATTCCTTTCTGTACCTCTACATGAGGATAGACAATTTCTTTTCTGTTTTAAATTCCTGGACCGTGCATATTGTTGGTGTAGAATCCCACAAGGTTTTTAAGAGTCCCCATCCATATTTAATCAGATACTGTAAAGAACCTGGAGTCACTAGAGATGCCATTTCAATCAACCCTTGTGTAATACATTGATAATTTGTTGATTACTTCAAATACGAAGGAGGCATACAGGCAAGATACTATTGCCTTACTGAATCATTTCGGTGACAATGGACACGAGGTGTCCCCAACTAAATTATAGTATTGGAAGAAAGAAGTGAAATATTTGGGATATAAAATTGAGAAAGGGGTGAGAAAGATTTCCAGAGAAAGAGTTGCTACCATATGACAGATGAATCCCCCAGCTACCCAGAGTGATGTCAAAATGTTTCTAGGAATGGTGAGCTACTGTCGCCAGTTGATTCTAAATTTTTCAATCATTTCAAAGCCATAGCAGAGACTGAGGTGGTCATTCCGACCTAGGCGGGCGGCGGTTGCCGCCCGCCCGTCGGAATCCGCCTGAATACCGCCCCGCGGTCAATTGACCGCGAGGGGTATTCTGACATTCCCGCTGGGCCGGCGGGCGATCTGATTCAGATCGCCCGCCGGCCCAGCGGGAAAGCGCCTTCCACAAGGAAGCCGGCTCGGAATCGAGCCGGCGGAGTGGAAGGCGTGCGACGGGTGCAGCAGCACCCGTCGCGCTTTTCAGTGTCTGCATCGCAGACACTGAAAAGCCTAGTTGGGCCCTGTTAGGGGGCCCCTGCCGTGCCCATGCCATGGGCATGGGAACGGCAGGGGCCCCCAGGGGCCCCGCGACCCCCCCTACCGCCATCCTGTTCATGGCGGCTTTCCCGCCATGAACAGGATGGCGGTAGGGGGGGTCAGAATCCCCTCGGCGGCGCAGCGAGCTGCGCCGCCTTGGAGGATTCTAAGGGTCAGGGGAAAACCGGCGGGAGACCGCCGGTTTTCCCATTCTGACCGCGGCCAAAGCGCCGTGGTCAGAATGACCAAGGGAGCACCGCCGGCCTGTCGGCGGTGCTCCCGCCCCCGTTGGCCCTGGCGGTAGGGAACCGCCAGGGTCAGAATGAGGGCCTGAGTCATAAAGAAGTTACTAACCCTATTGCGATGGATGGAGCCTAGATGAAAGCATTTACTTAATTGAGAGAAACCCTGTGCAAAGCTCCGGCTTTGAAAATGCCTGATTACATAAAACCATTAATGTTTTTCTATCATGAATGTGATGCATGTTCTCTCTCTCCGTTTTGACACAGGTACATTATGGTGTAAACTGCCCAGTAGCATATTTTTCAGCTACTTTGGAACCGGTCGCAGCAGCTTTACCTGGCTCTTTGCGGACTGTCTCAGTGTTTGGATTGAGCCTCACTCAGAGTGAGAGCATAGTGATGGGACATCCGTTAACTGTTTTGGTCCCTCATTCCATTGAAGTTCTGCTTACCCAAACAAAGACACAGCATCAAACAAATGCTAGACTGACCAGATATGAAACCTTGATTTTGGGTCCCCCAAATGTGACTTTGAAAAGGAGTACAGTGCTTAACACAGCAACCTTCCTCCCTAAAGAAAATGCTGAACGTGTCAAGTTTAATGATGTCGAACATGATGTCTAGAAGTTATTGAATTGTGCACAAAACCTAAACCTGAAATCCGAGACACCCAATTGGAAGAAAATGACAAAATTATATTTGTTGATGGGTCCTGCTTAAGAGATAACATGGGAACATTAAAAGCTATCATTTCTGGTATAATAGAAGCTTCATGGCTTCCAAAAGTATTTTCCGCACAAGTAGCCAAGTTGGTGTCCCTTACATGGGCATGCCAAACTTCTGCTTAGCTCACAGTTACCATTTACACAGACAGCCAGTGTGGATTTGGAATTGTGATAAAGAAATATGAGGTCAGTACAAGCTATGCATTAACTGTTGTTGATACCTGGGAAGAAATTAAAAGCCTACAGGAGAATGTTCCTAAAGAAGAAAAAAGGACATGGATCAGATCAATATGTGCGCAACGGGAGGATGATATTTAGGTGTCCGGGGAGGGACAAGTTGTTCTGCCAAATTGTATGTTATCCCAAATGACCAGGCATTACCATGGTCAAGCACATGTCGGGAGGGATGCAATGATTCACACTTTTAAACAGTCCTGGTGCAACCCAAAATTTAGAAAGGTGTTTGTCACAGGTGTGTCATTTGTCAACAAATGAATGTGGGTAAAAGAACAGTTGTTAATATGAGGCACATTGGGAGAGCCAGAGGTCCCTTCATTGGAAGAGACGGAGGTCCCTTCACCACACAAATGGATTTCATTGAAATGCCTGTGTGTGGAGGGTTGAGATATGTATTAGTGGTTGTTTGCATTTTCATTCATTGGATTGATGCTTGCCCTACACTTATAAAAGTCTCACAGTAGCAAAGCTTTTACTCATGGAATTAATGCTACGTTTAGGGTTCCTGGTCTCTTTAGAATCAGATAGAGGAAGTTGCTTCAATAAAAAGTAATCAAATTGCTCTGTTCAGCCTTAAATATTGAGCAGAAGTTGCACTGTAGCTATTGCCCAGAAGCATCATGACTTTTTGAGCAAATGAATTGTACCTTGAAATCAAGACTTGCAAAGATGTGCGCATCTACAAATCTGAAATGGCCAGATGCCTTACCCCTGGTCCTGATGAGTTTGAGAAACACACCTAACAGGAAAACTGGACAGTCCCACACAAAATCTTCATGGGCAGAGCAATAAGATTGCCAGCAGTTCCTGCAAATGCTCTTGTGAATATAACAGATGATATGGTGCTGGATTACTGCAAAGGTCTGGCTGATGTGGTTCGCTATTTCTCTCATCAGGTGGAGGCCACAGCTATGCTAAGCAAAACACAAACGCTGTGGGATAGCGTAACTGGATGGACGGAATGCGGAACCAATCAAACATTCACCCCCAGTCACAGATCTGGGTTTAATCCATCCATTATTTTGCTCACCATGCCACCCCAGTTTGAACCCAGCCATATGCAAATCAGTCTTGACCCTGTTCCTCATGGGAACAGTCCAGCCCGAACTGCCAGGCCAGGTTCTCCCTGGACCGGAAACAAGCATCCTGGGACCGGTTTCGGGGTTTCACCCCTCATCAGCCAGGCTAGCTTGAATCCAGTGGCACAGTGAGCCCGGGACCCACGTCTGGGCATACCCGGCGCACTTAGGGCGGCAAAAGCAAAGCAAAACACAAACGCTGTGGGATAGCGTAACCGGATGGACGGAATGCGGAACCAATCAAACATTCACTCCCAGTCACAGATCTGGGTTTAATCCATCCATTATTTTGCTCACCATGCCACCCCAGTTTGAACCCAGCCATATGCAAATCAGTCTTGACCCTGTTCCTCATGGGAACAGTCCAGCCCGAACTGCCAGGCCAGGTTCTCCCTGGACCGGAAACAAGCATCCTGGGACCGGTTTCGGGGTTTCACCCCTCATCAGCCAGGCTAGCTTGAATCCAGTGGCACAGTGAGCCCGGGACCCACGTCTGGGCATACCCGGCGCACTTAGGGCGGCAAAAGCAAAGCAAAACACAAACGCTGTGGGATAGCATAACTGTATGGACGGAATGCGGAACCAATCAAACATTCACCCCCAGTCACAGATCTGGGTTTAATCCATCCATTATTTTGCTCACCATGCCACCCCAGTTTGAACCCAGCCATATGCAAATCAGTCTTGACCCTGTTCCTCATGGGAACAGTCCAGCCCGAACTGCCAGGCCAGGTTCTCCCTGGACCTGAAACAAGCATCCTGGGACCGGTTTCGGGGTTTCAGCCCTCATCAGCCAGGCTAGCTTGAATCCAGTGGCACAGTGAGCCCGGGACCCACGTCTGGGCATACCCGGCGCACTTAGGGCGGCAAAAGCAAAGCAAAACACAAACGCTGTGGGATAGCGTAACTGGATGGACGGAATGCAGAACCAATCAAACATTCACCCCCAGTCACAGATCTGGGTTTAATCCATCCATTATTTTTCTCACCATGCCACCCCAGTTTGAACCCAGCCATATGCAAATCAGTCTTGACCCTGTTCCTCATGGGAACAGTCCAGCCCGAACTGCCAGGCCAGGTTCTCCCTGGACCGGAAACAAGCATCCTGGGACCGGTTTCGGGGTTTCACCCCTCATCAGCCAGGCTAGCTTGAATCCAGTGGCACAGTGAGCCCAGGACCCACGTCTGGGCATACCCGGCTATGCTGCCATCTGAAGACCAGTGCCACAACCTGAGACTGAGTTGTGATACGAAAGCATGTGAGAAGAACTTGTCTAGAGCCCAGGTGGAAGGGACCCAACCAAGTAGTGCAGGAGTCCAAACTAGTTACATGCCAGCCACAGTCGAAGAGTGCCATGTCCGCTGGATGATGGATAAGAGTTGTTGAGAGTACCAACAACATCAAGGCAAACTCCAGAAGGAGAAGTAGAAGCTGGAGAGCTTGAGAATGACACTGAGCAAACAGAGGAAGATCCAAGTACCCCTCTGAGAGATGATGCAGAGGGTCTGCAGGATATTGACTTGGAGTCAATAACAACTGAAAGAACAGGAGAGTCTAGTCAAAGGAGGGCTCTCCCAAAAGCAGACATGTTCAAAATTCAAACAGAGTAACCAGCAACTTCAGGTGATGGGATTGAGTTGGGTCAGAGCCAAACAGACCTGACTCCTCCAGACCCTGGTGAAGATATATAAAGCCAGAATCAAAGTCCAGTAAAACAAAAGACAACAGTAGTGTAGCCCTGAAAAAAGCACTCACAAAAGGAAAGGGGACAAGTGGCCAAAATCACAAGCTAAGAAAAGGGACTCTCCCATTCTATCCACAATTGAAGAAGAAGTAGACACTACAAGAAAAGAAGACCTGAGTGATGGAGAAATAAGTGGAGAGCGAAAATTGAAGAGAAAAAGAGTTGCAAACAGAAGTTACTCAAGTCCTGAATGGGCTTATGCTACAACCAGTGGCTGGCAACATGAATTTTTGTCATTTTGTTTTGATCGAGAGGTTCTAGGTCAATACTTGACACATGAAGCAGCTTCATGAACTGAACTTTGAGAAACGTTTATGAAACTGAGAAAAGGAAAGTGATATTTCCATACCCGGAACGGACTTTGAAACCCGATTTGACAAGCTGCTTAGCATATTTTGACAACAGTTTTGGGGAGAGAAAATTGCTGTACATATTACAAAAGAAGACTAGAGAATATATATATATATATATACATATATATATATATATATATTGGTTTGTTTGTTTTGAATGTTGGCTGCATAGTAAAATTCTAGCTTCTGCTTTCTGATTCTTTACAGATCATGGGTAACTATCACGAGCAGGTTAAACGCAATAGGTGTTGTAAATACATAGGTGTTGGCTTAGCAATTATATGCATGATGGTGTGTGTGTTATTAATTGTGAGTATGAGCATTTATAATAAAGCTGAAACTGATAACACAGTTCCTTTAGAGACAACCACACCTACGAAATTAAACAAATTTAAACAGGATGAGAAATACTTACATTTAGACAGCTCACAAGGAGACCTTTCTTCTAGTGTTTTCTATAGGCCGTTTTATGAATATGTTGATACAATGAATGTGATAGAATGCTATGTTTGCATGCAAATTTCTTCTTCAGTGCAAGAAGGGATAACATATCACAGCTTGCCACTAACATATGGAATTAGTTGTAGTCTTTTACTAACAAATTATGACGTAGTGTTCAAAGCACCTGAGTAGAATAGCTAAGGAAAAATCTTGAATTGGCAAGAGGCTCCTTTGAACCTACACTAACTTTTGGCACTGCTTTTGCACACTGGAATAATCCTACATGCTTGCTTACAATAGTAGAAAAGTATTTTCTAGATCACACTGATAACAGGATAAGGTCTTGCAAGCAGAAGAACGAAAAGGGCATAGGAGGAAGAGCTTTTAAAAGCAGTCATGGCTTCAATGATCCTAAAGCAATAGGGAAACTTGCAATAGATTACAAACATGTAGGGAAACTTTGTTTCTACAGACTTCAATCTGGAACTGATACTATATTTGTGGGAACGAGTGAGTGCAGGCATGTATTTCTTTTTCAGAATACATGGACCTTTATGTTGAATGGACAAGACCCTGCGATTCCTGGGGTATATTATATCAGTGGACAAAATAGCTATTGCCGTCTTTCAAAGGGATGGTAGGGTACATGTTATCTGGAGATTGCCTTCTCAAAGATTTATCAAATTGAGAAACTGGGAGAGGCACATCAAGTCAAATGACATACAATTAGTTAGACCAAAAAGAGCATCTTACTCTATTATAATTGGGGACAAATTTGGAGCAACTATTCCCGTAGTGGGAGTTGTTCTGAATTTTTTGAAAATTTGAAAGTTGTCTCCTAATGTGGATAACATGCTGACTGGAGCCATTGTTCTAATGGACACTGAAATGACTGCAGTACGTTTGATGGTTCTTTAGAAACGTTTTGTGTTAGACATCCTTTTCGCAAAGGAAGGTAGAGTCTGTAAAATGCTTAAATGACAAATTTGTTGTACTTATATACCAGAAAACAGTAAGGGTGTTAAAACCTTTAATAGTAATTTGATCAACACAAAATCTTGCTTAAAAAACCTGAAAGAAACAGGAGCGTGGGAAAAAGTTGGACAAAGTTTTACTGCTGTGGGAAACTGGTTGGGCAACCTGGGGAAAAGTATCATTGGCAAAATACTGACCCCTATATTGATTATTGTGACGTGCTATTTGCATAATGGGAGCTTATAAACTGTACACATGGATTAAAAGAAAAAGAATGAAAAATGAACAGGGAAGGGAGGAAATTGAAATGTAAAGAATAAGTAGCAGATATTTTGATGAAAATTGGAGAAGCAGGGATAAAGTTAGACGTTATGCAGAAACAGCATTTTAGACTAATTTGAGAATTAATAAATTAATTATTATAATGTGTGACAACATATTGAGTCATCAGAGGAAGGGTTGTGAAAGTCTAAATAATGCACCAAAATAAATTTCAATGTTTTATAAATCTAAATTAACATGCAGTAGGCAAAGAAATGAAAGTCGAGAGTTTTGGTAAAATGTGCCCACCATAAGTCATAGTCATAACGGGTATAATGTACTAATGAAAATAAATGTTTAGAGAAAATAACGTGCACATGCAGAATTAAATGTATTTTTGGTTTATATTAATAAAGATTAATTAAATGTTTTACTTATAAAGTTTAACAGGACTAAACAACTGTGAAATAAGGGCCTACTCGAGAAGGCCTCATGTCAAGCTTAATGCATTAGAAAATATTAGAAAATGTTTTTTCCTGTCTCAGCAGAATTTACAGTTGTTCATTGTTCACACAGTGTTGATCTAACGTACAATTCGCAATGATTTATTCTTCAAGCTTCCTGTGAGAATCATGTGCTGTAATACTGTGTTCTAGCTATTGCTACAATTGTATCTTTCTACCATGAGAAGCTACTGTTCCCAGGACATGGCAACGGGACTACTGAATTGAGCTATAGCTTGCAAAAAACTTGACACCAGACAGAACCGGTACAGAAAGCGAGGGAAGAAGAGCCAATCATAAACATGTGAAAGACTGATGAACTTTATCACAGATGGAGAGTTTTGAACCTATTGGTTCTGACGTGAACACCCCTTGGTACTGACCAATGAAAAATGCACAAGTTGCTTTTAGGATTTTAATATAGCAAGGCTGACATTTCAGAGAAGAGCACATACCTTTTATGACTGGATGCCATTGCTGTTGTCCTTAGCTTATGTCCCTGCTTAATTGGTTTAGTTAGCCTATGCCCCACTGTGTCTAAACCAATTTTCCCTTCACTATTCCCCACCGAATGAAGACCTGGAAGTTGCCCCCTGATGAAGATGACTCTGCTGGCCGAATGATTTTAGGAGTGGTATATCAAAATGCATGTGTCTTTGTTGTAGATGTTTGTCTTTATTTTTTAGGTACCAACCGTAAAACTTTTTCCTTAGAGCCTTAATCAGAAGTTTTCCAAATTCGATTTTGCCTGTTTCACTCTTTTGCATGAAGTCGAAACATGCTTTTTGAATTAGAGGGTTGGTTGAGATTGTGTCATTGATCAAATTAATGCCATTAACAAAGGAGTGAGTTAATTCATCTGTAGGTCTTTATGTATAACATTTAAATCGTCCAGTTATTAATGCTTTTAGTTTGCACCATAGCTCTTGAAGGTTTAATTATAAATGCTTTGGTTAAATTAAGATTTTTCCTCTGGTTCAGTCAGCCCATGTTGTTTGTCTACGTTTATCATTTTGTCTTGAGAATAATATACGTGACTTTAGCGTTGTTAATCTAGAGAAATACATTTTTTTAACTTTACTAAATGTGTGGTTATTCATGGCTAAATGGGTCATGGTGTGTTAACTTACCGACTCCAAATGTATTAATTGAATTGAAGATATTATTGTGTCCCTATTTTTGTGGTTATGTTAGGGTTTGGTTTGGTGTTCATGGTAAATCACTCTTAACAGAGTCCAAAGGTCCATCAGGCCTCCAGCGGGTACCCTTATAAATAGAAATAGAAAAACATATAAGGCTAGACTCGCTCAGAGCACTAAGATTTGGCCTAACAGCTAGGGCTGCCATCCATCGAACTAGGAGGTCAGCAAGGCTTTAAGTGGGCTGGGTCCCTCCGAGTCTCAGATCTGGTAGTGTTTTATTAGAGACTTTGATACACGTCCCTATTGAGTCCTACACTCATGTCTGTAACCCCTTAAGTGCAGGCGTCGCCACTGGCCGACACCCGCACTTCCTCCCTGGTGCGGGTCACGACCAGTGGCCGACACCGGGGAGGGGGTTTGAAAATCCTAAGGTGCGTCGCACCCGATGATTTTATTTTTATTTTTTTATCCCTGCGAGACACAGAAGAGCTTCCGTGTCTCCCCCCGCCCCCCCCACTCGCCCCTTTGTGATGTCTGACATCACACTGTTGTTTTCCCCATCAGAGCAGGAAGCAGCCATAGGGCCGCTTCCTGCTCCAATAGGGGAAAACGGCCCCAAACGGCCTTCCCCACGTTTGGGAAGGCCTCGTATGAAAGGGGAGACTCTCCCCTTTCATACGAGGCCTTCCTGAATGCGTTTCCTGGCCCCCGATCACAGCACAGCTGCGATCGGGGGCCAGGAAACGCCACTAGACGTCAGGGATTTCACTTGGGGGGTCGGCCCCCCTAGGAAAACGGGCCGCCCCCCCTAAGGGGGCCATATTTTTTAAATATAATGTTGGGGCCCCCTGTGGGGGGCGCGATCACACCACCCCTAGGGGCTAATTTAAAAATAAAATAAGGACATTGACAGTGGGTCACCCATAGGCAGGGCGACCCCCTGTGGGGCCATATTTTTCAATGTTGATGTTGGGGCCCCCTGGGGGGGGGGACACGATCGCGCCACGCCCAGGGGCTAATTTAAAAAAAAACAAAAAATGAAATTGACAGGGGGCAACCCATAGGCAGGGCGATCCCCTGTGGGGGCAATTTTTTTTTACTAGTTGTAGGGTTTCCCTGGGGGCCATTTTGGCTCCAAGGAAACCCTACAACTACCCAAAAAAATACAGATATATATAGATATATCAATCCATGTAGATAGGTATGTCTATCTACATGGATATATACATATATATATATATAGATCTCTATATATTTATGTATGTGTATATATATATATATATGTATATATATATCTATAGATATATCCATGTATATATATATATATATATATATATATATATATATATATATCACTTTTGTCAGTGCATGTGTGGTTTCCCTGGGGGCTGCAATCGGCCCCCAGGAAAACCAGATCCACATATAAAAGTGATCTATATATATATATCTTATATATAAATAATATATATATATATATATATATATATATATATATATATACATATAAATATATATATATATATAAATATATATATATATATATATATATATATTTGCCACCAGTTGTCTTTCAGTTGCAGCTTGCGTCTTCAAAGCAGTGCACTTACTTCAACTGACGCATTTCAACTGTAGCTTTTAGGCAGCAATAAAGAAGTCAAGTAAGTCTTGTGATTATATTTCTGCTACAAAAGGATCAGACTTTTTTCTAGTGGCAGTTTTAGTGCCATAAAGAAGCGCAGAAGGTTTATATGACTATTGCAAAGAGCAAATCTGTACTTTAAGTAAATAGCTGAGTACGTTAGTAATGTCAGCCACTACCTGCGCTATAATACAAACAAAATGCATGTGCGGGGTGGCTATGGAGAGATGAAGAGCACGTTTGCTGGGTGGTAATGAGGGAATCCGCGGAGGAGGGGATGGGAGTGGGAGCACCAATAATGATTGTTGGACTGGGCGCAGGAGGTGCTAAAGACTGTGACGAATGGTATGTGACAAGGTGTTTGAGTGTCTTGAAAGAACGTGCTGATTGAGGGAAGAAGCGCAGGTAAGGTGGCCTCTACTGTTGCACGTATCACACACACACACCAGCAATTTTGTGACTGTCTATGTAGGCTAGTGTTTTAGAGCAACAGTTTAGCCAGTAGCAGAGATGGCATCTTGATGGATGACTGCTGCTGACATCACTCTAGTTATAGAGGACAGCTCTGACATAGGATCAGAGAGTGAGACAGCAGATACTGAGACAGCATCTGAGGGATAGGACAATGGCGCAGACTCTGGGAGTGATTTTTCAGTTTGGGGAGTTCCATTGGATAACTCCTTCCAGTAAATTGTGAGGGAGGTGATGAGGGCAGTCCTGTTGTCCCTTCGCAAGCACAGTCTGTGCAACAGGGCAATAGTGGGTTAGCCCAACCCAGAGAGCAGGTGAATGCGGGGGCAAGCACATAGAGGGTGCTCTCTTGGGAGCTCCCCAATTTAGTTCAGCCCCGAATTCCACTGCCCAAATTGTATTGTGGAGACATCAAAATTATCTATCACAAAACAAACTGGTTTTGTAAGGCAGGCACCTGTGTTTTTGGTCCTGGGTTCGGCGGCTATATAGGGAAACATACTAAACCCAAACATTTCTGGAAAGTAGACATCCGGGGGAGTCCACAGAGGTGTGACTTGTGTGGATTCCCCAAAGTTTTCTTACCCAGAATATCCTGCAAAGCTGAATTGTTGAATAAAAACTCTATTTTTCTTGCATTTCTGTCACACAAACTACAGGAATATGCTGCGATCCACAAAATTCCTACCACCCAGTGATTCCTCACCTGTCCTGATAAAAACACTACCCCACTTGAGTGCCTATACCTAGTTCCTGCGTAAGGAATGGATCACCCCAGCGTCAACAGTTGCCTCATGTAAGTACCAACATTGATCATTGTGTGATCTATTCCTGTCGCGGGCACTAGGCCTACCCACACAAGTGAGGTACCATTTTTATCGGGAGACTTGGGGGAATGCTGGGTCGAAGGACATTTGTGGCTCCTCTCAGATTCCAGAACTTTCCGTCACCGAAATGTGAGGAAAAAGTGTTTTTTTGGCCACATTTTGAGGTTTGCAAAGGATTCTGGGTAACAGAACCTGATCAGAGCCCCACAAGTCACCCCATCTTGGATTCCCCTAGGTGTCTAGTTTTCAAAACTGTGCAGGTTTGCTAGGTTTCCCTAGGTGCCTGCTGAGCTAGAGGCCAAAATCCACAGCTAGGCACTTTGCAAAAAACAGCTCTGTTTTCTTTGTCAAAATGTGATGTGTCCATGTTGTGTTTTGGGCATTTCCTGTCACGGGCACTAGGCCTACGCCCACAAGTGAGATATCATTTTTATTGGGAGACTTGGGGGAACGCTGGGTGGTAGGAAATTTGTGGCTCCTCTCAGATTCCAGAACTTTCTGTCACCGAAATGTGAGGAAAAAGTGTTTTTTTGGCCACATTTTGAGGTTTGCAAAGGATTCTGGGTAACAGAACCTGATCAGAGCCCCACAAGTCACCCCATCTTGGATTCCCCTAGGTGTCTAGTTTTCAAAACTGTGCAGGTTTGCTAGGTTTCCCTAGGTGCCTGCTGAGCTAGAGGCCAAAATCCACAGCTAGGCACTTGCAAAAAAACAGCTCTGTTTTCTTTGTCAAAATGAGATGTGTCCACGTTGTGTTTTGGGGCATTTCCTGTCGCGGGCACAAGGCCTACCCCCACAAGTGAGGTATCATTTTTATCGGGAGACTTGGGGGAACTCTGGGTGGAATGAAATTTGTGGCTCTTCTCAGATTCTAGAACTTTCTGTCACCGAAATGTGAGGAAAAAGTGTTTTTTTGGCCACATTTTGAGGTTTGTAAAGGATTCTGGGTAACAGAACCTGATCAGAGCCCCACAAGTCACCCCATCTTGGATTCCACTATGTGTCTAGTTTTCAAAATTGTGCAGGTTTGCTAGGTTTCCCTAGGTGCCTGCTGAGCTAGAGGCCAAAATCCACAGCTAGGCACTTTGCAAAAAACAGCTCTGTTTTCTTTGTCAAAATGAGATGTGTCCACGTTGAGTTTTGGGGCATTTCCTGTAGCGGGCACAAGGCCTACCCCCACAAGTTAGGTATCATTTTTATCGGGAGACTTGGGGGAACTCTGGGTGGAATGAAATTTGTGGCTCCTCTCAGATTCTAGAACTTTCTGTCACCGAAATGTGAGGAAAAAGTGTTTTTTTTGGCCACATTTTGAGGTTTGTAAAGGATTCTGGGTAACAGAACCTGATCAGAGCCCCACAAGTCACCCCATCTTGGATTCCCCTATGTGTCTAGTTTTCAAAATTGTGCAGGTTTGCTAGGTTTCCCTAGGTGCCTGCTGAGCTAGAGGCCAAAATCCACAGCTAGGCACTTTGCAAAAAACAGCTCTGTTTTCTTTGTCAAAATGTGATGTGTCCATGTTGTGTTTTGGGGCATTTCCTGTCACGGGCACTAGGCCTACGCCCACAAGTGAGATATCATTTTTATTGGGAGACTTGTGGGAACGCTGGGTGGTAGGAAATTTGTGGCTCCTCTCAGATTCCAGAACTTTCTGTCTCTGAAATGTGAGGAAAAAGTGTTTTTTTGGCCACATTTTGAGGTTTGCAAAGGATTCTGGGTAACAGAACCTGATCAAAGCCCCACAAGTCACCCCATCTTAGATTCCCCTAGGTGTCTCGTGTTCAAAACTGTGCAGGTTTGCTAGATTTCCCTAGGTGCCTGCTGAGCTAGAGGCCAAAATCCACAGCTAGGCACTTTGCAAAAAACAGCTCTGTTTTCTTTGTCAAAATGTGATGTGTCCACGTTGTGTTTTGGGGCATTTCCTGTCGCGGGCACTAGGCCTACCCCCACAATTGAGGTATCATTTTCATCGGGAGACTTGGGGAAACGCTGGGTGGAAGGAAATTTGAGGCTCCTCTCAGATTCCAGAACTTTCTGTCACCGAAATGTGAGGAAAAAGTGCTTTTTTTGGCCACATTTTGAGGTTTGCAAAGGATTCTGGGTAACAGAACCTGATCAGAGCCCCACAAGTCAGCCCATCTTAGATTTCCCTAGGTGTCTAGTTTTCAAAACTGTGCAGGTTTGCTAGGTTTCCCTAGGTGCCTGCTGAGCTAGAGGCCAAACTTCACGTCTAGGCACTTTGCAAAAAACAGCTCTGTTTTCTTTGTCAAAATGTGATGTGTCCATGTTGTGTTTTGGGGCATTTCCTGTCATGGGCACTAGGCCTACCCCTACAAGTGAGGTATCATTTTTATTGGGAGACTTGGGGGAACACTGGTTGGAAGGAAAATTGTGGATCCTCTCAGATTCCAGAACTTTCTGTCACCGAAATGTGATGAAAAAGTGTTTTTTTGGCCACATTTTGAGGTTTGCAAAGGATTCTGGGTAACAGAACCTAATCAGAGCCCCACAAGTCAGCCCATCCTGGATTCCCCTAGGTGTCTAGTTTTCAAACATGTGCAGGTTTTGTAGGTTTCCCTAGGTGCCGGCTGAGCTAGAGGCCAAAATCTACAGCCAGGCACTTTGCAAAAAACACGTCAGATTTCAATGTAAAAATGTGATGTGTCCATGTTGCCTTTCCTGTCGCGTGCATTAGGTCTACCCACGCAAGTGAGGTACCATTTTTATCGAGAGACTTGGGAGAACAAAGATATAGCACAACAAGTGTTATTGCCCCTTGTCTTTCTCTACATTTTTTCCTTCCAAATGTAAGACAGTGTGTAAAAAAGACATCTATTTGAGAAATGGCCAGTAATTCACATGCTAGTATGGGCACCCCGGAATTCAGAGATGGGCAAATAACCACTGCTGCTCAATACCTTATCTTATGCCCATTTTAGAAATACAAAGGTTTTCTTGATACCTTTTTTTTACTCTTTATATTTCAGCAAATGAATTGCTGTATACCCGGTATAGAATGAAAACCCATTGCAAGGTGCAGCTCATTTATTGGCTCTGGGTACCTGGTGAGCTTGATGAACCTACAAGCCATATATATCCCTGCAACCAGAAGAGTCCGTAACGGTATATTGCTTTAAAAAATCTGACACGCAGGAAAAAGTTACAGAGTAAAACGCTGAGAAAAATGGCTGTTTTTTTACAGCTCAATTTCAATATTATTTTTTTCAGCTGTTATTTTCTGAAGGAAACCCTTGTAGGATCTACACAAATGACCCCTTGCTGAATTCTGAATTCTGTCTACTTTTCAGAAATGCTTAGCTTTCCGGGATCCAGTATTGATTTCACACCCATTCCTGTCACTAACTGGAAGGATACTGAAAGCACCAAAAATAGTAAAAATGGGGTATGTCCCAGTAAAATGCCAAAATTGTGTTGAAAAATGTGGTTTTCTGATTCACGTCTGCCTGTTCCTGAAAGCTGGGAAGATGGTGATTTTAGCACCACAAACCTTTTGTTGATGCCATTTTCAGGGAAAAAACCACAAGCCTTCTTCGGCAGCCCTTTTTTCCCATTTTAAAAAAAATATGTGTATTTTGGCAAATTTTTTGGTCTCCTCCAGGGGATCCCAGAAACTCTGGGTACCTTTAGAATCCCTAGGATGTTGGAAAAAAGGACGCAAATTTGGCGTGGATAGCTTATATGGACAAAAAGTTATGAAGGCCTAAGCGCAAACTACCCCAAACAGCCAAAAAAGGGCTCAGCACTCAGGGGGAAAAGGCCCAGCAGCTAAGAGGTTAATTTTACTGGGAAAAACACTGCTAATTTCTGAACAATTAACATGTTTAGATTCAGTGATTTGATTCCCGTTTATATTTCACATGTTTTACTTATTCTTGCAGTCCATTGGTGTGTTAATTATTCCCAGGAGGTTTTGTGTTTTTTGTTCATCATATTACTTCAGTGTAGCATACTTTCAGATGAGTCACCACTGGGTGTTTATAACCATCATGTTAGAGAGCGCTGGTGTTCAGGCTCAAGACACAGTGCAAGTTTTTTGCAGTGCCTGTCAGTAAGACACAAATGTGTTCAGAATACATGGTCATCCAATCTCTTGGCCTCTCTGAAGAGCGCACGCAGACAGCCACTGACAAAACCAACAGCCCAGGCAGGTTTTCGTGGTATACCTGTTATTGTGTTATTATAGATGACTTACATAACAGAAAACTCAGAGAAATCAAAAGACCGCTTGGGACCATACTATGGCAATCTCCAAAATGTACTTTATGTAAATCTACTAATCTATTAATCTCCCTGCCTGAAAAAAGGCTAATGTAAATTTAGACTCGTGTAAACACTCGAATGTACTTGGACCAACCTTGCTCTGTATAAAACTACAATAAAAAGTCAGTTACTGCAGCACTCAAAGCGAGGCCTTTGGGAGGCAAATAATGCACAGAGGATAAGAGTTGGTCTGTCTGCTAACAGGTCCGACTGCAGCGTTTCTTGGATCTTTTGTTTCCTTTCTTCCTTTAAAGCAATCTATGTTATTTTCAAATTGCAGCAACTTATCCGCATGGCCTGCTCTCAGACATCCACTTGTGACTGGACTAGCCCTTTCAAGCTTCCAGAGTTTCATTAACACATGAAAGAGGTGAAGGTGCATTAAGATGGCGAAGGCAGAAGAACGGATTTCGCTTTTTAAATTTTTCCATTCTTGAAGTAAAAGAAAGAACCCAAGAGGGGCTTGTGAAGCGAGACAGCTCTCACAGAGCTGTCAAACATAATGGTGTTCATCAGAATACATACGCAAGAAGATCAGAATCTCCAGTCCTTTGATCTCGCACTCTCCCGCCTCTCCCGTCTGCTCAGCTGACAGCTTCCAGATAATGGCTGCTCCATCTCTGTGGCAATTGCCTTGTTGATCCTCTAGCAATACTGAGGGCTTTCAGGGGCCTGCACGAGCAGGCATGATTCATCCTTTAGGATTCTGTGGGCCACCAGGCTTTAAGGCCTTGTCCTCGATCTCGAGCTGTCTGATCTTGATCGAATCTCTTCATCACCTATAACTCCGTGTCCCACCATAAATGGTTGGGAAATTGTTTGATTCATTAATTTATGCTTCATTTGCAAATGCTTAATTTTAAGCTCTCTGAAAAAAGTGACTGGATTTAGAATATTGTGGAGTCCACAGGGTATCTTTGCAGGACCCCCAGTATCAAAATGGGTATGCTTATTTTTCACTCGCCTGCAGTTACCAAAATCAGAGTCATTGGTAACTCCAATGGAGTGCTGACCAGGTATTTCGAGACCCCGAAAGACCTGTAAAAAAACTAGGAATTACCTGTGCAATTCAGAGTACGGGAATATCACTTCCTGTTCCTCTGATAAGTCCTCATTTGTCCCCAGAGTTTCAACTGGACATTTCAGCTGCCCCCGAAAGCTGAAACGTCTAGGTGAAATGCGCCAGATCTGTGGTGTTCCCGAAAATCTTGTTCTTTAGATGAGGTTAGCAGCTCCTGTTACATCATGGTTTGCCAGCAGAAGAGGTACATTCCACAAGTTTTGCAGTTACATTCCTTCATCACAGAACCTTACATGGGATCCAAAGAATCACGTTCTGCAAGTTGACACCATGGGCCATATTTGTGTGCAATTGGCGTAGGGCAGTGCCGCAAGTCTTCTTGCGGCGATGACCTATGCCAATGTGAAAGAGCAGGACTCCACCATAATGATGAAATATGGTGCATTCCTGTCCTTTCCCGCTCTGTGGCTTACAATTTGCTGCTAGCGCCTACACAGGCACCCTTGCACCATGGGGCAATAGTGTCTGTACTGCATGCAGGATTGTCTTTGTGCAGGTAGGGGCACATTCCTGCACAAAAACACACCCAGTGAGGCACATTCCTCTTTTTTCTGTGTGCTGCAGAAAGCAGTACACATGGAAAGAGGGAAAAATAGGAGACAATATTTCTCCTCATACGCCACCACTGGGGAGGCGTAATGTTTTGGGGCTGCTCCAGGGTCACATAATTATTTAAATCTGGGGCAGCGTCAAAATCTATGTGTGTTGCGTGGGAAAACGGATTGCAATGACCATGGCCCCCCCCCACCCGTCACAGAGTAAAGCAATGCAGCAGCTTGCGCTGCTTTGCCTTACTCCATATCTATGAGAACATGAAAAGTCACGCAAAGTGGCTTTGTGTAGCCTCATAAATATGGTTGAGAGGCTTGTTCCGCTGGAGTATCAAAAAAAGTGACCCTCCAGAGGAGCAAGCCTCTCGTAAATATGGCCCTATGAAGTTAGAAAGTGTACCTTGGCTTTACAAATAGAAAAGCTCTTCTAAGGCTCTCTTATTACGAATGCAGCAGGGTTTGCAATAGTTATTGCACACGTAAAATTTGATTCCCTCGGATCTGTAATTTATTAGATATGATAGATAAAACCCACTGCAAGTTGTGCCCTAAAATGTGACATAACACGCAGATTTTGAAGTTGTCCTTACCAAATTCTGCAAGTCATAGCATTTTCCCCAGGGAAAATTTGAATTTGCCTAATCTGCCAAAATGACGAGTGGAAAAAAGGAAGTGTGGATAGATCATTTCACCTGGTAATTAAAAGGAATGGTAAACTCAGAAGAATCAGCATTTCAATTTACTGACTATAGAAAAACCCACCTGTTTACTGCTTCAGTTTGAGACTGTGAAAGAGAGAAATAGGTTTAGGTTAGTAAAGCGGACTGGTGAAGCAGGATTTTTGAAACTCTTAGAACTGGCATCCTTGGCGTGGTTTTCCATAACTTTTTGCCTCTGCTCCCCAGGTTGTTGATGTGTGCTGGACTCTGTTTAGGGTTGAGCCTGCGTTGCATGCGCTTGCGTATGCGTATCGCTTGCGAGACGCTTTAGAAGTTAGAAAAGGGCTCGGAGCCCCGTCCATGTCACGTCAGAGTCTTTCATTGGTTTGTGGGCTTGCCTTTTAAAATTTGTTTGCTTTCATTAGTGGAAAGTATGCATACGTCATGCCTTTTCCGGTGATCAGCCCTCCTCGAGCGCAGCGGCAAAGTACTGAAAACATATGAGGATCATTGTTTTCTGTCCAGTTTATGGACTACTTTTTATCTTTTTCCGCAGCACGATCTCGCTTGGCAGAAGTTGAGCGCGTTGCATGACATCGACCCGGTTACATAGTTAATTGCACCTTCGCCGGTTATGTAGATAATTGCACTTTTGCCAATAGCTTTCACTACGAATGAACTGTAGCAGCACAATCGCATTTTTTTTCTCCATTTAATGTGGCAAGAAAAATCCAGTTGGGAGTTTACAACTGCTAATAGCTCTAACTCGGAGAAATGCAAGACCCATTGCATTGCAAATGCTTGTTTTGTTGTTTTTGTTACTCTGGGCACTTTACCACTTCTGACCAGTGCTAAAGTGCAAGTGCTCCCTATGTGAAATCATATGTGTGATTGGCTTTTCCATGATTGGCATATTTGATTTACTAGTAAGTCCCTGGCAAAGTTCACTAGAGATGCCTAGGGCCAGTAAATCAAATGCTACCAGTGGGCCTGCAGCATTGATTGTGTCACCTTTCATGAGTAGCCCCATAAACATGGCTCAGACCTGCCACTGCAGTGTCTGTGTGTGCAGTTTTAAACTGCCAATTCAACTTGGCAAGTGTACCCACTTGCCAGACCCAAGCCTTCCCTTTTGTACGTGTAAGGCACCCCTAAGATAGGCCCTAGGTAGCCCCATGGGCAGAGTGCAGTGCATGTTGAAGGTAGGACATGTACTGATGTGTTTTTATATGTACTAACAGTGAAATACTGACAACATCGGTTTTCACTTTTGAAAGGCCTATCTCTCTAATAGGTCAACATGGGGGCTGCATTTAAATATCCTTAAAGTGGAGTTTCCTTTTGAGAACAGATAGAAATGTGGAGTTTGGGGTCTCTGAACTCACAATTTAAAAATGCATCTGTTAGTTTTTAGATTGTTAGTTTGAAAATTCCACTTTTAGATAGTAGGTATTTTCTTCCTTAACCCATTCTATGACTCTGCCTGTTTGTGGATTTCCTGTCTGGGTCAAAATGACAGTTGGGCTGTTTGTGAATCTCCTTTAGACAGTGACACAAAGGGAGCTGGGGTATAGCCTGCATATCCTGATGAGACATCTGGGCTAGAGTGGAGGGAGGAGTGGTCACTTACACCTGAATGGGCTGTGCCTGCCCTCACACAATGCAGTCTCCAACTCTCTGGTGTGTGTCTGGGGCCTGGCCTGGGCAAGGAAGGATCCTGTAAACAACAGCAACTTTTCTTTGATGATGGGAAAGTTCAAAGGCATAAAGGGGTATGTATAAGTATTGGACCCAAAACCCCAGACTTTAGATCACCTCAAGATTGCTTGAAGGATTCAAGAGGAACCTCTGCCAGGAGAAGAGCAGAAGAGCTGAGGAGAAGTACTGCCCCTGCCTCTGACTATGCTTTGTTGGGCTATCCTGCAGTTCATACTTCTGCCTGTGTAAGGGGGCAAAGACTGGACTTTGTTGTGCATTTCTGCTTGAGAGGTATCTCCAAGGCCTTGGACTGAGCTTGCCTCCTGTTTTTGAAACCTCAGGGACAGCAAAGGCTTCACCAACCAGCCTCTGAGTCTGCATGCTGTGAATCCTAGCATGTCAGAGGGTGCCATTCAGTTCCTGGGCCCCAGAGAATGAATTTCTGGTAAAGTCCTGTAAAATGGAGCCAGACAATGCAGTGGGACTTTGTAAAGACGCCGCTTCACTGAACCCATGATGACACCTGCATCTGAAGCTGTGGACCTTGCAGAAGCACGATGACCCCACCAACATCGCATGCCCCGCGTCACCAACACCGCTGACGTCCCAAGAACTCACAAGATCGGAGTGTCATAGCACTGACATTCGTGTTACCCAACTCCATCACAGCGCCTGTGATCCTATGCCATGACTGCAACTCTGTGAGGTCGCCCCGCAGCATCGTGACTTTGCTGGACTTTGACTTTGCCAGAGGTGCCCAGGGACCGACTCCGTGCAACCGACTCTGCCTCACCACCACCTCTCCGCAGCAAGGATCCGACACCTCCGCTTCTTCACCTTGCAGCACCGGAACCGATGCTGCATTGGATCCAGTGACACCTCACTCCCGACTCTGTGCGCCGGCCTGTTTTCCACACTTTTGCTAAGGCACTGTTCCTGGGGCTCCGTGTGACTCGATAAACACTGCCAGTGGAGTCACATTGTGGGAAACAACTCCGTCATGACGCCGCTTAACATCAAATTGTAGCACTGGTGCTCCTAGGCACTATTTTTGTGTTTTTTATTGCTAAAATCATATTTGTAACTGTGTCCTGTGGATTTTTATTGTATTTGATCTTGTTTACTGAGATAAATATTTACTTTTTTCTAAACCTGTGTGGTGTCTGATTTAGCTTTCCAGGCAAGCAGTTTCCCTGAACTCTCCCCATATTCAAAATGTTTTAATTTACTAACCTCCCATCTTTTAACCATTCGCGCCTGTAAAGTGTTTACCAATCGTGTTCTTAGCTCGGCCAATTACACTCTTCCTGCCTCCTCCTGGGTCCCTTCACCTTTACCAACCAACTTCTCGCTTTTTATTAACATTTCCTGTTCTAAAGTACTTATTTCGTCTCTAAACACTTTACGTTTATGACATGAGATACTCTTAATTTCCCTTCGTATTACAGCCTTAAAGGAGTCCCAAACCGTTGATAATGATGCCGAGCCTACATTAACATTGAAAAAAGACTCCGTCTCTCTATGTAATTGCAACAAGACATCCTCATCCAACAATAGCGCACGCTCCAATGTCCACCTCTTGAACGTTCTTCTCTGGGGGAGCGTCAGATGCAATACTACCGCTGCATGGTCCGATAAATGTGAGGGTAAATATTCAATCCTATCGACCTTTTCCAACAACCTATCATCAGCTAAAAAATAGTCAATTCGTGAGGCGTGGCTATATTTCTTGTTAAAAAAGGAGAAGACTCTGGCCTCCCCTTCCCTCTTTCGCCAGATATCACTCAAGCCATGATCTTTCATCATTCTCTTTAAGTAGTGTTGTGACTTTGGCGTACCTAAGGATCTGCAGGTATCCGTTCTATCCAATCTATTATCCAGCACCACATTAAAATCTCCCGCCATAATGACCGAATCTGAGAATTCGATTAACTGAGAGAATACCTTTTAAAGAAGTTCAATGTCATCACAATTCGGGCCATAGAATCCAACCAATACCAGAGTTACCTCATCAACCTGTATTCTTACTATGACCCAGCGACCAGCTTAATACGCCCTTATTTCGAGAATTTCTGGTCTGGCTTGAAGCCCCTGTTTAACCAAAATAACTACTGCACTTGTGCGAAAATTATGGGTAGTGCAGAAACACATTTGCCCCCATATTTGGGCCTTAAATAACTCCTTACACTCATCTGCAGCCAAATGAGTCTCCTGCAAAATTAAGATTTGTGCCGGTGAATCTTTTAAATATTGTAGAATTTTGTTCCGTCTTGATTTAGTCCTTAAACCATTAATATTCCAAGAAAGAAATTTAATTGTGAACCTCCCCTCCCCCTGGCCTTTACCAAATCTAACCATTCAAAACTAACCAGCCATCCCTCTGCCTAGGTGAATAAGGAACTATTTTCATGCACGACCCAAAAACACCCGCCTAATGCCTTTCCCTCCCTACTCCCTCCCATGGAGAACCCCCCCACTATATCAGCCACCATGGGCCTAGTTTTAGAGCGCCTCGCCTACCTGGGAGCCTTAAAATTTCAATGTTTTTTTTATTTCACATGATCGGTCTGTTCTTTCTTTATGACATCCAACAATTCATCTGTCCTATCTATCTCCCTTATATTATACATTGTGTTGTTGTACATTATTCACAAAAATGCCGGAAACTTCAACTGTGCCGTAACTCCTAGCTTTTTAAATTCAGCCAACCTTTTTCCCAATTCCTACTGCCTATCCATTGTGATCTAAGATAGGTCGGATCTAATCTCAAATGTCACATTTTCTACCCTTAATGATTTCTGTTTCAATGCGCTACTCAATATTTTTTCCTTTAGGTGATAGGTTAAGAAATTAACCAAGATTTTTCTTGGTCTAGTGCTGTTCGACCGCCTCGTAAAGGGGTAGCGGTGGACTCTCTGAATATCTTTTTCAATCTCTTCCCTACTCTCTTCCAACTCACATACGGATTTGATTAGGGAAACCACATATGACTTCAAATTTGCCCCTTCTGCTCCTTCCGGGACCTTTAACAACTTTATGTTATTCCTACGCGAATAATTCTCCAATTGCTCAATCCTGACTTGTAATCCTTGTTCTTTTTTGTTCAAGTCTCGGATCTCATCCTTATGATGTTTCAGCTCCTCCTTCAACCCCCCTACCGTCACCTCCAATGTCTGGATCCTCTCCATTAAATTATCAAATTTTCTTTCCAGTGCCTCACAGGCCTCTCTGATTTCCCCTTGATTTCTCTCTGAACTTGCAAAGCCCTTTTTTATATCCTCCGAAATGGAGAGGATCACCTCCTCGATGGAAAGACTGTGTCTTGGGTCGGGGGCCGGAGCCTGAGCAAAGAGAAGGCTGGCAACCGATTCTACCAAAACTTCTTCCTCCTGTCTCAAAATAGACAGGTTGCCACCTTGGCTCATCAGAGAAACATCAAAACCGACTTGTATATTCTCCTGGTGAGCCAAATTATTAATTGAGGTGGGAGAATTACTTTCAACCTCCTCGCCAGAGTCTGCACTGTTTCTAGTGTCCTTAGTCATATAGTTATCCATTTTTCCTTGCCCTGGTACCAGCACAATATCCTCTGGCCTAGCCTTAAAGTAAGCTCTTAGTGCAGGTGTGAGTCTGTGCTTATTTTTTGGTCTCCCCTCACTTACTTCTTTCTTTTTTTTAAATAAGTAATTCACTTGATCCAAAGTTCTGCCCTTAGGCTTCCCCTGTCTTCCAATGACCTCCTTATCCCTTTTTTCCCCCCTCGGCCCCAGCCCCACTACCTGTAAGACGTTAACAGTGGGGTGGGGGAGAGCTCTTATTTCCTTGCTGGTTACGGCCCCTGCGATGCCCGCCACCTTGCTTGCTGCTTCCAAAATTCGCCGAAGATACGCGCGTTACCGCGCTATCAGGCTCCCGGGACACCTTCCCAGGAGCCTTACTGGTGCTGACTCTGCCTGGATTCCCCCGAAGGGGAATCCTCGCCGAGCCTCTTCGCACCCGGCGGAGCTCCAGCGCGGCACGCCCCCAGTGCCGAAGTCTCCCGCCGGATGCCTCACCCGGTCTCCGAAGCAGCTGGGTTTCCAAAATTCAAGCGA
Source organism: Pleurodeles waltl (assembly GCF_031143425.1). Lineage (NCBI taxonomy): Eukaryota > Metazoa > Chordata > Amphibia > Caudata > Salamandridae > Pleurodeles > Pleurodeles waltl. The sequence continues at coordinate 257,130,644 of NC_090450.1, forward strand.
CCGGGCAGCACATCCAGCCGAAAAATAAAGAACATGATGCAATGTAGTAGGTTTGAACAGAACTGTAATTTTAAAAATATATAGAGATCTTAATGTACAGTAATGGAAAATGTTAATCCATCACTAATTCTTTTTGCCATCCAGGTTTCCCACTATTTACTTTTGGGGTTCTTCTTATGTGACTATCATTATCATTTGAATCTGAAGAGATATCACCCTCAGGTTTCCTTGTAGCACCAGACATTTTCACACGCCTGGATGTATTCCAAAGTGAAGAGTTACCGCATTTGTCTTCCCTTTTCTTATGATAAATAGGCCCATTAATTTAGATAGACCCTTCCTGACAGACTCAAGTTTGTCACTGGGTACAAGATCACCAACCATCAGCTTTCCACACTTGGCAAAATTCTTGCTGTCATACCAGGTCTTATATTTCATTTGTTAATTCTTTAATCAAAAGGAAAATACCTTTTTCGGAGTACTCATCACTTCTCACCTTAACCAGATTCAACCAAGCAGGATAAGGTTTATTATACAGTCTCCTGCCTGTGAAGGAAAAAATGGGGATTCACTAGAAACGCACTTTTGTGTATTACGATGGGCCCACCACGTTTTCTCCAAAACGTCTTTAAGTGGGGTTTTAGTGGCATTTACTCTTCGGGCACAGCTCTTCACAAACATATTCATCATCTCTGTGAGGTCATTTTACTGCACTGAATAAAGTGTTGATTTCAGATGTTTTATTGAAAGGCTAGCTAAAGATTCCAGCATCTCAAGCAAAACAAATTGCACTCCATTATCTGTGATCAAGAAAGTTGTGATGCCACCCCAAGAAAACATTTCTTTAAGAAACTCAATGACTCTCTTAGTGTTAACTGTGGAAACACACTTGATGACTACACATTTGGATGTGGAATGCACAACCAGTAAGGCATAATGCTCAGGCCTGTGATATCCAGTACCAATTTTGTTCAGGGTTCAGAAGGAATTTCAGTTGGTTCAAGAGGGCTGTGCACATAGTTCTGTTCACGTTTGCATACTGTCAGCTGTCTCTTTATATATCCTGTACTTAACGATCCATACCAGGCAACAATACCAATCACAAAGTCTGGACTTGTTTAAGCTCCTGCCTAGGTGTCCCTCGTGTGCTAAATTGATCAACCTACCTCTCAGTCCCTCTGCAAGAACCAAACAATCATTTTTTCCATCTATGATACTGAGCTCATCATGTACACTCCAGTACCCTTTGGCCCCTTCAAAGAGGTATATGACTTCAGGTCACCCTGTTACAACCAGTTCCTTCAGTAGAGCAATGTTCTCATTGTAACCCATTGCACTCCACTATTCTTAATTATTAATGGCATTTCCACATCCAGCCACAAAGGACATTTCAACATGGTCAACTTCTTCCTTGATAGGTAGACAAGACATTCAGTCTGCAGCATTGTTTTTGGAACGTGGTATGAATTCAAAACAAAATTGTATTCAATGAATCCTTCAGTCCTTCTCCTTATCCTGGGAGTCACATTCTCCACGCCCCCACAGGAAAAAAACTTGTGATAAGGGACGATGATCTGATCTTACTGTAAATGGCATGCCCCATAAAAAGAACTTAAAATGGTGGAATAAACTGCTAATGCCTCACACGCAATGACAGAGCAATGTTCTTTTCTGGACCTTTTAATGAACACGAAGCAAATGCAATAATCTTTTCCTCTCCATTGATATACTGTGATAACACTGCACCCAATCAATTGAGAATTGTATTTGTTGACATCAAAAGAGCACAAAGTTGGAAATGCACCAATGATCACTTTGTTTGAATTAAAGACTGAGGGCCTGATTTGGGCCTTGACATACAATTTACTCCATCACGACAGTGATGGATATCCCTTCCGTGGAATATTAATCCCATAGAATATAGTGGGGTTTCCATTTCGATGAATGGGATAACTGTCAGCATTGTGATGCGGTAACTTACCTGCCAAGGTCTAAATCAGGCCCAGTCACATTTTTCAGTCCATTTGAACTCTGCATCTTTCTTATGCAAGGGCCTCATAGGCTGTAACAAACTTGCAAATTTGGCAATAATTGTGGAGCAAAATTCAGCAAGACCCAGAAATTAGTGTATTTCATAATGATTCTGTGGAGGAGGTACCTTCACATTGTGGTTAGCTAAATCTAACTTAGTATTCACCTCTTCCCCTAAAATGGTATGACCAAAATACGTGGCCAATACGTGGCCAAGGTCACTTGTAATCTGCACTTTTCTTTTTTCAGGGTGAGCCCTGCTTCCTGTAATCTCCCCAAGACAAGTTTCAAGATTTCATCAATGCTCACTTTGATAGTTTGTGTACACTAATATATCACCCTGGGAAAACAGGACTTAAGGCAAACCACTTACTTATAAGATTCTAGCATATGATACTATTGGGACCCAGGGCATGTAAAACAGTTTTGCCTGAAGGCTACAGCACTGATTGTGCCACCCTGTGTATGACAAAGTACATAATAGCTGCCAGCCTGCCACTTCAGTCTGGAAGAGCAGTTTTCAACTACTAGTTCAACTTTGCCATTTAAACTGATGGCAAAGCCCCAACTTTCCTTAACAGTATATGTCAGTCTCCCCTAAGGAAGGCCTATGGAGCCCCAAGGCGGGAAGCTGTATATAGTTAAGCAGGTATATATTTTTAATATGCCCTAAAAGCAAAACTTCCAAATGGTTGTTTTTGCTGTGGAAAGACTAGAATCTCCATTGGCTAACACAAGGTTAAAGGCTGGCCTCTCAGACTAGCTAACTTCAGAATGGGTCTAATAAAATGGGAACTTCAAGGTATCAAATTAATCATGGAATTAAAGCTGACATGATGTCCAAGTTGAATTAAATGCCACTTTAAAGGAAAGGCAACTTTTAGAACATTACCACTCTGTTGACTGGTTTGTCCAGTGGCTTCACACAGTTGCTGGTCACTGACTGCCTGCTGCCCTCCTGGGGGGTAGTGTGAATGCCTCAGAGGCCTTGGAACAATAGAGCCCTCTACAGGGAATAGTATTGCCTCCCCTATGCAGGAAGCCACTCAGGGTTTTAGCACAAAGGGCAAGCTTCAAAGGTGAAGGAGAATTTGGTGGACAAATGGTGATCACACTCTTGAAGGGTTACCTCTTTGTTCAGGTAGACCAGCCAGTGACAGGAACATGGAGGGGAGACCAGTGCCCAAATGGATTTTCCTGTGGGCATGTACCTACAGGTAGCCAAATCTCTAGGGTGAGCTACCAACCTTCCAACATCCAAGGAAGTGTTCAGACATCTTGGGAGTGGACACAATAATGCTCTCTGGGGTTCCTAGATGTCACACATAGCCAGACAGAGTTTGTGGGATCCCTGTGGCCATTAGATAGTGCCTACATCACCCCTCAATGGCACCATCTGGGCATAAATGCGTCACCCCTGGCACCTTGAACCTCAGATCTGGATTGACATGGAGAAAGAACCAAAGAAGGACTGTCCTGCTGACCTCTCGACCTGGCAAGAGATGCTGCGACGACTGCTGGACTGCACCTGCTGCACTTTTGACTAGCAAAGAAAAGACTGTGTCTAGAGCGCCTGGCTCTTGGAAAAGTTGATCCTGAGCCCCAGATCAAAGAAGGGACTCCAAGATCAGTCAGCTGACCACCTGGAACCAGAACCCGGGCCATCAAAGCTGAAGAAGCCAATTCTGACAAGTCAGAGACCATTATTTGTGAATTGTAGTTGACCACTGCTAGGCACCCCAAGAGCCCAATCCTTGATGGCCCAGAGTTGCACCCACATCTGCTTGACCCAGGAGTATCATTTATGTCCAGATTGATCCCCGAAGAGGCACACCAGCCTTCACCAAAGGATACCACTGGACCCGCTGTGTACAGAGATTAGTAGCACAGCTGCAGCATCCCGAGGGCTTAAAGAGGATTTCGAGGACACTGACCACTGTGGCCAAAGACACCACATCATACCTGTGGACTTAGGAATAACCACAGGAACTCTCACATCGACTATGCATCACCCAGAGCATATTTCAGCTTCTTACATCCCCAGCATAACGACCACTTCATTGAAGTCTATGGTGATCTTGAGGTAAAGTGTGGAACTGGACTAAAGACTGTTTGGTGACCAGGTAACTGTCTAAATACTGCTTAGTACCTCCCCCGACCTTCTCCCTTTCAGATTTGGTCGCCGCACTTGGGATAGAGTAGCTGAACACAACTCTTTCACACTTTTCAAAAGTGTCTAAACTTTACAGTTAGCAATGCTTGTTGCTCCGGAACGCTCTATTATTTAAAAATTGACTTTCTTATTTCATTGTTTAGTGCTGTCAACTTCTTACACTAGTTCCTTTGTTTAAGTCAACTTTCAAAAAGTCGCAGCTACCCAGGATTGTGCTAAAAGTTTTACTAACAAGCTTGAATGTACCCAAAACAGTTTTGTGAGTGTGTTACTCAGTAAGGTCACATAAACATACCATATAATACACCACAATCCTCACCATAGCCCCAAGGGAATTCATACAAATCTGTAGGCTCCCAGAGAAGTGACAAAGGACGTCAAATGTCTAGACCCATTGTGCAACTGAAACTGTTGATGAGCTGAAGACAAATATATTGCACTAAATAGTTATTGGCAATGGCTGATGATCCACCTGAATGTGCTTATTCAACCTATGCAGGTCAACACACATTCTCATTTTCTTTCACACTGCTTAAGTGCCAAACTACAAGGGCCATCCATTCAGAGAATTCTAGCTCCTCAATCACCCCAAGACTCAACAACTTTTGTACGTCTTCCTTGAGTGGATTTAACTTCATATCAAGAACTCTCCTCATCTTATGAACAAAAGACATTGCATTTTTCTTCAAAACTATTCTATGTTTAAAACCTTTGAGCAATCTCAACTAATTTTCAAGCACCTTGGGAATCTCTGACCTAATATCTCTCTTGAACTCCAGGGCTGTCAGCAAGAGTGCACATGAAGGTGAATTGGGATTCGGGGTAATTCTCACATCCCCTTGTTGCAGGCATGCCAATGAATTGTCACCACGTTTGGCAGCATATACCTTGCCCATCCTTTCTCTGTCCTGGAACTGAATCCTCATAATGGAGTGACTCATCACTTGAATATTTACACCACCATACCCTACTGGGTTTATGTGAGTAGGGGTGAACAACATGTTATTTCTGAATATATTACTCCAGTTCCTGTATCCAATCATTGTATGAGGTGAACCTGAATCAGTCAACACCATCATGTTTTTTCACCTAGTCTCGACCTCACATTCTGCCACAGTCAGAGGTTCCCAATCAACCTCACGATTTTCTCTAATACTCAGAATTGCTTCCTTCTCTTTATTTTCAACAATTCACAACATGTGCTCTATCACTATGACAAACCATGGCATAATGGCCTTTCTTCACACACTTTTTATGAATTGCTGATTTAGGAAAACACGCTGGACTATTTGAGAGATGACCATCACTGCTATGGCACCTGTAGCATTTATAACGTTTATCGTTGTTGCTCTTGTAAGGTGTTTTACTATTATCATTAATGCACTGAATAAAATAGTCTCGGGTATCAAGATTTGCAATTTCATTTAAAGGTTCAATCGTTTCATCTAAAACCTTAGTTTTGCAGTCTTTCATTTCCCATACCCAGCTGTAGGAGTTATCCATTCTGCCAATATCAGCCAAAACCTCTTTAAGGTCACGATTTTTATTGAGTTTCTCTAACACTCTCTAACTGTTGGTACATCTCACTAATTGAGCATGTATCAATGAATGAATGAGAGCACCAAACTCACATGGATGTGTTAAGGTTCTTAACAATGCCACATAGCTACCTACCCTTTCAGTTTTCCCTTGTACTCAAGTAAAGAATGAATGTTGTTTTAATTCTATGTTAACTTGTGATCCAAAATGTATCTCAAGCATTAGTTGTGATATTTCATACAAGTCAACAGGTTCCCCATCAGCATTACTGACAGGAATCTCATCTAAACTCTCATCAGCATTTTGTCCCTCCTCCCCTACTTTATGGAGCAGAACCATTTGCTTTCAGGCAGCAGAATCCTTTACACCACTGAATTGGTATCAAATAAGAGTCAAACAGTTTCTTCCAACATGTCCACAGTACCAAGGGTCCCCCATTTTCAGGTAGAAATTGTGGAGGTTGGGACAGCATCCATTAGATTAGTAGTTATTATACTACCCTTATGGAAAACAATGAATTATTAATGAGAATAATGTATTAATGGCTTAATGTAACTGTAGCAATAATTGATGAAGATGTAAAGGTTGTATTCAACTAACTGCTCAAGAATAATGGAACCTTCCTGAGTCACAAATGTCACCCATTTACCAAACAACTTCAGTTCAAGTTGAAGTTAAAAGTCTTCATTGGAAGCAGGATGCAGACTAACAGACCTCTAAATCAAATGCTCAGCAATACAGCATCAACTGCATCCTCACCCACCCCCCTATAATCTAGAAGCCCATAAAGTCCCTAAAGTTCTAAGCTGCAAGTGACAGCATGACTCCACTTGACATAACATAGCCTTTTATGGAATTGTTTGCCCAGCTATTCTCCTGGTGATTTGCTACCTGGTAGATAAATCATCCATGTGCGGTGGTAGTGAACAAAGCAAACACCTGGAAATCTACAGTCTACTTTATCACTACACTACCATCAAAACCTCAACATCTAGCTTTCACAATCAGCCACCTACTGTCTCCTCCAGCCTTTCAGCAACAGCCCATCCCTATCAGCTAATGAATTAGTCGCATATTTAGCATTGAAAATCACCAAAGCAAGAAACACACAGACCACACTATTGACTACTTCACAATCCTTCCCTACCACTCAAACCTACCTAGTGTAAGTGTAAATGTACATGTGTAAATTTATATGTGCAAATTCACCTTCGTTAATATGCCCAAGTGTGATTTAAATGTAACATTTCTTATAAACCGGGACAGTTATTAGCATAAGTGATGGCATATCTACCCATCAAGGTTAATGTGCAATAATTATTGTGATTGTGAATCAGCACTTGCATAGCCCACAAGATGTCAATAGGTAGCTTTTCAGTATGATTTAGAGTGCCTCATTTCCAGTCTATATGACTAAATCGAAGGCTTAGTTCCAGAATGCTATATTTAGGTTGTCAGGAGCAGGGAGAAAGAAAGACCAGATGGACCTCAATGCCCACTTCATGTTTAAAAGTTGTGGTAAGAGCCTGCCACAAATAATATACAATCATCAGCTGCAATTCACTCTGCCCAAGAAGATTGTTAAAAACAAATATAATACAAGGTAGAGAATAAGAATAGCTAATATAAATTAGAAAAGCACTCCTTTCACAGGTTATCAACAAAACAACAGCAGAGGGCCACAGGAGTGACAACATGGGTTCAAGAGTTGTTCCCAACTGATGGGTTGTATATCCCAAGTCTGAATTGCACTGAGTGAACAAGCAAAGTGTGTACACATGACTTTCCAACAAAGACTTGCGAAGGGGTGGTTAATTCCTCCACAGCCAAGAACACTTTTTTTAACAAATAAGACAATTTGATGCTCTCCATTATAATACAATTATTCCACTATTTTCAAGTAAACTTAGGAAAGACATAGATTTTAAATTGAAGTCCAACCGCTCATTCCGACCAGAAACAGATTTTTGTTGCTGAGAAAATCCCTCTCCAGACTAAAACTAACTGCACCTCTCAAAGGCCATCTCTTGTTTATTTAGGGCACACCACACATGACATGACGGCGGGCCTGGGGGCTTTCTATACTTTTTTTAAATGTATGCTGCCGTGAGCGGCCGGCTGCATACGCTTAAAAAAAAGAGTGAAATGCCCCCGGGCCCGCCGCCTGTGCTCTGTTTGTAGCGGGCCCTACATTAGATGAATGTCCCTCCCCCGTGGGCTGCAGGCCCTCTCTTAATTATTTAGGATCCGCCGCATACAGGACATGGTGATGGGCCCGGGGTCATTTCTATATATTTTTTTAAATATATGCTGCCAATCACCCACTGCATGGGTGGCCAGCTTCATACACCAAACAAAAAAAAAAATTCCTTGGGCCCGTACCCCGTGTGCCGCAGGCCCTCCATTAAATAAAAGGCTCCTCCCCCCCATTGCCTGGGGTGGCATCTCTTATTTATTTAGGGCCCGCCACGCACAGGACATGGCGATGGGCCTAGTGGCATTTCTATAGTTTTAAAAAATGTATGCTGCCAGATGCAGGTTACGGCCCACTTGGCATGGGTAGCAGGGCCTGGAGGGGTATGTAGTTTTTTTATTCACGTTTAGGGCCTGCTGCCCACTGGGCAAGAGTAGCAGGGCCCTGGGGACATGCATTTTATTTATGTTTAAGCCCTGCCACCCACTGGGTATGGATGGCAGGCCATGATGGGCATGCATTTTTTTTAATGTTTAGGGCCCTCCACCCACTGGGCATGAGTGGCATGGCACCGAGGGGATGTATTTTTTTTAATATTTATAGCCTGCCACCCAGTGGGTATGGGTGGTGGGTCCCTGAGGGACAAGTTTTTTTTTAAAAATGTAATGTGTAGGGCCTAACTCTTTTTGTTATTTTGTAGAGTCTTGGAGGAAATAATCTGCTGGCTTTTCTGGAGTTATTGGGCTGTCTGCTGCACAGTGCATGTAAGTCTGTGTTTCTGTACACTTTTTGGTGAGATAAACAATGCATATGTTAAAGTGCAGAACCTTGAGGTCTCCACACAGACTTGTGACTTGCAATGGGAGGGAGAAACGTGGTGGGCCCACACAGTTTGCATCATGTCACCTCACCATGTCCAAACAGGTCAGCGCCGTCTCCTCCTCCTGTTTCAACACCCTTCGAATGCTCCGCAGAATCTTCAAGTGGATTCCAACAGAAACCAGAAAGACGGTGACCCAGGCCCTCGTCAGCAGCAGACTTGACTACGGCAACGCACTCTACACAGGCATCCCAACCAAAGACATCAAACGACTCCAACGTATCCAAAATGCCTCCGCCCGACTGATCCTCAACATACCCCGCCGAAGTCACATCTCCCCTCACCTAAAGGAACTCCACTGGCTCCCGGTAGACAAGAGGATCACCTTTAAACTCCTGACCCACGCTCACAAGGCACTTCACAACACCGGACCCTCCTACCTCAACACCAGACTTAACTTCTACACTCCAACGCGTCAACTCCGATCCGCCAACCTCGCCCTCGCCATCGTACCCCGAATCCAGCGCAAGACATCCGGCGGCAGATCCTTCTCCTTCCTCGCCGCCAAGCCCTGGAACTCTCTCCCCACATCTCTCCGCCAGACCCAGGACCTCCTCGCATTCAGAAGGCTTCTCAAGACCTGGCTCTTCGACCACTAAATCAGCAGCGCTCCCCCCTCCCCCACCCCCCCCCCCAGCGCCTCGAAACCCTGACGGGTACATAGCGCGCTTTATAAATTTTATGATTGATTGATTGATTGATCATGTCTACCCCAGACAATCCTTGCACGTGTCGAGATGGTGTGCTTTTCACTGGAGTAGCCCTATTGTAACTCATGGTTTTCTGAGGAATTCTGTGTATTCCTGTGTTTTTTTAAAAATTTGTATTTATGTGTTTATGTAAGTTTACAAATTATTACACTCTTTAGGGGTTTTGTGTACACAGGCGTTATAACATTTGAACACAAGGCATCCCATATACAATTTATTTTTTAATTTCTTTGTAGGAAGGGGGTGAGGGGGCTTGTTGCAGCTCTTTGGAACAACTTTTGGATTTTCCTTACACATCCTTTATGCAATGGTGGCTGCTCCTATTCTACCCCCCCGGTCTGCAAAAAGCCACGTTTATGAGCCATTATATTCAAACTACGCATGTACAAATTTGTTTTGAACAATTTTAGGTTTCCCTTTCTTTGCAGGTGGCTCATCCTGCCCTTTTTGGTCCATCCAACTTCATGTGAAAAAATTGTATGTTTTCCATTGTGGTTCTATTTCCGTTTCCTTTGTCTTTTGATTTTTTAGTTGCTTTCCTGCACGTATTGATAATCCATGTATGCAACTTTGCTTCAAACAGTGCATGTTTTCCTTCCTTTGCAACAGGCCATGCTGTTTTAACACTGTTTGCTCAACTCCATTTGAGGGCTGCATGTTTTCCCTTTATTTGCATGTGCATCAGAGTTTAGTGCATTTTTTAATCACTGCTTCCCTACATATGTGTAGGTCATTCGGATTCCTAGGGAGCGACGAGCCAACACACCAAATGCAAGATGGAGAAGTTTATGCAGCCTGTGAAGGCCATGAAGCATCGTTCACATCTAGCTACCCCAGCAGCAAACCGGGCCAGAGAGTACAGCGACATGATGGATGCTGATGGTGGAGTGCTGTTTTGCAGTGTGTTCAATGTGGTAGTTGACCACACCAGAAAACACACAGTGGCTGTCCCAAAAACACTTGAAGCACTGCACAGATGCTACAGACCCTCACTCATCACCGAAATATGCCAATCAGATGACTGTGAACTCACTTTTCACAAAGAGTACAGTTGCCAATGCCTCAAACCAGGAAATAATAAGTGAGTAGGTCGATGTCTGCACAGCACTGAACATTCCATTAAGCAAAACTGACCACGCTGTTTTTGCCAAGTTTCTCCAGGAGCGAGTTCGGAATGATGGAGCAGTACCTAGAAGTCATTAGCTTCAAGAACATTATCCACCAGAGAGATATGTAGGAGCTAAGGTTGATCTGAAAAAAAAATTGCAAAATCAGTGTTATAGTTCATGAAACACCTGATGTCAAACGACGATGTGTATTGAATGTTTAATTTGCAGTGGTCTCTTCACAGGGTGGCCATCAAATCCACAACCTACCAGACAGTGATCCTCTCACAGTGCAACAATGGAACTGTAGTGCAAGCAATAGTGAGGGTGCTCATCAGTGTCAGGAGTGATTGACACTGACCTCTTTTGGTGTGGGATGGCTGACCGAATTCCAGTCCTTTCACAGCTTGCAGCTGTGTGTGACGATTGTGTGACCTCTTTCACAGATACTGAGAGGAGCAACAGCATCTACAAAATTATTTTGGGAGACAGACGTTGGTCCCTCTCAGAACAATCAATCTGGGCATTATTGCTTTTACATTATAATCAGCAGCATGATATTGGTCTAGATTTGGGCTGCACAGAAGAATTGCCTATACATGGCCAAGAATAAAACCTAAGGACAAGCATATAGGTTCCATAGTTTATGCCATATGTGTAGACCTGTGACCAAAAACAAATTGTCTCAAATGTAAGTAAACATAAACATAAGATCCCTCAGTTTTGTGTTTAAAGAATTGCGAAATAAAATACTGCACAAATGCAGCAAAATTCCCACATTTCTGCCGCAAAATGTGCTTATTTGTGCAGAAAAATTTGCTATCCAAGCCTCAATATCCTGAGGGTCCTGTTTAGAGTGAATGTTGGAAAATGGATTATTGATAAGGGCAGGTAAGTACCTACACTTAGCAATAGGCCACTAACCTCCACTTAGGTCCAGTTAGGTCTCAGTAAATTAAACCTAGCTCAACCCTTGGTAGCTTGGCAACGAGCGACAAGGCTTAATTTATGATACAAAGCATAAAGCATTCAAATATCACAAAACAGTAATTAAATAAAACACAGGAAACAGTTTAAAAATCCAAAATCAATTTATAAAAATAGGAAATATTCTAGCTTTAAAATGACAACAAAAAGAATAAAATCAGATAAGAGGAACCGGAGATATTAATTTTTAAAGAATGATTGCTTTCTAGCGCAGAGAAACAAAAAGCGCCAATCTGGTCACACCTCGCCCGGGGCAAAGTCAAAGTTTATGGCTGACCGCGATGGAGCCTGGCTCGGCTACAGCCCGCGGGATGCCTCGGTCAAAAGTTTACCTTAGGACTTAGTTATTTTTTCTGGAGATTTTCTTCAGCGGGACAAACCTGCCAATCCAATCCGACCTGCTGGAACTCTTCCTCGGATACACGTTGCGGAAGCCCTTGGTGGAGATTTTTACCTTTGGACTTAGTCGGTTTTTAGAGGTGAAAATCCTTTGACCGGGGCAAGCCTCAATTCGGATATGCTGGCTGGGAGGTCCTGGTCAACTTCCTACATTCGGACGTAGTCACTTTTCTGGAGATTTTCTTCACAGGGACGAACCTGCAAGTCAGGCCAGGTTGCGGTTGAGGCAAGACGGCTAGAGTTGCCACGGCGGGCTGGTCCCACTATGGAGCTTTTTTCCAAAATTTCTCCAAACTTCTGGATCTTCTTCCAGATGTCCTTTTAAGGTTCTTTTGGGGTCCACAGTTCACCCCAAGGTTCCAGAAGCTCTGAGATGCTCCTTCAGGGTGTGGACTGCAACTCCCAGAATGCACCTGGCACAAACTCCTTTTTGGCCACTGGACAGTGGTCAGCTGGTTGGTTTCTTCAGGAGTTGGTGCAGGTGACTCTGGTTAGCAAGTTTTCACCTGTAGCTAACAGAGAGTCCCTCTTTGAACCAGTTGAAGCCAGGCAAAGTCCTTTTTGTGGTGAAGCACAAGTGTGCAGCTGGTGCAGTCCTCCAGAGTGCAGTGTCCTGGTGCAGGCCAGGGGTCCAGCAAGGCAGTCCTCCTTCTTCTGTAGTTCTTCCTTGTTGGAATCTGATAGGGATTTGGTACGGAATTGAGGTGTGGGTGCAGGTCTGCCAGTTTTATCCTTGCTCCTGGGCGAAAAACAGGGGGGTCCTGGTTTTCCGATCAGGGGCAGGGTCCTTTCCCCTTTGATGACCACTTCCTGGGAAGTGTGGCAAAAATCTATCCCTGGGAGCAACATTCCTCAAAAATCCATCATGGCTGAAAGTGATTTTTGGAGGTTACATCTGGCTGAGCCCGCACACTGGTGTGGCTAAAAATCCTAAACACACCCCTCACCTGCCCTCTCCTAATCTAATCAAGGGGGCACCTAATTGTCTGGGTTTGCAGGATGTGAGGGTGTTGCTGGGTTGCTCCAAATGTCCTTCCCTGCCTTTGAAGACCAGTTTAGCAGCCCTCCTCCCTTCCTGCTTCCCCATCTGCTGAGGGGAGATCTCCTCCCCCAGGCACATCTCTTTGTGTGGAGCCAGGCCACTTCACACCTCATCAAGTCAGCCTGGCCAGGCTGCCAGAGGCTGGCCAATCAGAGCAAAGCAGCAAAAACACTGCAGGGCTGAAGTTGGCAACTTTTCAGGTAAAGTTTAAAACTCTTTAACTGAACAAGTTATATTAAATCCCACAACTGGAAGCTGTGGGATTTATTATAACAATTAATTTGATACCAAACTTGTAGTGTCTGTTACTTAAGGGGATTTTTAAAATTAAAATAAAGTATCCTCATTCTAGCCTATGGAGGCCATTCACTACAATGAGGGAAAAACGAATTTGGCTGTTTTACCTCACCAGGGCTTATAAAACCATTTTTATAAGGTCCCTGCTTATAGTTACATGACACCCAGCCCTAGGGGCACATAGGGCACACCTCAGGGGTGGCTTATATGTAAAAATAAGGTAGTGTAAGGCTTTAGAACTACTTTTAATTCCAAAGTCCAATTTGCATGTAACTTTAATTTAAAAGCAGCCAGCAAGGCAGGCCTGCCTTTAAAATGACACTGGGCTCCTCATCAGTGCACTACCTATGCTGGGGTCCCTAAGCCTACACGCCCTAGCATATACTAGGGACTTATAGGTAGGTTGACTTAGCCAATTATAATTAGCCTAATTTGCATACTGATTTTACACAGAGCACAGGCCCTGGGACTAGTTAGAAGTACCCAGGGCACCATCAGAGTCAGGAAAACACAAGCAAAAGTGAAAAATGGGGGCAAAAAGTTAGGGTGCCAGCTGCATACAACTAAAAAAAAAGAAATGCCTCCAGGCCTGCCACCCTTACATTTTGTGCGTTGGGTCCTACATTAAATGAATGGCCCCCCACTATTGCCTGAGCGGGCATCTCTTGTTTATTTAGGGCACACCACACACAGGACATGACGGCGGGCCTGGGGGCTTTCTATACTTTTTTTTAAATGTATGCTGCCGTGAGCGGCCGGCTGCATACACTTAAAAAAAAGAGTGAAATGCCTCCGGGCCCACCACCTGTGCTCTGTTGTAGCGAGCCCTACATTAGATGAATGTCCCTCCCCCATGGGCTGCGGGCCCTCTCTTAATTATTTAGGGTCCACCACAACCAGGACATGGTGATGGGCCCGGGGTCATTTCCTTTATATTTTTTTAAATATATGCTGCAAATCACCCACTGCATGGGTGGCCAGCTTCATACACCTAACACAAAGAAATGTCCTTGGGCCCGTACCGTGTGTGTGGCAGGCCCTCCATTAAATAAAAGGCTCCTCCCCCCCATTGCCTGGGGTGGCATCTCTTATTTATTTAGGGCCTGCCGCGCACAGGACATGGCGATGGGCCTGGGGGCATTTCTATAGTTTTTTTAAATGTATGCTGCCAGCTGCAGGTTACGGCCCACTGGGCATGGGTAGCAGGGCCTAGAGGGGTAAAAAAAAAAATATAGGGCCAGATGTAGAAAGCCGTTTGCATGTTGCAAACTGCAAAAATCGCAGTTTGCGGCATGCAAACGGCCGACCGCGATGCTCATTCCCAAATTGCGAGTCGGTACCGACTCGCAATTTGGGAATGCGACTCGCAAATATGAAGGGGTGTTCCCTTCCTATTTGCGACCGCATCGCAATTCAGAGTTGCTTTGTGACCGCGAATGCGGTCGCAAACCAACTCGCAGTTACCACCAGTGTCACACTGGTGGTAACTCATTTGCAAAAGGGAAGGGATCCCCATGGGACTCCTTCCCCTTTGTGAATGTCGAAAAAAAAAAAATTTCAGAGCAGGCAGTGCCCACTCTGAAAAAAACGAAACCAAATGGTTTCGCTTTAGTTTTCATTTTGCAACTCGTTTTCCTTTAAGGAAAACGGGCTGCAAAATGAAAAAAAAACTGCTTTATTTATAAAGCAGTCACAGACATGGAGGTCTGCTGACTTCAGCAGGCCACCATCCCTGTGAGTGCAGGGACTCGCTATGGGGTCGCAAAATGTGACCCACCTCATGAATATTTGATGAGGGGGGTCTTTGCGACCCCATAGCGAGTCGCAGAAGGTGTCTGAGACACCATTCTGCATCCAATTTTGCGACTTGCAAATTGCGAGTCGGTCAGACTCACAATTTGCAAGTCGCAAAATTGGATTTTCCTACATCTGGCCCTTAATGTGTAGGGCCTAACTTTTTGTTATTTTGTAAAGTCTTGGGGGAAAGAATCTGCTGGCTTTTCTAGAGTTATTGGGCTATCTGCTGCACAGTGCATGTAAGTCTGTGTTTCTGTACACTTTTTGGGAGGTAAACAATGCATATGTTAAAGCGCAGAACCTTGAGGTTCTGCAATCAGCCCTGTTTTCTCAAAGTGAATGAGAGCCCCTGAAGGTGGGGTCCACTCTGTCTCGGAAGTGCTGTAGGGAATTGTGTTACTCCAGTGTATGTAGGTCCCAGTCCTGCACTATACCTGCTTGTTCTTTATAGTTGGCCACCTTCAACGCACAGACTCAGTTTGTGTGGTTTATTAGAAGGAACAGTGTGGTATTCTTTATTAACCACAAAAAGAACCTAAAATAAAACTAAGACCCATATTTAAGAGAAAGTGGTGCATCAACTATGATGCGCCACTTTTCTTGTGCCCCCCCCCTACCGGCACTTAACAACACCATGGTTGTGCCATATTTTATAATATGGAGCACCATATTTATAACATGGAGCACCATGGCGGTCATTAGCACAATAGCTCCAACATTTTTGTTGCTTTGCTACACTAGCGTCAAACATTTTGACGCTAATGCATCAAAGTGCAAAGAGGCCCATAATTTACTGAGCAGGTGTCAAAAATTACGCCAAAAATGTCGCAGTGAAATTTTAAAAAATTTCACTATACTATTTTTGAGGGCCTCCTAGCGCCAGAACGCCCCTCTTGCATACATTATGCCTAGCGTAGGCATACTGTGGTGCAAAATGGTGGAATGCATGCATTATGCCACATTATAAATATGGCGCGGCAGAAAAGACACTTTAGCGCTGCCTTAGCATAAACAAATGACACTATGGCGGTGCTAATGTGGAGCTAGGGGCTCTTAAATATGCCCCTAAATGTTTCTTGATCTCCTAAGAGAGGGGCTTTCTTTTCTAGTCATGCAGGGTTGTTGTCAGAGACAGCAAGAATTGAATGATTAAAAGCTGTTCTAAAAGATTTGTAACAAAAAACTGAAAATAAAGGAAAATATTGTTAACTAACGTCCGTCTAAAGGAACTCCTTTTGTGGACTTCTCCTGTGCAGTGTGAGTCCTATGTTGGAAGGACCTTTTCTTAAGTTCTGTTCTTAAGGACTGCAGGACAGTAATAATGCCTACTGCTACATTCTTTCACAGCGGAGCAAATGCCACTCTCCACGTTTTGGTTCTTGCTTGGGTTCAGGCAGTAGCATGAGTATAAGAAGCAGTTTCACTTCTACACACTGATGCACATGTTCTCTATTCTTTAGCAGGTTCAGTCCTGAGCTCCCGGCTGGAGAGAGCTACCAGACTCCTGAACACAACTCCTCAGCACCTCCAGCTCCTACATTGACATCATAGGCCAGCCTTGCCCCCAGCAATTTATTTGCATGGTGCTCTACTGACTCTACTGACTCCGCCCTAGGCCACAGGAATAATGCCCTAAGGCAGACCAATGCAGAGCTTCTGAATCAAGTCGTACCCACTGCTTCTAACACCACTGCACTAGCTTGTGCCTCGAGGGCGAGTTAACCCTGGCCTGACACAGGTGCAATGGCGCCATTTTGTCTTGCCTGATCCCTCCTAAAAAATAAGGTATTCTCGACTGGTTAACTGCAAACACTCTGCAGTCCTTAATGTTAAGCTGATTGGTGTGCTTCTCCTTCCATCTCCACCATGAATGGCAGTGCAATGCCTCAAACACTCTTTAACACTAGTGGCCCCCTGGGTGTAGTATTATTAATGAGTAACTCCTATTTAAGGGGTGTGAAATCGATGTTCAAGGCTGGGTTTTTCATGTAAGTTGTGCATGCCACACATAGGCAGGAATTTGAAGGTATTGGAAACTTCTCATTGACCCCCTCCAACGGAGGAATGGAACAGAGATTTTCTCCTGCATAGGGCTTGAATAAAAACCTTTTGAGAGTTTGGAAGAGGCATGGAACAAGTGTACTACTGAATATAAATCCCCAAAATATTTATATAGAAGAATATTGAGGACAGAATGGGACAAACTATTAAAAGGTAAGTGCAAATAGGGAAGAATACATTTACTATTCCTAACTCCACATCTAGGTACCTTGAAGAAAGATATACAGAGTAAAAAATGTAGACCTTTTTACCTGACATTATTTTTTAAATATTCTGTCCTCAATATTTTGTCTCCTCGATATTCAGGGGACGATATTGAGGGTGCACTTCTGAGTGCATACCATGGGTGAAAAAAAGCTCCCCCCCCTGGGCCCAGGCTCCATGAGACCCCCTCAGCACATCACCTGGCCTGAGTGAGTCCGGAGGGGGGCCCACTCCATGTTCTGTGCAGGAGACCTCTTCCAGTTTCGTCACACCACTGGTGCACACCGTATGTAACATTTCCCATATTGATGGGAGTGTAGGAGACGATGTTTCTTCACAAGTTAAATTATTCGCTCTTGCAGATTTTTTACATGTACTGTTGCACAAAAGCAATGGCATTTCAGCAAGCGTAATTGTATACATATGACATTATACAGGCTGAAATGCTTTGGTAGAGGCATGTAAAGTAATTCACCAAATTTTTCAGGGAAAACACCTGGAAACCTGTGATGGTGCAATTTTCTAAACATAATTTTGAGAAGTTATTTAAATGCTTTAGTCACTGATATGTGCACATTTGAGAGTATAACTTCTCACAGGCAGGTTTCATATGTTTTTGTGCATTGGGATCATTATATATATTTTTTCAGATGACTCTTCGAAATAGATCGCTTTACATATATTAGTATATATTAGTAAGAATTGATAGAAATATATTTCTCACATATTAGTTGGTATGTGCACTGATACGTGCACATTTGAGAGTGTAACTCCTCACAGGCAGGTTTCAAATGTTTTTGTGCATTGGGCGCATTTTATATTTTTTTGCATATGACACTTGGAAATAGATCGTTTTACATATATTAGTAAGAATTGATAGAAATATATTTCTCACATATTGGTCGGTTTAATTAATTCTTAGCATAGAGTTAATCTGTTCTGTCGCACACATTGTGCATGCTGTGTAGTAATGTCAAAGGTAAGGGTGAGACGCTCAACTTCTTTCACACTTTAGGTATTAGAACTCAATTGATGTTTCCATTTCTTTAATGTCCTTACTATGATAGGCTAAGGTGAATCTTTTTTTTAGGTGGTTAAGGTGAATCTTTTTTTAGGTGGTTCATGAGAGATACAAGGTTGGCAAAAACTATAATAAGAAGTGTGCTGGTGGCAGATGAGGCTGAAGGAAGAGCGAGCAAATGTTCAAGGAACAGATATCACACACAAATTTAATCTCAGTTCAAATATAGCTTACTATGATGTGTTAGGTACGATTTGGATAATAACAGTGGCTCGCATGCATGACTCTCAATGTGAAATAATCATCCTTTCACAAACATGAAGAGGAACAATTTAGGGTCAGATTTACAAGAAACTGGCACACCACGGTGTTGCGTCAAAATCATCAGCACTGAGCTGCACCAGTTTTGAAAGGCAGGGATGCAATGTATTTACAAGAATACAGCACACCTCTGCGTTTCCCTCTGAGCCAGCTCTAAATTAAGCAGCCTGCATCAACGCAGGCATCCTTGCACCATAGTGAAAGGGTGTCTGCATTGAGAGGTGTGATTGTTTATGTGCAGGAAGGTGTCCATTCCTGCACATAAACAATCATCCCTGGAATTTTGCTTCTTCTATGTGTGCCACAGAATGCAGCACACATAGAAAACGCAAAAAATGAGGAGGAATAAAAGTATTCCTCCTCGTTGTGCCATGCTAACGTCACCCCTAGGGTGACATTAGATTTTGGTGCCGTCTCAGATTTACGAATTCTTGTAAATTTGGGCAGCATCAAAAGCAATAGGTGTTTCAATGAAACACCCACTGCAACACCTATTGAACGCCCCTCTGATGCATAAAACTGCATCGGAGGGGCCCACATTTACAAATAGTGGTGTTATTCATCCTTGTGAATATGGAGAAGTAGTTAGCGCCACGGGAGCATCACAAAAAGTGATGCTCCAGGGGACTAGGTCCTTGTAAATCTGGCCCTTAGTATTGTAGAGTTTGATAATACTGTTAATATTAGAAAATCCAAGTACGGTTTAATTTCTTGTGTTTACATAATCTAACATGATTGAGCTTAAAATTTTGTGCTGTCCCTTGTGTCTCAAAAGTCAGCAAAATGTGACAAGTTTCAGTTTATGAAAGTAAAAGAGTGGAAAATCTAACAAAGAAAGCTGCACTGACGCACATTTTAAATGCGCAATTTGCTTGTATGTTCGACTTGGGTGTCTTTTGATATAAATCATGTGCTAGAAGCTTAAAACCGATTTTAAATGTAAATTAGACTCTAAACTAACAGTTTATATAGATTCATTTTTGAATTTGTTGTGAGTGATGAAAGATTAATGAGTTTGAAAATGCGTGCACAGTGAGAAAATGCTCTTCTCTGTTATACTTAATGAAATGCAAAATCAAAGCTCGTTCATTTAAAATGAAATGTATTACTCATACTGATGAAATATTATTAGTGACCAATTTATGAGTTTGTATATTATATGTTTTACTAAAATGTATTAAGTATATTTTATATTTTTCTTGTGTTAGTATAAGTAAGGCCTACAGAGATTGATTTTGCAGTTGTCTAAAGTGTTGAATTATTTGTTCATAATATGAAGTCTTCTTTCAGATTTCATTCCCATGAAAAGAAAAGTCCTTGCTTAAAAGATGTATTGTTTAAACGGGAAGAGATGTGCCCATTTGTCCTTGAAAACATTACATTGCAGGAACATGGACTGAGATCATTGTTTCAGCATGTTGGAGTGACACAGAAAGGAGATGTTCCCATGACATGCTTGGGTAGAGAATGTATGTTGCAATTTGGAATCTTCTGACACCCTGATTGGTATGCAACATAACATGAACAGACACCTTTGGTGGCTCAAATAGATTGGTTTAGTTTGAAATATCAATGGACACTGGAACTTTAGTCAGTCTGCAGCATTTTCCTGAGCAGTCCTAAGCAGACCTTTGCGGCTTGCTGAGGTTGTCCTGATGCTTGCTGACCCTGATGTCTTGCTGATGAAAAGTTCATGAATGCTGTATGGCTTGGAGAGGTATCTTCCTCTCTGCCATTAGCCCTTACCTTTGAATGCCCTTTGTACATATCGTGATCCTTTTTGCCCTTTCAGAAGACTCATGCCTGAGCTTCTGACATGCTGGCGCTTTCTCTTTTTGCCTATACTTTGCCAAACTCAGTTAATGTTCTGCACTTCGAGATTATGTTTTTCCAAATTATTTTTGTCCTTTTTGTATTTTTCCCGCATGTGTTTCTCCTCACACATGTTTTTTCTTGGTTTAGTTAGCGGTAGGGTTTGACTGTGCCCAGCTAAAAATTATTGACTCTGCTAATTTTGAATTGACTAATGATTGTAAATTCTGAGCATCGGTAATATCTGTGTCTCATATATGTTTATTGACTTTGTGTATTATTCTTTTTGAAAGTCTAGTTTAATTAATGTTAGTACACCTGAATTTGTTTCGCTGCCTCAGGCAACCTTTGAGGATTATGGTGGTCATTACAACCCTGGCGGACGGTGTTAAAGCGGCGGTAATACCGCAAATAGGCCGGCGGACAAAAAAAAGGAATCATGACCGTGGCGGAAACCGCCAACATAGACAGCCACTTTAACACTCCGACCGCCACGGCGGAACAGACAAGCAGCGCGGCGGTCACCGCCAACAGACAGGCGGGAGACAATGTACCGCCCACAGTATCACAACAGGCCAATCCGCCACCTTTTCCGGGGCGGATTCACCGTGGCTAAAAACACGGCGGAAACAGCTTTTGCAATGGGAAAACACTCACCTTCTACACATCCCACGAGGAAGGAGGACACCATGGAGCCGGAATTACAAATCCTACCTGCCCTTGTCTTCCTGCTCATTTACGAACACCAGCAACGGCGGCGGCGAAGACATCGGTGAGTACTGCACCTACGACATAGGGGAAGGGAGGCAAAAGTCAGGGACACACACGCAACACCCCCATCCCCACCCTCACCCTCGCACATTACAACACACACACCAATGCATTTCCAAACATCACAGGAACAACCCACAACCCCCCGCCCCCGGAAGAAAGCAAAGACCAAAGGAAATCAGTTCAAAAATTGTAATGTATCAAAATACAGTTACCAAATATATACAGATATATATATACACGTTCCAGATTTTATACATTACAAGAAGTAGTGCAGTTATGCACATATCAATGTCCGTGCACCACTGGGCCAAAAATGCATGGGCGAGGCCCACATTACATACCTGTCCACAAACAGAGAGAACACTGCTGGGGCATCAGATAGAAATACAACAGGCACCTCAGGGGGAAGGGAAGGGGGGGGCACCTCAGCCGGATGACAGCACCACGCCAGATCCACGACAGGGCTCCATGCCCACTGTTCCATCCTGGGGAGTGCAAAGCCACAGTCTCTCAAGTCTCTACAGTGGGTGGGTTGCCCACTGTTCCATCCTGGGGAGTGCAAAGCCACAGTCTCTCAAGTGGATAACAGTCTCCACTGGTTCTGGAGGGGGACTGGTGCCCAGAGTGCTTCATCCTGTTAAGGACAGACGGAGTGGATGCATGTCTCCACTGGTTCTGGAGGGGGAATGGTGCCCACACTGCATTAGACTCCCCGTGACGGTTCCTGTTCCGTCACTGTTCCAGCTGTACATGGGATAACGATGCTTGATGTGGCGGTGTTTTCCTTCTTCAGCGGGTCTCTGCCATGTTCAGCGGTGCTTTGCCCTGTTCAGCGGTCTTCACCATGGCGGTGAGTTCCTTGTTCAGCGGTGCTTTGCCATGGTGGTCTCTGACCTGTGCATTGGTGTGTGGCATGACGGTCCCTCATTGCCCAGCCGGGGCCCTCCTGGGCACTGACTCCGGCGGTGGTCTCCTGACCAGTGACGATACTCCTGCCCTCCTGGGCACTGACTCCGGCGGTGGTCTCCTGACCAGTGACGATACTCCTGCCCTCCTGGGCAATGACTCCGGCGGTGGTCTCCTGACCAGTGACGATACTCCTGCCCTCCTGGGCACTGACTCCTGGGCACTGACTCCGGCGGTGGTCTCCTGACCAGTGACGATAATCCTGCCCTCCTGGGCACTGACTCCGGCGGTGGTCTCCTGACCAGTGACGACGGTGCTGGCGGTTGCGCCCCGGTTGCCAGGGAGGATGGCTCCCTTCTCCACCGTGCTGCTCTTACCAGACTGTGCAGACTTCTTCTGGCACTTCACCACCTTTGGAGGAGTCACAGCTGACTCTGCAATTCCCCTAGGACCCTTCTGAGCAGTTTTGCCGCCAGGAGTCTTCACCCTGTCCCGTCGGCCACTTTCCAACTTGAGATGCTTTACAGGGGGTGGACTGTCAGTGCTTTGGCTCCGTGTCACACTGCCTGCCCTGGTGACCGGTGCACTCCACACACCTGTAACATGCACCACTGGTACTGGAGCCTTTTTGGCTGAGGCGCTACTACGGAACTTATGAATTGGAGGGGTGGGGGTGGGGGCAAAGAGGTCAACGTTGCTGAGGGAGAGTTTCTGACGAACACTGGGATGGGTAGCTGGAGGGGGTCTGTGAGTGGAGGAAGAGGAGGTGGTTGTAGGAGGTGTCACTTTAGGTGTTTTGGGTGCAGGTACTGGAGGCTGTCGTGAGGTGGATGGATGTTGGGTGTGTGGGTGCCTGCGTTTGTGTACTTTGGGAGGGGGCGTCACAGACACACTGGGAGAGGACACAGGGGACGTGTAAATGGTAGTGGGGGTGGTGAGTGCAGGTGAGCGGGGTGTGGTACTGGGTGTTTTGGTGCGAGTCCTAGTGCCTGTAGATGTACTGCATGCAGGTGAGAGTGTAGACGACACTGGGAGGGAGGAGGGAGGTGAGGAGGAGGGGGACACAGTGGAGGCAGTGGATGTTGGTGTGTCTGTATGTGTGTGATGCTTGTGTGAGTGACTGTGGGATGTGTTGTGCCTATGTTTGCCTGAGCTACTTTTGTGTGTTGAGGTGTATGCATGCTTGTCTGATGGTGTGCTTGGGAGAGGCTGGGGTACAGGGGATTGGGTCTGGGTGGAGGAAGTTGGAGGGGGGAGGCTAGACACAGGGACAATGGCTGCCATCAGTGCTGAGGCCAGAGATTGCAGGGTTCGATGAAGGGCAGCCTGACCAGAATGAAGGCCCTCCAGGAATGCATTACCGTGTTGCAACTCCCTTCTACACTGCACCCTACTAACCCGTCTACACGAAGCCGGCATCCAAGACAAAGCTTTCAACTGGATCTCCTCCTTTCTCTCCGGCAGAACCCAGAGGGTCCGACTCTCACCTTTCCACTCCAAAGCCACCAACCTCATCTGCGGCGTCCCCCAAGGCTCCTCACTAAGCCCAATGCTATTCAACGTCTACATGGCCCCCCTCGCACAACTGGCCCGCCAGCACAACCTCAGCATCCTCTCCTACGCCGACGACACCCAGCTTGTCCTCTCCCTGACCAAAGATCCTCACACCGCCAAAGCCAACCTTCACGAGGGACTGAAATCCATCGCCGAATGGATGAGCAACAGCCGCCTAAAACTTAACTCCGACAAGACGGAAGTCCTCATCCTCGGGCGCACCCCCTCGGCCTGGAACGACTCGTGGTGGGCCACCGCCCTGGGCCCTCCACCCACCCCAGCCAACCACGCACGAAATCTCGGCTTCATCCTCGACTCCGCCCTCACCATGTCCAAACAGGTCAACACAGTCTCATCCTCCTGTTTTAACACCCTCCGTATGCTCCGCAGGATCTTCAAGTGGATTCCAACAGGAACCAGAAAGACGGTAACCCAAGCCCTCGTCAGTAGTAGACTCGACTACGGCAACGCACTCTACACAGGCATCCCAACAGAAGACATCAAACGACTCCAACGCATCCAGAACGCATCCGCCCGCCTGATCCTCAACATACCCCGCCGATGTCACATCTCCCCTCACCTGAGGGACCTCCACTGGCTCCCCGTGGACAAGAGGATCACCTTTAAACTCCTCACCCACGCACACAAGGCTCTACACGACACCGGACCCACCTACCTGAACACCAGACTCAACTTCTACGTTCCCTCACCTCAACTACGCTCTGCCAACCTTGCCCTCGCCATCGTCCCCCGAATCCAGCGCAAGACCTCTGGCGGCAGATCCTTCTCCTACCTCGCCGCCAAGACCTGGAACGCACTCCCAACCTCACTACGCCAGACCCAGGACCTCCTCACCTTCAGGAGACTCCTCAAGACATGGCTCTTCGAAACGATAGGAGCCCCCCCCGGCCCCCCTCCCCCCCTAGCGCCTCGAAACCTTAACGGGTACATAGCGCGCTTTATAAATTATTGATTGATTGATTGATTGGATGGCATTCACAATGGTCGACTGCCCAACAGTGAGTGACCTGAGGAGGTCAATGGCCTCCTCACTGAGGGCAGCAGGGGTGACAGGGGCAGGGCCTGAGGTGCCTGGGGCGAAGGTGATGCCCACCCTCCTGGGTGAGAGGGCTCGGGGCGAACGCTTAGGGGCTGCTGAGAGGGCGGTGCTGGTAGGGGAGGTGGCGGCTGTACCTGTAGAAGTGGGGGGCACAGATGGTGCCGCCACCACAAGGGAGCTCCCATCGGCGGACGAGTCCATGTCGGTGGCTGGTGATCCCGTGACCGACGTGTAGCTCCCCTCACCCTCCGTCCCACTGGTGCATTCTGAGTCCGTGGTGTGGCCCGCCATGGCCATGTGGGATGCAGCTCCCTCGTGCTCCGGTGCCACTGTACCTCCGCCTGATGATGCTGATGCACAAAAGAACAGGGAGAGCACAAAAAGGGGGGTGACGACAGAAGAAAAAGAGGTTGAGTGCATGGCTTACCGCTACCGTTGGCGGACAATACAGACACAGCAGCCCCCTGCACTACGCGCGCTCTTGGCCTCTACATATGCAATTCCTATGCAATTCCTGGGATCTGGCCTACATCGCTATGGTGGACAACTGCACACATGGATGCCACAGGGGCATGTATACCTGTACTTGGCACTCTACTGAGGTGGGGTGGAGTGGCACATGGCCTGCATTACGGAAGAGTCTAGCCTACGGAAGTCGCCCTAGCCTAGGGAAACCCACAGTCCTCCTCCCACACCCAGACCCATCTACTGCGCACAGTCCCCAGAATGAGGGTGTACTCACCCCCTTGTGTCTGCTGTGATGCCCTCAAGCGCCCATCCAACTCCGGGTAGGCCACCGCCAGGATCCGGAACATCAGGGGGGGTCATGGTGCGACGGGCACCCCTCCCACGTTGGGAGGCCATCCCCAGCTGAGCCTCCGCCGTCTTCTTGCTCCAGCGGCGAATGTCCTCCCATCTTTTACGGCAGTGGGTGCCCCGTCTCTGGTGGACCCCCAGGGTCCGTACGTCCTTGGCGATGGCACGCCAAATGTCCTTCTTCTGGTGGGCGCTGACCCACATGACATGCACAGGGGAAGAAGAGAAGTCATTACCAACTGCACCGTCGAAGTGAGTGGCCCACATCCCTGCCCATGCCATGTGGCACATGCATTCACACTCATGCATTGTTCCCTGAACTCTGCCCCCTTCCCTCTTACAACCAGCCCTCTCCACCCAGGCATAGCCCATACAACGTGCTCCCTGTGTACTTACCTGTTGGTCTGGAGGACCGTAGAGTAGCGTGTACTGGGGGAGGACGCCGTCTACTAGCTTCTCCAACTCCTGGGCAGTGAAGGCAGGGCCATTGTCTCTTCCACACCTAGGTCACAGCAGCACTTGCAGTGTAGGTCCTCTCCTGTCAAAGATCAGGTATCGAGTGATTGAGCAGATAGGAAATGGTGGTCACGTCCGCGGCGGTGACGTCTGCGGCGGTGCGTATCATCACCGCTGGCGCACTTCATCATTGGCTCCTGGGACCCATAGGGTCCAATGTTAACCAATGCAGCATTGCGCCGTGGTCTACGACCGCCTACCGCAACGGTGTACAACGCCAGCGCAGATACCTCTCATCCCATTGTCCCAGTTTACAGGTCAGGCAGCCGCCATTTCAGGGGCCCACATGGCTTCATTTACTACTGCGTCACACATACCTAGGCCTACACTCAACACACATACAGGAAGATTTTTGTCTTTGGTGTCGTGTTCTGTGTATCTGTGGGTACATACCTGGGATTTTGTTGAGTCTGTGTTGGCTGTTGTCCTTCCTAGGCACCGTCAGCTGGGACATTTGAGAAGATGGCGGAATCCTCCGGTGTACCGACCGCTGGTGGACCTGTTGACAATGGAGGAGCGACATTTAATCATCACCTACAGGTTTGACCGTGCCACTATCCAGGAACTATGTACCCAGTTGGAGCCAGACCTGATGTCACCAATCCGCCATCCCACAGGAATCCCCCCTGACGTGCAGGTGCTGTCAGTGCTCCATTTCCTTGCAAGTGGGTCTTTTCAGACAACAGTGGCCATGGCATCAGGGATGTCCCAGCCTATGTTTTCCAACGTGTTGTCCAGAGTGTTGTCTGCCCTGCTGAAACACGTAAGGAGCTACATCGTTTTCCCTCAGGTGGAGGATTTGGCTACAGTGAAAGGTGACTTCTATGCCCTTGGACATATCCCCAACATCATAGGTGCTATTGATGGGACCCATGTAGCTCTGGTCCCCCCCACAGGAGTGAACAGGTGTACAGGAACCGGAAGAGTTATCATTCGATGAATGTACAGATGGTATGTTTGGCAGACCAGTACATCTCGCAGGTAAATGCTATGTTCCCTGGCTCAGTGCATGACGCTTACATCCTGCGCAATAGCAGCATCCCTTATATGATGGGTCAACTCCAGAGGCACCGTGTGTGGCTATTAGGGGACTCTGGTTACCCCAACCTGTCCTGGCTATTGACCCCAGTGAGGAATCCCAGGACCAGGCAGAGGAACGCTGCAATGAGGCCCATGGGCGGACTAGGAGGATGATCGAACGCACCTTCGGCCTCCTGAAGTCCAGGTGCCTCCATATGAAAGGTGGTTCCCTATTCTACTCACCGAAGAAGGTGTGCCAGATCATCATCGCCTGCTCCATGCTTCACAATCTTGCTTTGTGACGCCAGTTGCCTTTTCTCCAGGAGGATGGTCCAGATGGCGGTGTTGTGGCAGCTGTGGAGCCTGTGGAGCCTGTGGACAATGATGAGGGGGACGCTGAGGAAGAAGACATAGACAACAGGGAGTCAGTCATACAGCAATATTTCCAGTGACACACAGGTGAGAACAGTTTTCTTTTTACCATTACATTCACTTTCACACTTCTACCTCTATCCTGTCTGTCATTTCATAGCAGTATTTGGTCACTGAGTTGTACCTTTCCATTACGGTTTCACAGGTGTGGTTAGCAATGTGTGTCATCTGCTTGCATCCTTCAAGGACTTGTGATGTGTGACATAGGTATGTTGGCTTTACAATTGGAAACGCATTTTGACACTGTCATTGATAATACATATTTACCAAATCACAGACTGACTCCAGATTGTTTTGTGGTTCAAGGGTGTTTATTTAAGTGCCCAAAAATGGAGGGGGGTAGTAATATGGTGATGGGGGACGGTGGAGGAATGTCCATGGCACAGTCCAGTCCATTAATCACACAGGTGCACTGCCCATATGGGCATAGGAAGTGGGGCTGGGGCAGTTTCAGTATGGACAGGGTAACAAAGTGGGACAGTGGGAGGACATTCAGGGTGGTCTAATTTCCTGGCGGGGGTCTTGCCATCTTGCTCTGTCCTGTTCCTGGATCTCAGGGACCGCTTGCGTGGTGGTTGGCCGTCAGCAGGGGGTGGGGTGCTGGTGTGGTGGTCCTGTGGTGGGGCGTCCTGTCCACTGGCGCCGGCGGAGGTGGTGGGCAGTTCATCGTCCATGCTAGTGTCAGGGGCCCCTTGGAATGCCACGGTGTCCCTCATGGTCTTTTGTATGTCCTTCAGCACCCCTACGATGGTGCCCAGGGCGGAGCTGATGGTTCTGAGCTCCTCCCTGAACCCCAAATACTGCTCCTCCTGCATGCGCTGGGTCTCCTGAAACTTGGCCAGGACCGTCGCCATCCTCTCCTGGGAGTGGTGGTATGCTCCCATGATGAGGAGAGGGCCTCGTGGAGAGTGGGTTCCCTTGGCCTGTCCACCCCTGTCGCACAGCAGCCCTCCCAGTTCCCCTGTGTTCCTGTGCCTCCGTCTCCTGGACCGTGTGCCCACTACCACCTCCCCCAGGACCCTGTTGTTGTTGGGGTGGTGGGTTATCCTGGGTTCCCTGTAGTGGTGGACACACCGCTGATTGACGCGTCCTGGGTACGGAGGGATGGGCCCGCTGGGTGGGTGCTGTGCTGGTGTTACCAGAGGGTGGAAAGTCAATGTTGGGCTGTGCCTGTGCAAGGGGAACCGACTGTCCCGAGGCCCATGATGGTCCGGGCTGGTCATCAGGAACCAGTAGGGCAGAGCTGCTGTCGTCACTGTGGGCCTCTTCTGTGGATGGAGTGGAGTTGTCTGGACCCTCCAGTGTGGTGACGTTCCTTAGTGGTCCTGCAGGGATATAAGAGCATGATTATTGCATGTGTGTGTATAATGGTGTGCAATGGGTGGGTGTTTGTGTACCCCAGTGCAATCATTCCTGTGTGTGGGTTTGTGTGATGATGGTTAGGGGGTTGTTCTGGGTATGTGCAGTGAGCATGCTTTGGTGAGGGGTGACCATGCTTAGTTGTGTCATGCAGGGCTTGGTGTTGGGATGACTGGTTTGTGTTATTAGGACATTAGTGAGGAGTGTGAGTGTTAGGGGAGGAGGTGAGGGTGGGGGTGTGTGATAGCATGCAGGTAGGGTGGGGGATATGATAGTTAAGATTTGACTTACCAGTGTCCATTCCTCCACCGACTCCTCCGAGGCCCTCTGGATGCATGATGGTCAAGACTTGTTTCTCCCATGTTGTTAGTTGTGGGGGATGAGGTGGGGGTCCGCCGCCAGTCCGCTGTACCGCAATGTTGTGCCTGGAGACCACTGAACGCACCTTCCCCCGTAGGTCGTTCCACCTCTTCCCGATGTCCTCCCGATTTCTTGGATGCTGTCCCACAGAATTGACCCTGTCCACGATTCTTTGCCATAGCTCCATCTTCCTGGCTATGGATGTGTGCTGCACCTGTGAACCAAATAGCTGTGGCTCTACCCATAGGATTTCCTCCACCATGACCCTGAGCTCCTCCTCGGAAAACCGGGGATGTCTTTGGCGTGACATGGGGTGGTGTGGGTGATGTGTGGGGTGCTGTAAGTGTTGATGTGTAGTGGTGTGTGGTGTTTTGTGCGTGTAATGTTGTATGGGTGATGGTGTTGTGTGCCTCTGTGTGGTGGGGTTCTCAGTTGCTGTGCTCTCTGTCTATCTGGCCTTCGTCCGTGAATTGTGGTCGTAGGGGTTTGTGGGTGATGTGGGTGTATGTTTTATATTGTATTGAGTGTGTGGGAGTTGTGTTTGTATGTGTGTCAGGTGTGTGTATTTGGAATTGTCCAATGTGGCAGTGTTTTGGAGATGTGTGTGTATTTTGAGCGTGGCGGTGTGACCGCCAATGGAATACCACGGTTGAAAGTCCGCCGCGTGGATTCGTGGGTCGTGATAGTATGGGCGTGTTTCTGTTGGCGTGACGGTGGAGGATTTGTTTTCGCCAGTTTATCACCGACCTTTGGTGTGGCGGAGTTGTGTGGGTGTCTGAATTTCGGCAGATTCCGAGATGTGGGTCATAATAGCTGTGGCGGAATTCCGCGGCCGCGGCGTTGTTTTGGCGGTCTTCTGCACAGCGGTAAGCGCCTTTTACCGCCAATGTTGTAAGGAGGGCCTATGTATCTTTGTAATATGGTTTTGCGCATTGTCTACATGACTTTGAGTTTGGGTTTGTGATAAATCTTTGAACTTTATTTCTGACTGGAGTTTTCCTTCTATGGCCACCTTGGTAATGGTGTCTAAATTGTTTGGGCATTGTTGAATATTATTGATGGTTCACCACACATCTTTCTGAGTCCAAAGCTCCATCTACCTCTTTGGGCATTTGATTCCTGCAATGGTTGAAAAATGTGTCCACACATGTCAGTATGCCTCAAGAATTCTATCTCTTCCTTTTGTTCTATGGCAAGGTACTTTAAGGGGATGGTATGCATGCTTCATAGATCCATATTAACTGTAGGTCACAGTTTGAAATCAAGAAAAAGATGACTCAGCTGGGATGCTGTTGTGACTTGATTCTCCCTGGTGGAACTCGTGGTCCCAGGGAAACCTTGCCCACATTGATCTCACCTGTGGTAGGGAAGAGGAGCCTGCTACAGCGATGATAGCACCTCCACTCTCCCCCCGGAGCAAAATGTTGTTGTAACTTGCTTCTCACTGGTGGGACTCGTGGTCCCAGGGAGCACCTTTTCTGCATTGATCTCATCTGCTGCATTGGGGAGGAGTCTGCTCCAGCACTTATAGCATGTTCACTCTCCCAAACGGGGCACAGTATGATGGGACTCGAGGTCCCAGGGAGCACCTAGCCCTCATTGATCTCACCTACTGCTGGGGGGAAAGGACCCTGTTAAAGCACTTATAGCACCTTCAATCTCACCGTGGCTTCTCTCTGGTGGGACACATGGTCCCAGGGACCACCTTGCCTGCAATGATTTCACCTCCTGAAGGGGAGGAGCCTGCTCCAGCGCTTATAGCGCCTTCACATTCCCCATGGCACAGGAAGTTATTGTGACTTGCTTCTCCTTGGTGGGACTAGCGATCCCAGGTAGAACCTTGCCCGCATTGATCTCACTTGCTGCATCGGGAAGGAGCCTCCTCCAGTGCTTATAGAACCTTCACTTTCCCCATGTTGTGGGACGTGTGTGGGCTGTGCCCCAGCAAAGCTTAGGCTGAGGGCAGGGCTGTCCATGCCCATCAGAGCCTGGGGGAGGCTGGGCCCCTCTCCTTGGTTTTTGGTCTTGGAGCACGGGTGAATTGATCTTCAGTAAGTGCAATTTTATGGGTGATTTGTGTTATTTGTTTTTATTTTTGATGAATCAGGGACAGTAGGGTGTGTTTTGAACCTGTGTTCTATTTTCCTCAGCTTTAGCTTCATCCAACACCAAGACTATTGTTGAGAGTTATTTTTTCACCATTTACAATCCGCTGTTAAGGTTGGGTGTCTTTTGCCTTGCTTGCCCTGCTTGTCCATTTAATTGTAAAACTTTGCAGGCAAGTAACTTAACCTCCTGTGACTGAACTATCCACCTAGGTTCGGAGCGTCTTGTACCCTGGCAACTATAGGGATGCGCCATGTAGCCGGGGGTGCTCCCACCACATGCCCCTCTGTTTCTTTTGAGATTATGCTCAAGAGGGCTGTTCGGATCATTGCGTACAAAATAAAACTTGCTGAGCGCAGCCCTTTCTTGGAGCTTGGGATTCTGCCAGTGTCTCATTCTTCTGCTGAGAGGGGCCACAGATTTAGGCACTGATTTATCTCTGAGGTATTTTCGACCTAGCAATTATATTACTACAGCAGCCACCTTTCACACTTACAATGTCGCTGTGGCTATACCAGAGCCCGGATTCCCCTAATCTCCCTGTCTGCCCCTAGTCTAGCATTTAAGCAAAAATGACAACTAGGGAAGAATGTGGCTGCTAAGCGGAAACAACCTCCCCCACATCAAAATAACAATGGTTGATTGCTTTCTTGGATTCAGTCCACAACAGTCAGCACAGTCCTCTGCAAGTCAGACATGTTACTTTATTTCAGGATCTCAGACCAATGGGAGTCCTCTGTGAGAAACTGAGTAGCATTCTGGGGGGAAACTCAAACCACTGATTGAGTGTTTAGATTGAATAGAGGGTGTTTTGACCAACATTATTACACAATAGGCCATTGATAATTTGGGAACCAAAGAGAGTGGTTTATCCACACGAAAGTCTGCAACCCCGCAAAACTTTCTAAGCATCCCTTTGAAGGCCATGGGCAATAGCCTCTGTGTGAATCCCCCCAGCAATCATGGCCCAGTAACAACTTCCACCACAGGGTGTCCGAACTGTGAGAAGCCTACAGCTCCTAGCACCAGTGCGCTAGCCACCCCAGCCCACCCTACCCCTTCTTCTCAACTCGCATGACATCTTCAATTGCACCCTTGCAGGCCACTGACAGCTCTGCTCCTGTTCACGGCCAGGACGTTTTGAGTCTACCTCCAACAGCCTCCCCATATGTCCTAATCGGGGCTGCGGTACCCCCCCCTCAGGGCAGGTCAGCAGGAATCATGGGATCAGCTTCAGAACAGGGTTGCTCACTGGTTACTTAAGTAATACTGTTTCAATGATTGTTTACAAAATGAGACCATCACGGTGAGGAGGGTGGGCTGGCTTGGTCAGTCAAAACAAAATATAGCAGGGGATTGCTTTATTGTAAACTTTTGGCATCCAGTTTGTGTACAAAGTATACTGAGGGTGAAGGAATGTAACAGTTTAGTTGAAACTAAAAGCAAAACCTTAAACTTAAGGTATTTCTGTAAGCCGCCGGTGTCCTTCCTAGATTGGCGGACCTTTAGTGCTCCCTACTTAAACACAATCTCACCACTGAGTGGCTTGGAGAGCATAGATTGACGCAATGGTGATCAGCCAGAGGCACAACTGTAATCTGTTATGTTTTACCACACCCTATACTCTGCTATCATTGTTCCTAGGGATTGTATTGAGGGACAGTGGCCTTGGGTGTCTGTGCTTGTGCCCAATCCATTATTTTCATACATCGGTGATCCTGCACCCTATTCCATGGCTGTGAGGTCTGTAGGTAGGGATGAAGGACCTTTGTCACTCAAGATATTTAACTGGAATGTGGCAGGTCTCCGAGCTAAGGCAAATATACCTGACTGGCTGTATTTTATCAAGGGCTATGATATTATTTTGTTTCAAGAAACATGGGACACTCTGCCTCTAATGAAAGATGGGTACAAGTGCTTCTGTGTCCCTGCTACTCTTTCTCGCTGCAGGTGTGTATCTGAGACCTGGCCGTTTGGGTGAATGTTACCTTAGGGGGGCATGTGAAATCTTTTGAGACTGTGGACAGTAGCTTCCAATCCATAGTTGTAAGGTCTAGCGTGAGACTCTGTATTGTGAATTTTTATAATAATTATTTTATTGGTATTCCAGATATGAGGTTCCTGCCTTTATTTAGTTTTATTTCTAAAATAGTGGATGACCTTGCACTGTTAGGGCCTACACCTTACCTTTGTTTGGTCGGCGATTTCAATGTGCAGCTTCCCCCTTTGGATACAATGTTTGATTTGCCCACTCACATTGATTCACAGAGTATGGAATTAATCTAATTTCTTACTTCCCTCAATTTGGTTAACAGAATAGAAGTTGCTGATTTGACTGGAAACAAAGCTCCTACCTTTTGGGTAGAGCTATTTCTTCTATAATGGACTATGGGGCAGATTCATGGAAAGTGGCGCTGCACCAAGTGCAACACCACTTTCCCTGCGCCTCTTAGCGCCTCCCTACCACCACCATGTGTGCACTATATTTAAAATTTGGCGCACAATGGCGCAGGGTAGGGGGCAATAGCATCATACAATGGACACTATTGATGTACTCTGCAGGAGTAGCACCAAACTGTTGGCGCTACTCTTACAGAGTAGATAGGGGCCCATTCTAAAGAATGGAAGCCCCCTTTTAACGCCTGCTGTGACCAGGCATTAAAAAGTGTCACAAAAAATCATGCAAGAAATCTCATAGATTTCCTTGCGCTATTTTTTCAGCCCCCCTAACGGAGGAACGCCCCCTTTGCACACATTGGGGGTCATTCCGACCCTGGCGGTCCATGACCGCCATGGCGGAGGGTGGCGGAAGCACCGCCAACAGGCTGGCGGTGCTTCCTGGGCTATTCTGACCGCGGCGGTAAAGCTGCGGTCAGAAAAGGGGAACCGGCGGTTTCCCGCCGGTTTTCCCCTTGCCCAGGGAATCCTTCATGGCGGCGCTGCTTGCAGCACCGACATGGGGATTCCGACCCCCTTCCCGCCAGCCTGTTTCTGGCGGTGGAGGATGGCGGGAACAGGTGTCGTGGGGCCCCTGTTAGGGGGCCCCTGCACTGCCCATGCCACTGGCATGGGCAGTGCAGGGGCCCCCTAACAGGGCCCCACAAAGATTTTCACTGTCTGCTTTGCAGACAGTGAAAATCGCAACAGGTGCCACTGCACCCGTCGCACCCCTGCAATTCCGCCGGATCCATTTGGAGTCGGCTTCCTCGTTGCAGGGGCTTTCCCGCTGGGCCGGCAGACGGCCTTTTGGTGGTCGCCCGCCGGCCCAGCGGGAAAGTTGGAATGACCGCCGCGGTCATTTGACCGCGGTGCGGTCATTCGGCGGTAACCGCATGGCGGGCGGCAACCGCCGCCCGCCGCGGTCAGAATGACCGCCATTATGCCTGGCGCAGGCATAATGTAGCTCAAAGGGCTACAGAGTGCCGCAATGCATGCATTGCGCTACTCTGTAAATATGGCGCATGCAATTTGGCCTCGTTGGGAAACATTAATGTAAAAAATAATGATGTTAATGTGGTGCAATGTGGCACAATATTAGAAATATGCCCCTATGTGTTTATTACCTGCAGTCTAGACGACTTACTCATTATGGTACAGTGGTTCCTTCTAGCTATTGTGACCACAATGCCACTGAGATTGTATTATTCCTCGTCTTTAAGGAGAAGTGTAGGATGGACATTATGGCTCATAATTTGCAGCCTTCTACTGACAACCTGAGGCTGTTTTGGAAACTAAGAGATCCAGTTCAATATTTTAACACAATAATTAAGGCAAACTTGGGGGCCGTTTTGCAGTGTTTTAATGATGATGCCCATTGTCTAGTGCTTGAAGCCTTTACTGCCTTATGCTGTAGCATTAGGAAGGTTCTTTTAAAACCTATACGCCCCTTGCCTAACATCCCCTAGATGGTTTAATGCACAATGTTCTGCAGCAAATAGGGTGCTGCGCTCTGCCCTAGCCTCACAATCTAGGGACCCTGCCTTGGTAATCCTTTTGCGTAAGAACTATAAAAAGGTCACTGCCAAGCATTGGCAAGAGGTAATCACAATTCAATGGGGTCAGTTAGTGCAGGATTCACAGCTGAATAACGGTAAATCCTCCTGGTTCATTGTATTTGAGTTGAAGTGCAAAAATAGGCCCCTTAGCTCAATTACGTGACACATGTCAAGTAAGACTTGGGAAGAACACTTCCTTAAAATGTACGCCGCACCTCCAACCCTTGATATCTTTTCTTTTGATCCATGCCTTGTATTATGCTTTAGGACGACTCTCGGGAAAGAGGAGGAAGACATTAAGCAAAGTGTAGGTAGGATGCCGATGAGCCCTGATGGTGTCCCCATTAATCTAATAATAAGTAATGTTACTTTTGGGGCTCCCCCTTCTGATTAACATTTTTAAAAACGTTGCCCACTCTCCTCTGCATGATACATTGCGCACTTCCATCATTGTGTCAATCTTTAAAAAAGGAGATCGGTCACTCCTGGCATGTCATAGCCCAATCTGGCTAATTGACACTACGTCCAAAATCTTGGGTAGAGTAAACTATAATAGAATTAGAGAATAGGTGTAAGATGAGCCAATATGGGTTCAGGCTTGAAGTGGGAACTGAAGAACAGTGCCTGAATCTGAATGTGGTTCTGGGGAAATACACAGTTGTTAAGCAATCCCCTCTCTACCTAGCATTTAGGGACCTAACCTCAGCCTTTGATTGTGTGAACCGATCAAAACTATGATCTGTTCTTATAGATCGGGGTTAGACATAGGGCTAATTCATTTTTTTGCATACCTACATATGGACTTGAGGTCTAGGGTCCATATTAGCACTCAGGGTGAGGTTTCAGGAAATACAGGTATACACCAAGAAGTATGACAGGGTTGCGTGTGTGTGCTGACTCCCCCTTTATTCACCCTTCATATCAATTAGCTTTGTCTGTCCTTAGCATGTTCGACACCAGATGTCCCAATAATAAAGGGTAAGTCGTTACCAACACTTCTTTAAGTTGATGATGCAGAGCTCATGGCTCGCACCCCCAAGCCACTGCGTCAGCTAGTGACTTCCTTTGTAGACTTCATAGCCTCGCTTGATCTGCTGACAAATTTTACAAAGTCCCATATTATGTCATGTGGGCCCAAAAGTAAGCCTTTATTAAGTGTGGTTATGGGATTGTAGCACCTTTCCATACCATGGTGTAATTTTTTTGCTGGAAGGTATTGGTCCTCTAAAATTGCATCGGTGTACTAAATTCTCCATGGCTATTGGGTCCTTAAGTAGCCTTCATCAACCAGTGGGAGAGGGTTATCTTGCTTCCCTTATACACATATATAATTCACAGTGTTTACCCATTGCTATGTATAGAGCAGAGGTTTAGGGCATTTCAAACTGCAAGACCATCCAGTGTGAGGAAAACAGATTTTGCTGGAAAATCCTGTCTGGCCTTATATCAACTTCACCTCTTATTTGCCATAAGAATTGGGCTGCCCGTACCTGGCAGACCTGATTAGAGTATGGCCTGTTTTGTTATGACTTGCAATTTGGAAGAATTCAGAAGCTGTCCTATCAAAAGACATCATAATGGACTCTCAGTCTCTAGACAGAGGGATGTGTATTCCTTGGCTGGCATATGTGAAGGTTGCCTTTTGTAAAATAGGTATACAGTCCACTTTTACCAACCACTATCATGTATTAGTGTAGATTGTGGCTCAGCAATTTATAGCTAAGAGAAATTTCAACGGATAAGGGACTTAGCGGAGAAGCACAGCATGACTGCTTATTTGAGTTTGATTGAGCCTGATTGCCCCATTGTTTTGGATTGTACACAACCACAGGTCTATTTTGTCTTAGTAACCCATGCTATTATTGTTTTATTTTTTTTCGTAAATTTTTATTATTATTTTTTTGTATTTTAATAATTTCATTGTTTGTTTTTATTGTATGACACCTTTTAAGGATGTTACCATGCTTTCGAATAAAGCTTGCACAAAAATGAAAAATGAATGACTCAGCCTTTCATAGTTCTGAGATGGGAAGCCTGAGTACCACTTAGGTGAATAATATAAATTAAGGGATTTTCTAACAGTTCACTCCTCCAAGGCCTCGTGCGGCTATGAAAGAGGGAGTTCTGATAGCTCAGGCTGAGAGAGGGTCCAATTTAGAGTTTGGTTGATGAGGTTATGCCATCACAAACATGACGGATATCTTGTCTGCCTTATTACGATCCAATTATATCCTATAGAATCATAACACTGCAGATGGAATATCTGTCATGTCTGTGATAGAGTAACCCATCCGCCAAACTCTAAATCAGGCCCAGAGTCTTGAATCTTCAGGAATGAGCTGAAAGATTTTCATTGCAGTAGAAAATACTAAACAAATGGCACATAAGAGAAGGCCAGTAATTCTGAAATAGAGGTGGGGCTGGGTTAGCGTCAGTTACATGTTGGATATGACTAAATCAGTATTCTAAGATTTCCAGATTGATAAATATGAGTAGTAGCGAACTTTATTTTAAATGGGGAGATTTCCGCATAAGATAGTACCTGTGCTAGTCCAGTAGAGCTAGTACAGGATCAGTCACATGTGTCAAAGTAATGTAATTCTACTGATAGTAATACAAGAAGAACCATTCAACGGGATAACATTGAATGGGAAGTATTCTTGGAAGTTTGGTACCTATATAAGGTCAATAGGTCTTAGAGAAAGTTCATCACATACCACAAGGTTGGAGCATCTGGTTCTACCTTTCATCGTTCTAAAGGTCATGCATTAATTCCCAGTGAGGTCAGTAATACTAATTACGGGGATTTCATGATACAAAAGTGTTGGACTCACCTGTGAGAAGTACCTTGAGAAATGTAGGCACTGATCAAAACAGTCTAATGAGACATCAGAGGATTGGGTGGATGCTTCTTGAAAAGCACCAGAGGTCTTTGTGTAAAGAAACATCACATATATGTATTCTGATTTGCGTGAAGTGATTGTGAAGAAGCACTTCTTGAGTAACTATGTCCTAGAGTTGCATAAAACACCTAGTGGAGTTCAAGCTGATTGACACCAGGCAGCTTGGGTAAAAGGCTGGCCTTTGAGGGAGCTCTAGAGTAAACAGAAAATACCATGCCCTGATCACTAGAAGTGTGGATCAAATTTGCCACTGAAACATTCAGATAATGGTGAGAGTAAGGGAAATACAAGAGTTCCCCCAAAAGGCTCTAATGCAGGGGGTCTTCAAACTGGGGGTGCTGGGCTCTGGCAAAAAGAAGCATTATGCTGATCACAGTGCTTTGTTTTAGGTTGAAAAATAATTATCAGCAGTAAACCACTCTGTGATGGGCCATCAGTAACATGTTTTGTCATTTATATCCAAGCTGGGAGTATGTGTTAAAAGGGAAGGGACCTCCCACCCCCACTTTTAATAATCCCACTCTGGATACTTTTACATGTTAGTAAGGCCTGCCTGACTAGAATAGTATGTTTGGCATCATGTAATTGATTGCATTTTTAAAACAGTAACAGAACCTAACTGCAGTGTTTAAATAAGTATAGATATATTTAAACCTTGCAAATTCAATAGAATAATTGTGAAAAATGTGGAGGTATTTGTTTTTTTCACGGGGGCACAGATTTAAAAGGTTTGAAGACCACTGCTGTAATGTATGACTACAGGAGGAGAATTAAATGTAATTCAGACCAGACGTTTTGTTTAAAGAATTTGGTGGAAGGGCCTCCCTGCTTGTCAGGCCTACCTTTTCGCAGGAGTGAAATGGACACGCCGTAGTTCCTTACTTCCGTGCGAATCAAGCAGACCACTAAGAAGGTCAAGACTGACTCACAGGGACGAAGGGACGAAGCTCACTCATGTAGGCTTCAGCCTCCACCTGACGATATCCGGGTTATATCCAGCTTATAATGTCCCTTCTTCCTAGCTAATAGGGTGTTCCTTTTGACTGCTTTTGCTAGTTTGCTCTACCTACAGAGGCTAGGCTCTGTATTCGAGGAGACTGAACACTGTATAAACAACTTTTGAACAAAAGTCTTAGGTTCAGAAAAGCAATATGCCAAGAACAGTTTCACATTGCTATCATCTCTGAAAATATACACAAGTTAAATAGTCTGTGAGTCCTTAATACCATGCAGTGTTTTGTGAAACTGTTCATCAGCTGTTATATAACTGTTCATCAGTTCATTAAATTATGCATTTCTATACGTCATTCATTGCGAAAACCACTGTTCATTAGTTCATCACATTAATGATATACATGTCACTTATAGTAAGTATTACTGTTCATCAGTTCCTTAGAAAAATAAAGGACCATATTTATGGGAGCTTAGCTTTGCCTTAGCGCCATGTATTTTGATGCTAAAGCGGTGCTAACTTAACTCCATATTTATATTTTGATGCTAGACCCGTCCAGCGTCAAAATTTTGGAGTTAGTGCCATTT
Source organism: Pleurodeles waltl (assembly GCF_031143425.1). NCBI lineage: Eukaryota > Metazoa > Chordata > Amphibia > Caudata > Salamandridae > Pleurodeles > Pleurodeles waltl. The sequence continues at coordinate 257,170,558 of NC_090450.1, forward strand.
TTAGGATGTGCCAACCCACTTTGCGTCAATGAGATACAAGGTAGGCGTTCCCTTCCTAAAAATGACGCTAGCACCCCAGTGCCATATTTAACTCCCAAGACATAACCAACAGGGGTCGGATTTTGATTTTATATCTATACTTTTTTATGACAGTAGTATTGCCAACAACCTCATATCCTTTGATATACATACCAGTTCTCTAAGTTCCGGTAGGAAGTCGGTCCTCAGATTTTGCAGGCATCCTCCTGGAGACATGTTGTACAGGGGCTGCCACTCGACTGGAAATCAGGCAGATGGAGTCGCTATTCTACCAGCTATCCATTTATCATCTAAGGTTGATAATCATTCTCCTTCACTTTCCGATTTGGATTGACTATCTGCTTCTCATGTAAAAACATCAATTACAACCAATGGAGAATGTCAGGAAGCACATAAAGGGAGTTTAATGTCTGTATCCCAAACAAGATCTCAACTGGTGATTTCACTACCAAAACTCAATGTCATGTCTTGGAACATTGCGGGAATAGAATCAAAGCTAGATGATCCAGAATGGTTGGGCTTTGTCAGCAACTACGATGTTTGCTTATTTCAGGAAACTTGGGCCGTGGAATCATATCATCTAGAGGGTTTCACGTCGTATTTTTCTCCTGCTCAATCGGCCACCAGAGGATTTGGCAGATGCATAGGAGGTCTTATGATCTCATTGAATAATAGGCTACATTGCGAACATTCAGTGATTGAATTCAACTCTCGTGATTTGTTGGGTATACAGCTTACATTTTGTCCTGGCTTTAGGTTAACTGTATTAAATGCATATGTAAGGTCTGTTCCACGTACTACGGAATCTGAGATACTTACACATCTGTCAGAGTTTGTAGAGTCTTTAGATCCTTCAGGTTTTTTGATGATGGCAGGTGATTTTAATTGTTCTTTTGTACCTGATGGCACTATTAGTATCCTAACTAGTGAGGAAGATGAACTATGGGGCATCCCTCAAACCAAGGAAATGGTTCCATCTCCTGCTTCGTGTGTATCTATGCAGTTGGCCTCACTTTGTTTAAAATATGGTTTGAGAGAATGTAACGGTCGCTCTAGATCTGATCTAAATCGTGCTCCTACATTTAAGCGAGGGCTTTCCTTTAGCACTATCGATTACATTCTGGTGGATATCAGGCTTTGGTCAAGCACACTAGATATGGAAATCTTTTCTCGCCATGACAGTGATCATAATCCCTTGTGTCTTGTATTAACCAACTAAGCTTTTTTTAAAGCAAGACACACAGAGATTACTAATGTTCCAATCCCTCGATTGAATCATAGATGAACTCGTGTTAGCTGGCAAAATGTGGCAGCAAATCCATATCAGATTAGGGATATCTATTTATCATTTCTAAATCTCTTTTCAGTTTTTGGGGAACATGAGATTGCTACTATACCTATTCTGACAATTCATACAGAATTGGTGGACACCATACGAGATATTTTTTATAAAGAAACTCGTCTAAAGCGGTCATCTGATTTCATCCCTTCTAATGAGTGGTATAACAAGGATTGCGCTCTAGCAAGATCAAATTTAAAAGAAGCAGTAAAAAACCTTATTCAAGAAGACATTGTGGATGCTAGATCTAAATATGCTAAGGTCCTGAAGCAAGCTAAAAAAAGCTGGGAAGACGGAATCTGGCAGAGGTTATTGGTTGCAGTGAAAAATAAGGATGATGGTTCTTTTTTTGGAGATTACTGGCCTGCAGATCGAGAGGGGGAAATGACTCCATCAGCTCTTATATTCAACCCAATAGATGGGTGACCCATTTTTCAGAAATTTATGCCTATCCTGTATTGCATGACCCTAAGGTTATCAGACATGTTGATGATGCAGCTACTAGAAACAGCTCCGTTGAGAGCATTGTTTTTTCTATAGCTGAAACAACTGATGCTATTAATTCTCTGATGCCAGCTAAAGCCCCTGGCCCTGATAAGATACCTGGGGATCTGTTTAAATCTGAGCCCACTATATGGGCATGGTATATCAATTTATTGTCCAATGCCATAGCAGCAGGTGGTCCCATTCCTGATTCTTGGCATGGTGCAGAAATAATCCCTGTTTTCAAGAAAGGCGATGTAGGTTTGCCAGCGAACTATCGACCAATTAGCCTTATTGATATTATTCAAAAGATCTTTGCAAAACAAATTTTTCCCAGACTTATGGAATGGGTTTTGAAGAATCAGATACTATCTCCTCTACAGGCTGGATTTCGTTCAAAAACTAATACTATGGACCAAGCCTTTAGGTTGTCACTATTATTCTGGAAGTACATCACCTTAGCCAGACAGAAATTATTTGTGGCTTTTGTAGACCTGAGATCTGCTTTTGATCTTGTGCCTAGAGAGAAACTGTGGGGAGTTCTGAGGAAAATTGGTACCCCAGAGAACTTAGTACATTTAATCCAAAGATTGCACGAGAATACTTATGCTCAAGTAAGATGGGGTAATCAGGGGGAACTTACTGACAGAATAGAGATCGGGAGAGGGGTACGACAGGGTTGTGTCCTTGCTCCGACTCTTTTCATCCTGTTTATCAACGAGGTAGTGCAAGTTATTACTAATTGCCAAAATGATGCACCCTCTCTGAATAATATAAAAATCCAGATTCTGCTATTCGCCGACGATTCTCTCTTGATCTCCCGAACACCAATGGGCCTACAGGTATTAATGGATAGGTTTAGCTTGTTTCGTGACGACTTTGGGCTGGAGCTTCATCATATCAAAACTAAAATTATGACCATGGGACGTGGTCCCTCTAAAGGAGATACCGTCCTTTACAAAGGGACTCCGTTGAGCAAGGTTTGCTCCATTGATTACCTGGAGGTCAGAATTAGTAAGGACATGCAGTGGGAGGCCCAGATTAATAAAAGCTCAGCCCTTCTGGCACATAGATCTGGGGCAATTTTGCGCTTCCACAAGTCGACCATCGAGAGAGTAGTCTCTCCAGCACCAAAAATGTATGGGGCAAAGGCCCAGAGTGCTGTGGTTTATGGGGCAGAAATCTGGGGATACTCAAATGCTGGTAAACTTTCAATAGGTGAAAACAACTTTGTAAGATCACTCTTGGCTTGTCCACGTAATACTCCTTTGTTACCAATGTTTTGGGACCTCAGGATTGCACGTATCTCAGACATTATTGCTCTAAGACCGCTGCTTTTCTGGGTACGTGTTTGGTCTACTCCTGAGCTACTCACATATAGGGAATCCATCCAAGATATCTTAGATAGACCTAACGTGCTTACTATTCCTTGGTTTAAACACATATCTAAATGGTTTTGCATCCTGGGTCTTAGTAACTACTGGAGCCATCCTCATAATTTAAGGAAAGAGCAGAAGAAGCATCTAAAAACAGCTTATTGGGCATATGTCAGGGGGAACTACTTACTTCATTTGTCTCATGGCAGATTGACTTCTCAATTTCTTGACACCAAGTGGCATCCGTGTTTTGAACTGTTTATGGATCTCATTACTGATCCATTAAGCAGGAGTTTGTATATTCAGTTCAGATATGGATGCCTACCTCTTAAATCTTTTGGCAATTGGTGGGATTTTACTCTGAGAACTGATCTATGCCCGAGTTGTAGTATTTCTCCGGAAACCATTGTGCATTTTATGTTCATATGCCCAGCATATAGGATTGCTCGTCAGAGGTGGATACGTCCAGTTTGTAAGAACATGGGGATCAGATGTTGTGTAGATGCTTTAAGGATTATGATGTGGGACACATCCTGCACTCTGTTCTGTGCAGTTAGCAAGTTCCTTGCGGCTGCATGGCATATACGAATTTGCCAGTTAAACAACTCTTCTTGATTATTATGAGGCCTATGATTAGGGTATTAGTTTGTTGAATGATATTTTGGCTATCTTGAGGAACAAGGTCTAGGTAGTTATGAACTGTGTGAAGAGAAATATCTTTTTGATTTTAGAATTTATGTTTTATATTTTTATGTATTTTTTGGAATGCCAGATATTTATGATTTTAAATTTTATTCTTGTATTGTGTGATTTTTTCTTTGATGGTTTAAATTAACCGAATAAAGCGATGTGTTGATGATGATGAACTCCCAAAGCAGAAATGTCGCGCAACTGGGAGGTGAGCCTAATAATGTCTCTAAGCCTGTTTAGCATAATTATTTAACGCCTGGTCAGACCAGGCGTTAAAGTGCAGGTAGGCCCATTTCCATAGAATGGACACAAAGATGTCCACCCCAACCCCCAGCAACACCACCACCCACACCACAGGGACACTACAGGAGGAGGGAGCCCATCCCAGGTAAGAAGCAGGTAAGTATTTGCGTATGTGTGTGGTGTGCCATTGGGGGCCTCTTACATGGGCCCCCTGCCAGGCACTGGGTATGTAGGGCTTGCCCAGGGGACACTGGTCCCCTGTGGAGGGAATTGGGGTAGGGGTAATGACTCCTGTCTAAACTTAGACAGGAGGCGTTTTTTGGCTGCTTGTGTGTCAAAAAATGACACTAGACTGACTAGCAAACAAACACAAATGATGGACGGAATGTGGAACTAATCGAACATTTACGCGCCGAAACCGATCTGGGTTTATTCCATCAATTCTTTTGCTAACCATGCCACCCCAGTTTGAACCCAGCCATATGCACATCAGTCTTGACCCTGTTCCCTATGGGAACAGTCCAGCCTGAACTGCCAGGCCAAGTCCTCCCTGGACCGGAAACAAGCATCCTGGGGCCAGTTTCAGGGTATCACCCTTCTTCAGCCAGGCTAGCTTGAATACAGTGATACAGTAAGCCCGAGACCCACGTCTGGACATACTCTACGCACTTATGACAACAAAAGCAAACAACCGAACAAGATATGATGGACGGAATGTGGAACCAATCAATCACTTACCCCCAGTGACAGATCTGGGTTAAATCCATCAATTCTTTTGCTCACCATGCCACCCCAGTTTGAACCCAGCCATATGCAAATCAGCCTTGACCCTGTTCCCAATGAGAACAGTCCAGCCCGAACTGCCAGGCCAGGTCCTCCCTGGACCGGAAACAAGGATCCTGGGACCGGTTTCAGGGTATCACCCGTCATCAGCCAGGCTAGCTTGAAGCCAGTGGCACAGTGAGCCCCGGACCCACGTCTGAGCATACCCGGCACACGTCTGAGCAGCAGAGGTAAACACACGCAAATGATGGACAGAATGCAGAACCAATCAAACATTCACCCTGGTCACAGATCTAGGTTTAATCCATAAATTATTTTGCTCACCATGCCACCCCAGTTTGTACCTAGCCATATGCAAATCAGTCTTGACCCTGTTCCCTATGGGAACAGTCCAGCGCGAATTGCCAGGCCAGGTCCTCTCTGGACTGGAAGCAAGCATCCTAGGACCGGTTTCAGGATATCACCCTTCATCAGCCAGGCTAGCTTGAATCCAGTAGCACAGTGAGCCCCGTATCCACGTCTTAGCATACCCTGTGCACTCATGTCAACAAAAGCAAACAAACAAAAATGATGGACGGAATGTGGAACCAATCAAACATTTACCCCTAGTCACAGATCTGGGTTTAATTCATCAATTCTTTTGCTTACCGTGCCATCCCAGGTTGGACCCAGCCATATGCAAATCAGCCTTGACCCTGTTCCCTATGGGAACAGTCCAGCCTGAACTGCTGGGCCCGGAAACAAGCATCCTAGGACTGGTTTCAGGATATCACATGATTTACGTTTGGTAGTCATTTTAGTGAAGCTAGTATGTGAGTTATGCCCTCATGTACAATTGTGTGGTGGTAAAAATACCTAATGTATTTTCTATGCATTTTCTGAAGTCACTTTAATGTTGCTAGCAGAGTGCATGTAACACACTGAGTTTCAAAGTTTGCCATTAAACATTCATGGCTGAAACAAGTCCCCTGAAGGCAAAGATTACACGTAGAGCTCATGGGGAAGAAAAACAATAAAGCAAAGGGGCAAAATATCTGTAAGCAAATAATTGGTATCTGTGCATGATCGCACGTGCATTGAAAAAAAGAACAATTGTCTATGCCTACTCTAAACCACCACAGCTCATGTCTTTATGCATCTTCCTGTCAATGGCCAACGTGCTACAGTCAAAACTCTACCCCACAGCAGCTACATATCAGAATGTCTTTCATGTATCAAGATATGGCACCTTCTCTTCAAAACAATAGAGCAAATGTATTGGTATTTAGTGAGGCCTGTGTTCATCACTGTAGCGTCCTGCAGGACATGTCATGCAGCATCCCCTCCCTAGGGGCGTGCTAACACCCACCCCTTACCCATCCAACACAGGCACCACCAATCAGGTGACTCTGCTAATAAAAGGGTTTGGGTGTGCGTGCCATGGGCCAGTTATAACCACTAAAACCTTGTGCCTCATGCCTATGTCAGTCATTTTTGCAGCATGCAAGCCTAGGGTACATGGCGCTACATTGGTGATGAGGCGGACTGGGCCCAGCTTACTGGCCATCTCCGCCATGTAGTGGTTTTGTCACACTATGAGGAGAGAAGTTGAGGAATTCAGTCCTGGTCCAAAAGAAAAGAGATCGGCTCAATGATCCTTCTGCTGCACCAGCCGTCAAAGCTGCCAGTGATGGGAAAGTGATGAGGCCATCTATCACCGGATGGCGACAGAGGAACAGTGACGTGCAGGAACAAGAGTGCCCCTACACAGATACTACACCAGAGGCCAATTCACAAAAGGAACTACCCACATGTGAGGCTACTGCGCCTGTGATATCCTCACTACGCCCTGCAAAGCCTGCCTTCCTTTCTTTTTCTGCCTGTCAGAAAAGCTAAGACAGGAGTGGCTGTGGTGTGAAAAGAACGAGTAGCCCCTTGACCACATTTGCTGGGAGTGAGAGAGAGAGAGCTGGCAGCCTGAAATCATCGTTGGGAAGAGGAAGGGGATCTCTCATGCCTCAACCCACATCCACACGCAGAAGAGCGAGTGTGTCTAGCAACCACATGCCTCGAACAGATGAAGCACTTGAGACCCACAATCACTGCACTAGATCAGGGACACCTCTCGGTCGGAGGCCATCATGCTGTTGCTGAGGTTTGCTGAGGTTTGCGTGCTGATCCCAAACAAGTGACCGGGTGAGCTTCCACAGCTAAGGAGAAACTAGGTGTAAAGGAGAGCCTGTGAAGATTCCTCTAGCTGATTCTCCACAGCTGGGTGTGTTGCTCCAATGAGGGTTTGCCTTAAAAAAAAGAGACAAGAGGTCTCTGACAAAACAGGAAACAGTTCATTTAGTTAAATATATTACTGCCTGGGGTGGGGGGAGGTGCAGTTACAGCGCCGGGGTCTGAGGACTGTCTCTCACAGTACATTGAAATGAAGCATGTTTTATACATTTCTCAGGGAGCAATGAAGCCATAAAACATTCTTTCCCTGATGAAATATGTGACTGTTGGTAAGGAGCCATAGATACAATTTCCAGATAGAATGCAGGTGGGCCTCGACATGTGTGGACACTATGGGCCAGCAAGTACGTGTCTAGATTTCTGGGATGACGTGTGTGTGGTCACTGCATGTGCTGTGTCCTGATTGGCTAAGTGTACCTAACTACATGTGGCATCTAACTTTATGGTGTTTTGGGAATGCATGCATCTTTCTAGCCATTTGTGATTTTGTGGGGCCAAGCTCCGGGGACCATAGTAGAGCTGTTGCCTATCTGTGGGATTTGATCTAAGTTTTTGTGCTCGGCTGTCGGCTAAGTGTTAACCCACCTGTGACCTGACAGTCATTAACCTGCAGGCCTGGGATGCAGAGCCTGCCTGACCACATATCTATGTGCCGGGTTGACGGAGAGTTCATGACGGGGGCATCCAACAGAGGTAATGTGACTTTGCTTTGCATATGAAAATGTATTGTTTGTGTCTAAAGGTGTCTTATTGTCGAGCTCATTGATTAGTCCGAACAGCTGATTTAGAGAAGCCCATCAGAAGCGTCTCCCGCCTCTGATAACTTCCAAAGCTGTCCAGCAAACCCATCATGGGCAAGAGGAATGCTGCACACCCCCTGGTGGCCAACTGCACTACTGTGGAAGGAAATGTGACTGCTTCTGCCTCCAACCTGAACAGATAGACTTAGACAGGAGCTGCAACACTGGCAAAAGGAGGAGCTGCCAGGACCACTAGGGTTTAGTCCTGACATTGATTCTGACACCACTGTCAGAATGAGGTACTGAACCAGTCTATTACTGATGGTAAGAAGCAAAACAAACACTGTGAGTCTGCTACACAAGAGGGTGCCCCCCACAATGCAAAGAAGCTTACAGCCAACAGAAAAGGCTTCAAACCATACACTGCTTGCAGTGAAAAGTCACAGAGCCTTCCTGGCAGCAGCCAAATACTCCCATAAAGGCCAAGAAGCACAGTGAGTGCTTTCCACCTCTCAGGCAAACAGTGTCAGTGCACTGTGCCACCACCTGCCCACACTGCCATAGCAGAGACACTGTCAAAGGGAAAGTACAGTAACATACATGTGACACCCACCCATGGCAGACAGGAGAAACAAAGTGACAATAAACTTGAAACGCCACCCAATTCCCCAGAAGGACAAGTCCTGCACCTCCGCTCAGCCAGGAAACCAAGAGAGAGCAAGGGCAGACAGAAAACCCTGCTCTAGACACCAGGGCTCCATCAACATGCACTGTTAAGGCACACCATGTCACATCCTCACCAACAGTTCCAGATGACGGCATGGTCTCAAGATGCTAGCGCTGCACTGTCAAGAGAAGGGTAGTTGGAAGAAAGACTCCCCACTGTCCACAGAGCAGAAGCCCTAATGATATCCCCGATGAGGGAAGAAGCAGCACATGGTCAGGCACAACATCGCACTAAAAAAGAGAGGTGAATCAGCGACCTCCCAAACCATCATCAAGCAAGAGCCCAACAACAGAGCTGGTGGGTGGACTACAGAGACAGTGAAGCACTGAGAGGCCTTATTGGGTGGCATCTGAAGGAGGTGCATGCTACTGCATCCAGAAGGCGAAGAGACCCAAGCAACCAGAAGTCTCAACAACATTGTCCCAAAGATGGTGCATGCTGCTGCACCCAGAAGAAAAAACTCCCTATGGGAAGCCTCAACTGTATATTTGGGAAGAAGGTACATGCCAAAGCACCAAGGAGAAAGAGGAAGAGGAGGAAGTATGAGTGTGACCTGCCGGTTCACACCGGCAAACCTGCCGATCAACCAAGCCCAGGAGGGAAGGTCAAGAGGGGCCAAGCCTGAAAGGTAAACTCAAGGAGACTCAAGCTGCTGGCAGAGCTCATCCAGACACACAAGCAGCAAGCCACTGAGTTGAAAGGAGGATGACCTGGCGACAGCACATTGGGGGACCCAAGAGTAAGCTGCAAGCACACACAAACCAACTCTCTGCCCCACGCTTGCCAGAGTATCGATCCAGGCACGGTTACTAACAGCTCTTCAACGAAAACATCCAGGAATAAGGATGCAGGTGCTTCTACAAAGAAAGAATGTAAGCACCTGGGCTTCAGCAATCCAAGCTGCTTGACAACCCAAGAAAGAATGCCTTTAACCATCGACGCAAGTCTTCACCCTAGATCGTACAGGTTCACCACACGACTGGCAACCCCAGCATGCCAGATGACAGCCCTGTCTTGATGTGTGATTCCTACCATCCAAGGAGCATAAAACATCCTGAGTGGAGTTCAACATCACTATCAGAACTACAGACAAGAAGCACCAGTGACACTTGGCTCAACCTGCCAGTACCCGGTGGCAAGAGCGTGTCTTGTACATTGCACAAGCAACTAGGCAGTGGCTCCTCACCTGTCTTACAGCTGCCCAGATGTGGCACACATGTAGCTCCAGCACAGACCACACGCTGTCCCATGGCAACCCATCCAAGGGTTCTCAAGAAGCGCAAGAGATAGACTTCACAGTGCCTAAGTGTTGGAAACCAGGAGGTGGCAAGGCCTTGCAGCATGGATCAAAACAGTTTGCATACATGTTCAACGAGCCAAGCAGCATCACCAAAGCATGCTTCATGATGGTTGCGTGTCAGTGGACTCTGACAATGCTTCTGATGCACCCTGTTTTTGAACTGTTGACATTAACCACAAGTCATCTGGAGCATCAGCAGAGTGGGTCAACTCAACACAATGGGCATGACTCATACCAGCATACAGCCGGCAAGTCCCTGACGTTTCTGAACCAGTGTTTGTTTCCTGAACCACTCAGGTTAAATTATGAATGCAAGCAGAGATGTCCTGTTGTAGATCGCTTCATCAGTCCATACGTCCTCTGCTGTACTACTGACTGACTCTAGACACTGATGGACCACGTGGTTTCCAGTTCATTGTTTTGTTTCCACAGGTTGGACTTGTTTTTCTTTTGGATTTTGGTAGGAATGTAATGTCCTGCAGAACATGTCATGCAGCAGCCCCTTCTTATGGGCCGTACTAACACCCTCCCTTCACCCATCCAATACAGGTGTCACCAGTCAGGTGACCCTTCTAATAAAATGGTCTGGGCGCACCTGTCCTAGGCAAGTTATGCTCACTAACTGTAACTGTTTCAGTCATTTTTGCAGCATATGGGTCTAGTATCCGTGATGCTACAACCACTAGGAGTATGTGAAATTCATAAAATGTGTTGTTTAGTTACGCGAAATGTTGTGGAAATGACAGAAATGATGCATATTTATGCAAAATGCCAACCCATCATCGAGTGCTATATTTTAGTGCGAAATGCATCCAAAATGGACACAAGGACGCTTTTGCACTTAAAAACACAAGTGCCATGAACAAGAGCTTCTCGCATTGTTTTTGTTCGGGGTCTTCCAATGCTAAAATTATGCAACGAAGAGCTGCATAATTACGCGATGTGGTGTAATGGCGTAATTTCAGGAATTTCCAGTAACAAGAGAAATTCCAAAATCATGCAAATTTCGTGACAGATTTTAAATTTTGTCCTGGCCTATTCACCACCTCCCTTTCTACTGCTTTCTGGCTCTCTGGCAAGATGGGGTTAATCGCTTGCTTTTCTGCCGCACACTGCACTTTTGCGGTGAAAGACTGTCTAGGAGACAAGGTGTCTTCTCCAGTCTCAGGTTTCATTTCCCGGTCTGATGGCTCGTGAAGTTGTTGAGGTCAGAGGGAGACACGGTAAACGCTTGAAAAGAATCTCAAGGTCAGAAAAAATCAGGTCCTGTGACAATAATAACCTGACTGCCCCACCTTAGGGAACGACATCCTTTGAACACTAGTTCTCGCGTTAATTGCTTTAGTGTGTTTCCGCTTTTTATAGCTCTGCACTGTTTGTCTTGTGTACCACCTACCCCTCCTGTAAGAATTCTCTGCGGAGAGAGACCTAATCTAATGAGTGTATCATGCCTCAGAAAGAGAGGCAAAGATAAACACCGTGCTGGCATAGATGTACAAGGCAGCAATTTTTCTTACAGAGGTACGTTTGCAAATTGACACTCGCAGCTTTATTTTCAGCTTTGTTAAAGATGTGGGAAAAAATGCATTTCCACGTGAAAAGAAAATGTAATTTATAAATAGGAAGACGGGACTCATTTACATTCTGCACGTCGAAGAAAAATACATTAATGCTGCATGCAGGGTCAGATCCAGGCGAAAAGCTGAACGTTTTGGCTTTTTCCAGATGGGATTACAGGCCCTGCCCCCTCTGGAATAAATGTATTTTAATTCCACTCCAGTCTTGTTAATGTTGGGCCATTCCAAAAGGCTGAGAGAAGCTTGGTCTGATGTAGACTTTTTATTTATGGTTTTGGAGTGAGGTGGGGTGCCAATAATTGTTATAAATATTAGCTTATACATTTGCAGCTGGAATGACCACATGGCACCCCTTTCCTTTGCTATATTTGGATCTCCCCTTTATTCACATCACCACAATAAGGAAGGGACTGCTTAGCATCTTAAATGGAATTACATTGGTGGGCCACATAGGAAGTGTTTAATCTCATGATCTGAAAAAGGTAAAGCCTCCATAACTGTTTTTCTGCAGAATGCATCCAAGCCAAATTTGAGTCCTTATTTTCTAGCACCCTAAGGATTCTAGGGTATCCAGAGTTTCAGAATTCCTCTTGAGGGGACCAAGAGAAGATGCGAAATATAGCTACATTTTAGGTTTTTGGAGAAAAAAGTGTTCCACAAAAAAGTGTCTTTTTTTAATAAAAATTGCATCAATAAATGGTTTGCTGTGCTAAAGTCACCATCTTCCCAGCTTTCAGGAACACGCATAGCTGAATCAAACAACCAGTTTTTAATGACAGTTTTGGCATTTTTTAAAGAGGTAGTCTACTTTTCCTTTTTTTGCGTGTGCTTTTAACCTACTTCCAGTTTCTGGTTGAAACCGGTGTGAAATCCATGGGCGATCCAGGAAAGCTATCGATTTTTTAAAAGTAAACTATATTCTGAATTCAGCAAGGGATCTTTTGTGGAGATCCCTCAATGTTTTTGCAAGGAAAGTAACTGTTGATATAAAGAAATATTGAAAATGAGTAGGAATATATGGCCATTTGTAACAAAGGTTTTTTCTGTACCTTTTTTGTCACAAAGGCTGATTTCCCAACGCAATATACCATTACTTCCACAAGACCCTCCTGGTTGCAGGGATCGCTATAGTTTGTAAGTTTTCCGAAAACCCGTGGTACTCTCTGTCAACAACTGGACTGCACCTTAGAATGGATTTTCATTGTGTACCCGGTATAGACCAAATCATATGGTAAAATATGTAGAGTGAGTATCAAGGAAAGCTATGTATTTCTGAAATGGTCACTAGATGTGGAGTTTATTTGCAGTGCTTATTTGTACAACTCTGAATTTATTGGTACCTTTACTAGCATGTGGTTCAGAGAACATTTTTCAAAATGTCTTCTTTCTTACAGACTGGCTTACATTTGGAAGGCAGACATACAAAAAAATAAAATTTATAATTACAAATGTTCTACTATTCTGTAATCCCACATGACTCCCGATAAAAATGGTGCCTCACTTGTGAGGGTAGGCCCAGTGCCCACGACAAGAAAAGGTCCAATAAAGCAGTTTTGACACATCACACTTTTTCACTGAAAACCAACCCTTTTTATGCAATGTGCATAGATGTGGGTTTTGGGCCCGAGCTCAGCCGGCAACTAGGGAAATGTAGCAAATCTGTACATTTTTAAAAAACTAGACACTTAGGGGTATTCAGAGTGGGGTGAATGGCTTGGTGCTCACCAGGTTTTCTACCTCAGAAGCCTTTGCAAACCTCATTCATTGACACACATATTCCTCACATTTCTGGGAGGAAAACTTGTAGAATCTTTGGGAAGCCACATATTTCCACCCAGCATTTCTCCAGGTCTCCCGATAAAAATGGTACCTCACTTGTGTGGGTAGGAGTAATGCAAGCAACAGGATGGGGCCCAAAATGCAACATGGACACATCACATTTACTGCTGAAAACTTGCCTTGTTTTGCAATGTTGGTAGCTGTGGATCTTGGCTCATAGCTCACAGGGCACCTAGGGGAGCCTAGCATACCTGTACATTTCTGATACCATGGGGAATCCAGGGTGCTGACTTCCATGGATCCCACCAGGATTTATTGTTCAGAACCCTTTGTAAACCTCAAACTTTGACTAAAAACACACATATTCCTGGCATTTCTGTGTGGAAAACTAGTGGAATCTGTGGGGAGCCACACATTTCCTACCACCCATCATTCCCCCGGGTTCCCTGATAAAAAAGGTACTTCACTTGTGTGGTGAGGCCTAATGTCCGCCAAAGGAAATGGCCCAAACGGCAACATGGGCACATCTTGTCACATCCTGCGCATTTCTGAAAAATAGGCAACCTGAGGAGACCAGGGCTGCATGACTTGAGTGGTTCTCCCTAATTAATTTTACCCAGAAGCTCTTGTAAACCTTAAACTTTGGTAAATAAAAAGCAGTTCCCTCACATTTCTGTGCCGAAATGTTGGGAAGTTGCTGGGCGACACACATTTCCTACCATCCTGAGATCCCTCTTGTTTCCTGATAAGAATGGTATCCTGTGTGGGTGGTTCAAGAGGCCATCAGACAAAGGACCCTCATGCATTATGTTGAGGAATAAGCGATAGGAGTAGTTGTGGTATTTAGGGCTGTGCTGTGGTGCCACCCATACAAACCAATCAACCGCAGACATTTTTTAAAACTAGACACACAGCGGGCAATAAGGTGGCTTGCCTTACATGGATCCCACAAGGTTTTCTTACCCACAATGCCCTGCAATGCTCACACATTACCTAAACTCACACATTTTCCTTGCATTTCTGATATGAAACTGAGCCAGGGGGGCACTTTAGGGGTAATTGCCCCATCCACCCTCTGGGGTAGACTATTCCTACATTTAGTGGGGTCACAGCAATGCCCTTGGTGGGCAGTCCCTACCCTTATATTTGTTTATAACTATTTTGTGGTATCTAGTGGGCTTTCAACTGCTGAGTATATGAGCAGCAGGTCTGATCACCACCTCTTTGCTAGTGTAGTGCCCTGACAACACTGACACAGTGACAGGCTTGTAGGCAGAACCTGAACTTTTTAATAACTATTAGCATTGTTGGGAGCATCACTAAGGTTTTCAGCATGAAACTGTCACTCATTTCTGACATGATCATTAGCTGTATGTGCTCATTCCTCCTATGCTTGAGAGCACATGTATTTTAAGTTGTGCTTCCTCGAAGGCATAGCTTGATCATACTAACATTGGTGACACAACAGACCCAATTCCCTGGGTTGACAACAGGAGACGTTCAATGCACAAAAGAGCCATAGGTTATCTATTAAAGATGCATTTCCTATTTATCTCCCATCTAATTGGAGCCCTTGGTTAGCATATGATAACATATCTCCTTCGGGATTTTATGAGATATTCATAATATGAACCATAAGAAACACCAGCAACCTCTAAATACTCCTCAGGAGGGCAATTGCAATTATTACATTTGAGATTCATATATTGACAATACTCCTTTGTTTCGAATATGTTAAGGTGGTCAGTGGTCTTTAATGATAGCAGGATTTGCTGTGTTCTTAACTTTTCTTTTAAACATGTGTTAGCACGTCAGAGCCATAATGAGTAAACTTACAAGGAGAGGTGTTTACGTTGATGAACCTTTGGACCACGTTCGGGGACTTCCCTGTACAATATGTCTTTTTGGCATCACAAAACAATAGATCAATAACCCAATCAATAATCACCGTAATTAATAAACAAACTAATCAATAACATTTAAAAAGAATCAATAAGTTGAACACACCATGACCTTTAAGTCATGAATAACCACACCAATTTAGTTAAGGGTTGGGATATTTATTTCCCTATTAGTTACAATCTAATGTAATTTCTGTTAATCTCATTAGCAATTAATCTTATTAGGAACTCCACTAATTAGCAATTAGATCGCAATCAATCAATGCATGGAGAATATTCATTCAGTATTTAGGCACATCATTAATATGAAGCAACTTAGCAAAGTATCAGTAATACATGATTGAACAAAGCAAGAACTCAGTCATTTGTCTATTTGCGTAGGATATTTGTGAACACCTTAACTAACCTCAAATTAGCATTAGCATGTTGGGCTTCATGCAAAACATTTTGCAAACACGAATTTAGAAAACATCTAACTATGGCCTCTATCAAAACAGCAGTTGGAATCTAGAAAGAAAAGGCAAACAGGCAATTACAATTTTGCATCAGATAGTTATCAATCCAACAGATCAGCAAACAGCGTCAGTCTTCGTCCTCAGGACATCAGTCAATTGACCATCAGCAGAGATAGGACGGGGCAAAGTCTCGATGTAGCATAGCTAAGAAATAGGACCTTCCCTCATATGGAGGAGAAGCAAGTATCGGGACGAATGGGTAGAGGATGGTTTAAAGTATCAGGACAAAGCAAAAGAACAAAAGTATTTGTGAATGAGCAAAGTGAAGTCTCTGTGTCTGAGTGGAGTCTCTCTCGAGCTCTTTGGTTCCCTTCGTTAAATCAAAACTGTCTAATTAGCCCTTAACTCCTCATTGGATAATAATTGGTGCATCGTTATCTCTGTCCAATAATTCTTCACGCATCTTGCCAGAATTTTCCACAAACCACAGTTCTCATTTTGCGGATTGGTCCATGTTATTGACATCTTCATCGGCTGGAATGTCAGGCAGGAAAAGTTACACTTTGCGCTCCAGTCAGTGTCTCCATTGTTTTCTCCTACTACAGCTAACCTTGCACCTGTTACGAATTACACTGTTGCATTCAGCAAGAAGTCGCCTTGATCAAGTCGGTTCTCATGAGAAAGAATTTACTACGGCTACACACACATAACTTGTGGAAAAGTACAGCTTCGTGTCCCTCAGAAAAACAGCACATTACACGTTAGAAAAATGAAGTTTAATATGAGACCAGGCAGCTAGGCCCAGACCCTCGCAAAGCTAAGGCCTTCAAATTTAATAAGCAAACTCTTAATACATGACTCTAATTATGATATGCTAATACAAATTCAAAACATTATTGCATAATAATTCAGAATTAACAGCTTTTATTAGTCTTCGTATACATTGGTAGCCACTCCCCGTGGGCACATTTTAAACGTGTGCATCATTTTATATGTTAACACATTTTCTATGCAGCTTCATCACACAATATATTGCAAGCTTTTCATGTTAATATTGCTTTAAAAAGACACACTCCAACTCATGATTCCTGCATATCTCACTCTCTTCATACTTTCTCCCCTGTACTTTGCTATCTTTCCTCTCTCGACCTTATATTTGCCTAATTAGCAAGGGATGATTTAAAAAGTGGTGCTAAATTGTCTCTCCGCCTCCTGAAGGGGTTTCTATGTTAGCTACAATCCCCACTTCCCCACGCCCGTGATATCACACAAAATTGTCTCTGGATTTGTGCAGTTATAGTCCATTCTCCCCCAAATTTCCTCGCTTTTGTGCGACCTATTCCATAAGCAATTCTCTTAAAGCAATAAAACTTCCGTGTCCCTTTACCACCCCGTCAACACATTGATGATATATATTTAAAAGTGCAACAAATACCCTCAAAAGGACGTCTTTTTGCTATTGAAAATGGCAAGCGTATTTGAATGGCCAAGTTTTCAGACACTTACGGGTTATTCAATTTAAAAATACCTCCATTTGCAGTTTAATACAACGATATGAAGCCATGTCTTCAGAAATATAAAAACATCCAATTTTTGTAAATACTCTTCATACATGATTTTATCACGAAAACATATTTTAAATCACCCTTTTGGACTTTTCTACTGACTTACTGGGCATGCTCTAAAAGAAATGGAGTTTTTGAAAAGTCTCCCCTAATCAAACATTTTCTTTTCGTGCATTACAGCTCATGCTACTATTCTTAACCACTGAATATCTTCTTGGCTGGGGCTTCAGGCTTTTACTGAAAACTGCTGCTGAACTGAAACGTGTCCCTAAAACCAAATATTAAATAATGTTTGAGAGGTAAAATTGTGGTTCTCTGTTTGTCCTTGTTGAAACAAACTATTCATTTGACTCACAACCACCTTGCTTCATGTTCAATGTTCAAATTTCAAAAGTATTACTTTTCGTTAACATCATTACAAAATTCTGATAACAGTCTCTACTAAATTCAAAACTGTATAACTGCAAATATAATTCTAAGATAGCATCACTACTCAAAACCATTCATTGATAATCGATAATCGAGTTGCCCTTTTGTAGATAAGCTGATATATAGCTATATGGATCATTATACCCATTCAAAACATTCTGAATGTGATAACAAAAGTGGGTATTCAACATGTATCACGTAACAGTACCAGTGTTACTATAACTAAATAAACTATTATAATCTCAAACAGTGCATAAGTGCCAAATAATCTAAATAAAACAGAGGCCTCTAACAGCTTTCTTTTCCGTCTTTCCTGTTGTTATAGCTCCTGTTGCTGTTTGAGGGCCCATGTGTACTTGCGGGGTCGGGTGATTTTCTATGTTGAATGGTCAGCATTGACTCTCCACAATCAATATTTTAAATATATCCAATTTCGTATTATCTAGGTACGACTAGGTCCAAAAGGTAGTTAGGTCCAAAAGGAACAGAAATGGCCATCTCCGGCTGCGACCTGACCTTGGGAGACTAATTCGTACTAAATATTTTGTTTATCGCACACTGCTCCATTCTCGGCACTATCCGCTCGATAGCTGCTTTGTAATCCCAAATCCATTTTAAATCAGGACGCTGCGGTATAAGTGCTCAATCAGGCATCGGAGAAAATCCATGCAGTTGTTCCCCAAGCAAGGATTGTTATCTCGGCATCCTATTTATTTCATTCTCCTAATCCCCCATGCCATTCTCCCTCTGACATTTTGATCCTTCTCTATTATTTTTTCCCATCATAGCCCTGGTTTGAAAAAAAGCTCACTGCATTAAACTCTCAATTAAAGGAAGCCTACGGTATAAAAACTTTACAGCCACACAGCCACTGTATATAAAGATCCCTGCTACACTCTGATGCATACATGGCTTAAACAACATAAGCACTCACAAAGATACACAGACAATGGTATTATATTTTACACAGAAACAAATTCAGAAATGAACAGAGGCAATGTTTATCTCAGCAGGAGCAGAGAGAGGGAGTATGAGAGAGATTGGGTGAGTATAGCATAGCTGAAAAACATTTCCTTTATATTAATCTTGGAACTGTTACCCTCTTTGGCCACGCACTTGCCGGTTGTTTTCAAATAAAATAACTTTGGTTTTGTCTGTGTTGAGCTGGAGGCAGTTGTTTTTCTTCCAAGCAGAGATGTTGTTCATGCAGTTGGCAAAGTATGCTCTGGTGGTGCTGGTTGAGTCGGTAAGGGAGAGGATGAGCAGTGTGTCACCTGTGTAGGATACAATGTTGCTGCCATGGTCTCTGAAAATGTCTGTGAGGGGCCGTCATGTAGACATTGAAGAGTGCTGAGCTGAGCAATTCTTGAGGGACTCCACTGATTAGTTTCGTGGGTTCTGGAGCTTAAGGGGAAGTGTAACTCAGTGAGCTCTATCTGTGAGAAAGGTGTCAAATTGAGTGCCTGTCTGCAGATACCCAAGTACTGAAGCTTTTTGATGAGTGAGTTGTGGGAGAGAGTATCAAAAACTGTGGAGAGGTCTAGGAGAATGAGTGAAGCCTGTTTCTCCTCGATCAAGGACGCTTCTGATGTCATTGGTGGCCACAATGAGGGCTGTTTCTGTACTGTGGTTGGTGCAAAAGCCAGCTTGAGGGCTGTATGGGAGTTGATGGAGTTCTAGGTGGTCTCTGAGTTGAGTATTGATGGCTTATTCTAATACTTGGCTGGAAAAGGTAGGAGCGAGATGGGTCTGTAGCTACCGAGGGTATTGGATCCTCTGTTGGTTTCTTCAATAGGGCATTGACTTCTACATTATTCCAGCAAGACGGAAGGTGTCAGTGGTTATAGAGCAGTTAATGATAGTGGTCAGTCCAGGGGAGATGATGGTTCTTCCAAGGTAGTATATCAAGGTATGGATCTGAGGGGGCTCCTGAGTGGATGGTATTCATCAAAGCGGTGGTGTCATCATTCGAGAGGGGCTTCTATGTGCTTAGCTGCTGTTTGGCGATGAGGGAGGTGTCCTGCTTGGCTTTTGCATCGCTTTGCTGTTGGTCAAATGTGTTGTAGAGCTTTGAAATCTTCTGTTCAAAGAAGTTTGAGGGGTCGTTGCAAAGTGCTTTGGATGGGATGATGTTGTTGGCAGCTGCAGAAGGACTCCTTGATGATGGTGAAGAGGTCTTTGGCATTGTTGGGGCTCGCTTTAAGTCCGAGAGTTCGGGCCTTATTTTTTTAGTCTCCTAGTTGTAGGTGGTAGAGGTTGAGAGCAGCTTTGCATGTGGATCTTGTGGTAGTGTTTTTGTCTAGTTTCCATTTTCTTTCAAGTTGTTTGCAGGTGCGGTTGGACTCCCTGAGATCGTTCGTCAACCAGTTGGGACGTTTGTTGTTTTTCTAGGTCTTGTTTCTGGGTGGGGGAGGTGAGGTTGGCATAGTCGGTGAAACATTTAATGAAGAGCATGGTGTCAACATCAAGGTTCCCAGTGTCGTTGGGTGTAGGGTCTTGGTACAGTTTTCTTTGGATATGCTTCCCCAGTGTCTTAATGGTGTAACAATATAAAAGATTTCATTTTAAGTAAGGCAGACCTACTGGCATTGTTACAGGCTCATAAAACAAAAAATAATATGGCAGGGGCTATAGGCTTTATCCAGGGGCCAGCACATTAAAACATATACAGCAGACTTATTGGCCTTGTCAAAAACTCCTTAATAACCATTATCGAATGTTTATGTCATTACTTCACACATTGCAATGTTTAATACCAGTTATTGTGGCAGGATGAAGCACTCTGGGCACAAAGCCCCCTCCAGAACCAGTGGAGAAAGGCATCCACTACCTCTGTCCTTGGCAGGATGAAGCACTCTGGGCACAAAGCCCCCTCCAGAACCAGTGGGGAAAGGCATCCAGTACCTCAGTTCTTAGCAGGATGAAGCACTCTGGGCACAAATCTGACTCCAGAACCAGTGGAGAAAGGCATCCACTACCTCTGTCCTTGGCAGGATGAAGCACTCTGGGCACGAAGCCCCCTCCAGAACCAGTGGAGATTTACATCCACTACCTCAGTCCTTGGCAGGATGAAGCACTTTGGGCACAAAGCCCCCTCCAGAACCAGCGGAGAAAGGCATCCACTACCTCTGTCCTTGGCAGGATGAAGCACTCTGGGCACAAAGCCCCCTCCAGAACCAGTGGAGAAAGGCATCCACTTCCTCTGTCTAAGGCAGGATGAAGCACTTTGGGCACAAAGCCCCCTCCAGAACCAGTGGAGAAAGGCATCATCTACCTCTGTCCTTGGCAGGATGAAGCACTCTAGGCACAAAGCCCCCTCCAGAACCAGTGGAGATTGACATCCACTACCTCAGTCCTTGGCAGGATGAAGCACTCTGGGCACAAAGACCCCTCCAGAACCTTTGGAGATTTACATCCAGTACCTCTGTCCTTGGCAGGATGACGCACTCTGGGCACAAAGCCCCCTCCAGAACCAGTGGAGAAAGGCATCCACTACCTCTGTCCTTGGCAGGATGAAGCACTCTGGGCACAAAGCCCCCTCCAGAACCAGTGGAGAAAGGCATCCACTACCTCTGTCCTTGGCAGGATGAAGCACTCTTGGCACAAAGCCCCCTCCAGAACAGGAGAGAAAGGCATCCACTACCTCAGTCCTTGGCAGGATGAAGCACTCTGGGCACAAAGCCCCCTCCAGAACCTTTGGAGACTGTCATCCACTTGAGAGACTGTGGCTTTGCACTCCCCACGATTGAACAGTGGGCAAACCAACCACTGTATAGACTTGAGAGACTGTGGCTTTGCACTCCCCAGGATTGAACAGTGGGCAACCCACCCACTGTAGAGACTTGAGAGACTGTGGCATTGCACTCCCCAGGATTGAACAGTGGGCAACCCACCCACTGTAGAGACTTGATAGACTGTGGCGTTGCACTCCCCAGGATTGAACAGTGTGCAAACCACCCACTGTAGAGACTTGAGAGACTGTGGCTTTGCACTCCCCAGGATTGAACAGTGGGCATGGGGCCCCCTCGTGGATTTGGCGTAGTGCACTCAACCGGCTGAGGTGCCCCCCCTTCCCTTCCCCCTGAGGTGCCTGTTTTATTGCTCTCTGATGCCCCTGCAGTGTTCTCTCCGTCATGTTTGGGTATTGAGTGTGGGCCTCGCTCATGCCGTGTGGGCCCAGTGTTCCACAAACTTCAATGGAGCAATACCTGGACTACTATTCTTGGTGTATATATTTGTTAATAGTGTATATATATTTTTGCGTAGTGGATTTTAATATATTACAATGGTTACACTAATTTCCTTTTGTCTTTGCATTCTTCTGGGGGCTTTGGGGGGTGTAACTGTAATGTATCATGCTGTATTAGTGTGTGTGTTGTAGTGGGTGAGGGTGGGGGTGGGGGTGGGGGTGTTGCGTGTTACGTGTGTGTGTCCCTGTTTTGTCCCTCCCCCCTCCCCTGTGTCGTAGGTGCAATACTCACCGTGGTATTTGCCGCTGGCGTTCGTGCTCCTGGTAGAGGAGCAAGAAGATAAGGGCAGGGAAAATGTGCAGCTCTGGTTCCCTGGTGTCCTGGTTCCTCGTGGGGTGTGTAGAGGTGAATGTTTTCCCTTCGAAGTCCTGTTTCCGCCGTGTTTTCGTTCGCGGTGAATCCACCCCGGAAAAGGTGGCGGATTCGTAGGTTGTGATACTGTGGGCAGTACAGTGTCCTCCGCCTGTCTGTTGGCGGTGACCGTTATGCTGTTTGTTTGTACCGCCGTGGCGGTCGGAGTGTTAAAGTGGCTGTCTTTGTTGGCGGTTTCCACCACTGTCGTAATTCCATTTTTTTTTTCCGCCGGCCTGTTGGCAGTCTTACCGCTGCTTTAACACTGTCCGCCAGGGTTGTAATGACCACCTAAGTTTCCTAATGGACTCCCTAACTATAGATTTGAATGTTATTTGTTTATTCAAAACCATCCCCTATACTTGAGGACTAGATTTAAGATTTTTTCTGACCAGGTGAGAAGACTCTTGACAGAGCTTCAAATGTTAACACTTTCTATTTTTACTTATATTTTACCAGTTCTAGTTAGTCTTCAGCTGGCCCAGATGTTACTCTTCCAAAATATTTTTGTCCTGTATTTGCTTTTTACTTTTTGTCCCCAAATTTGATTGCCCGGTACATATCAGCTAGTGACATTTCTGTAACATGATGCATTTTATCTGTTTCCATGTTTTTGACAGATGGTCTACATGTATTCAGAGATCATCAAGAAGTACTTCTTTTGTACTTTGTTGCATACACTGAGTGCTTAGAATGTTTAATCCTGATAAAGCTTCGCTTTTTCCAATGACTTGGTCACCCTACTCTGGTCTTGTATCTCTGAGTCTCACATGGTACAGTTTGCCCAGCCCGCCACTCTGTCTCACAAGCAAACTTCCCTCGCTGTCATCACTGGAACTCAAGTTAGTGAGAGTTTTAAGGTTGCAGTATGTGTATCGGCGGCTGGGACTCGTGGGGTCAAGGTTCTGAGACTGATGGGAAGGGGGAGAGCCCCAATAAAGAAACTTTGTGGCGGCAAACAAGCCTGTAAGCCTGGCCACTAGGTAGCTCCTCCTCTTCTCCCCCATCTTGCACTGCGCCACTGAATTGATGTGCAGTTAGCTAGGAGGCCCGAGGACGGTGCCTCAGGCCAGCTCCTGTAAAGGGTGCAGAACTAGCTTTCCCCCGAGTCTAAAAGAATGATTGACTTCCTGAAGATGCAATGCTTGAGTTTATGGTGCAATAAAGCAGCACCCGGCGCTCTGCATTGGAAATCTTAATGGCTCATGATAGTGGCTTCACCACAGGACACCGCTACCTGTGCTAAGGCCTGCACCAAGTTACAGCAACACCGACCATTGGTAGTGAGTACATTATCCGTGCTGACTTTTCTGCATTATGGACGCCACACTTCCCTACCCATAAGCAGCAGATCGATTAGCTAATTTCACAGTGGCATACAAGTGTCTGGATGCTTAAAGGGTAAACTTTTCACACTGATTTTTCCCCAAGCCAGTTGTGGGCCTCTGGTTATACGAACATTGTGTGACCTCAAGAGCGGGAGTTAAAATAAAAAAATAAAAACTTGTTAATCCATTGACCAATTAATTTTGTAGCGGCTCTTCTCTGACTCAGTAACCTCCACATTAAATGACATTGAGACAGTATAGTGGTATCCCTGTGAGCTGAATTGGTTGAAAAAGCAAAGGTGAAAGGTGGCCGTCGGGCAGTGCTAGCACAAAGAGAGGGACAAATGGCTGCGAGGTCAGAAGCTTAAGGACTGCCAAGATTGTTTTAAGATTCAACAATAAAAAAATAGTAGGAAGATGGTGGAACTACATGGTGAAGCCACAGCTGAATAGATTTTCCCACAGCAAACACATGTTGATGACTTTTCAGAAAGGGAAAATATGGGGAATTCAGGGGTGACTAACTTCGACAAAATGCAAGTAAATCCACCCCCCATAAAAGCTGGGTCACAAAAGACAGCTCTGATTAGGGCCAGCCTTTCTAAAGAGAGAGAAAGTATTGACATTTCTGTCAATGGCACAAACTCTGAGGCCTCTTCTCTCTCTGATGTGTCAGTCATTTTATCTATGTTAGCTGAGCTGGCCACTTTGCCTAGTGAGGCCCCACTTGCAGATAAAGATAACAGAGAGGGCACAGATCTTGACAGGTCAACAAAAAACACATAGCCAAAATATTCCAGCAGAGGAATTAACTGGCTGCCAGATGACCAACGGACTCAGATGACTCACAAAGAGGGTGACTTGAATAAAAGAATGAGATTAGGAGAGTGTGTTTTTTTTTACATACAAAGACCCGGGGAAGCACGAGGAGGATCAAGAGGCCAGTCTATCTATTAATCCAGTGGAAATGGAAAAAACAATAAAGGAATCTACACCCCTAATTGAGGTGAAAGTGTCTTCAGCAGGGAATAAAGTACATTGCAATATTGGAACTGTATCAAGACTGAATATAGATCTCTCTTATGAAAGCTTGGCAGGCCTGGGAAACACCAGCTTGAACAAGGTTCAGGAGAACCTCGGGGAGGTACTGGGCAGGACAAGAACGAACCAAGAGCTGACACAGATTAACGAATGGCCACAGTAGAAGTCCAAGTCACTAACAGATCTGTTGGATGACATCCTCAGTGAAATCAGAGATTTAAAACGCACACAAAGGGAGGAAATGGTTATATTTAGCCAGCGACTTGAGACAATGGAAGAGGCTATAGTATAGCTTCCTGAGAAATTGCGGGAAGGTGAGCAGAGAATTTCTACACTGAAAGATAAAGTGATGGTGCAACGAGTTAAACTGTCAACTGCTCAGAAAGAAATTTGACTGCTGTCACATAGGACTGAAGATCTTGAAAACCATAGTCAACACCCCAATCTATTCTTTCTAAGTGTGCCAGAAGGAGATGGGACTCCGAGAGGATTCACAGATGTGGTGCAGCTGGTCAAAAAACTGGTCAAGACATGTTTTACCAGATTTTGAGAAAGATTTGATGATCATTTGAGTGCACCAAGTACCGGTGCATAAGACTCCAAGTATAAAACATCTACAAACTATGTTTAGTGAACTTCAGTGATTATGGGATTAAAGAACATCTCCTAGCAACTGCAATCAAGCAAACTATATTCTACATTTCAAAGATTTGGACACTCTGTGTTTTCTCAGTTTTGTCATTAGCTGCAGGCCTATGATGACAGTATTTTCTAGGACTCCTGAGCCAGGTCAGATCTGTGGCACTACAGCCTCACTCTTCCAACAGTTAAAGCTGAAAATGTTGTATAAAGGACAGTTCCATATTCTTTCAGATATGGGCACTGCATGTGCACTGCTGGCAACGATTCTAAACTCTGCCACCTGAATCCGATTTGCTAACTGTACCCAGTATTTGATGATTAACCAGGGTGCAGAATGGAGGGTATCAGTCAGCAGCAGGGCAGAAGGGTAGAAGCAACCTAGGTGCAGGAACAAGACACCAGTAAGAAATGTGGGTCCAGCGGGCAGGTCTCCCTTTGGTAGGGATGGGGATCATATTGGGTGGGGACCCCCCGGGGGGGGGCGGGATGGGGAGGGAAAGGGGAACTCTTCAGACATAAAAGGGGTAAATGTTGCAAATGGGAATGAAGGAGACATGAGGTATTTAAAAACGTGGACACTTTTTGCACTGCACTTTGGCACATGACACTTTAGCACTTTAGCACACTTTACACATGACACTTTGAATTCCTAATGGAATCAGAAAAATATCACTGGGGTAACTCCAAGCAACTTCAGAAGCATTTTAGGATAGGTTGGGTGAAGCTGCACTGTGAACTTTTAGAATTTCAACCCATCAAGGCAGCTTATGTGGTAAAGAAAAAGGGTAGATGAGCTCATGATAGATTAATGCAACACAAAGGGGCAGGACATATGGTTTTCACTGTAGGCCTCCGGAGAGATTTTTGAAGCTGGTTTTTGTTGATGTTTAGTCGAAAGATAGCAAATGAGACTGCAAAATGAATGCTTGAATGTTATCTTGTTCAATGTCAATGGCTTGAATAATAAACAGAAAGATAAAGGTATTGAAGTTTGGCAAAAAGGCCCCTCCCCTGATATTGCCTTAATTCAGTAGACTCCCTTCAGTAAATTAGAAACCTAAGAGATATCTGGAAATATATACAGAGGACACAAAAAACATATTTGCACTTAACTATGTTCCTGTGATCAGAAAGACCAGTTCACCATTCTAAAGGTGAACACAATTACTTTAATTTACTTTAACAGGGCGACTTGCACTGACTGTTGCCCTTGTTAAATTGTATATGCCCTGTGCTCTCCTGGTGAATTTTTTTAAAGAAATACATGGAGTATGTGCCACCTATATTTGGGCCAATAAAACACAGACAATAGAATTAAACATTGTATGCAGGCCAATAAATGAAGCAGGGCTTGCTTTTCACAACTCGAGAGAGTATATTTTGCCAGTTTTCCACATTAGTTTTATAGATTTTCTCATTCCCAGGTTCTGGAATAATCTAGAGTTATTTTTTTTCTAAACATAATCCTGCAGGAGTGTAAGATAAACGACTGCATAGGCCTCACCAAATCACCCAAAAAGGTTGTAGGAAAGTACCATCTTGCCTGGCATGTTACCCCCATTGTCACTGTGTGTATGTTTGTTTTTGCCCATGTGTCACTGGGATCCTGCTAGGCAGGACCCCAGTGCTCATAGTATGTGCCCTGTATATGTTCCCTGTATGGTGCCTAACTATATCACTGAGGCTCTGCTGACCAGAACCTCAGTGTTTATGCTCTCTCTGCTTTCTAAATTTGTCACTGCAGGCTAGTGACTAAATTTACCAATTCTAATTGGCACACTGGTACACCCATATAATTCCCTTGTATATGGTACTTAGGTACCCAGGGTATTGGGGTTCCAGGAGATCCCTATGGGCTGCAGCATTTCTTTTGCCACCAATAGGGAGCTCAGGCAATTCTTACAGAGGCCTGCCACTGCAGCCTAAGTGAAATAACGTCCACATTATTTCACAGCCATTTTTCACTGCACATAAGTAACCTATAAGTCACCTATATGTCTAACCCTCACTTGGTGAAGGTTGGGTGCCAAGTTACTTAGTGTGTGGGCACCCTGGCACTAGCCAAGGTGCCCCCACATCGTTCAGGGCAATTTTCCCGGACTTTGTGAGTGCGGGGACACTATTACCAGCATGCACTATACATAGGTCACTACCTATGTATAGCGTCACAATGGTAACTCCGAACATGGCCATGTAACATGGCTAAGATCATGGAATTGTCACCCCAATACCATTCTGGTATTGGGGAGACAATTCCATGATCCCCCGGGTCTCTAGCACAGAACCCGGGCACTGCCAAACTGCCTTTCCGGGGTTTCCACTGCAGCTGCTGCTGCTGCCAACCCCTCAGACAGGATTCTGCCCTCCTGGGGTCTGGGCAACCCTGGCACAGCAAGGCAGAACAAAGGATTTCCTCTGAGAGAGGGTGTTACAACCTCTCCCTTTGGAAATAGGTGTGAAGGGCTGGGGAGGAGTAGCCTCCCCCAGACTGGAAATGCTTTGATGGGCACAGATGGTGCCCATCTCTGTATAAGCCAATCTACACCGGTTCAGGGATCCCCCAGCCCTGCTCTGGCACGAAACTGGACAAAGGAAAGGGGAGTGACCACTCCCCTGACCAGTACCTCCCAGGGGAGGTGCCCAGAGCTCCTCCAGTGTGCCCCAGACCTCTGCCATCTTGGATTCAGAGGTGTTTGGGGCACACTGGGCTGCTCTGAGTGGCCAGTGCCAGCAAGTGACGTCAGAGACCCCCTCTGATAGGCTCTTACCTCTCTTGGTAGCCAATCATCCTTTCTTGGTAGCCAAACCTCCTTTTCTGGCTATTTAGGGTCTCTCCTCTGGGGTGTTCTTCAGATAACGAATGCAAGAGCTCATAAGAGTTCCTCTGCACTTCCCTCTTCGACTTCTGCCAAGGATCGACTGCTGACTGCTCCAGGACGTCTGCAAAACCGCAAAAAAGTAGCAAGATGACTACCAGCAACATTGTGGCGCCTCATCCTGCCAGCTTTCTTGACTGTTTCCTGGTGGTGCATGCTCTGGGGGCTGTCTGCCTTCACCCTGCACTGGAAGCCAAGAAGAAATCTTCTGTGGGTCGACGGAATCTTCCCCCTGCTAACGCAGGCACCAAAAGACGGCATCACCGGTCTTCTGGGTCCCCTCTCATCCTGACAAGCGTGGTCCCTGGAACACAGGAGCTAGATCCACGTGACCCCCACAGTCCAGTGATCCTTCAGTCCAAATTTGGTAGAGGTAACCACTCCCTCTTTCTCCACTCCCAAACCCCCTCCATCTTCCCGTCCCAGTGTGTCTAAAAAGATTTTCTGGCTAACATTGACCTCTTCCCTATGCCTCCCCACGCCCTTCCCCTAGGGCCAGGGTGTGAAGATCCCAGGCCAGCACCTTAGCCACAAAATCGTCATCCGCTGTGGTACCTGCAAGTTCCAAGGGGGCACCTGTCAAGCCTGGCAGTGTGCCACGGACCAATGCAACAATGCAAAGGACCAACTCAGTCCGCCACCTGCCAAGGTGAAGAAGGGGCCAGCATGCAGCACGGCCAAGAAGCACGACCCACCCCGCAGAGCCTCCTCCAAAACACCATCTGCCAGTGTCATGGTCCCAGCAGCGTCTGTTAAGGTGGGGAAGGGCAAGAAAACCCAAGGCAAAGCACTTCAGGGCTCGGAGCCTCCAGGTGAGGAACTGGTGCCCACCACTAGTCCTGACAGCCCAGCAACCTGTACCGCGGGAAGCACCGCCGCAGGGACAGCCACCTGCACTGCCATCTGCACCGCCACCTGCACTGCCGCTGTTACAAAAACAGTCAGCAGCATCATCCCCAGTGGGCAGCCGTCTGAGGCTGCAGGAGACAGCCTGGTGTCTCCCTCCACTACTATCAGCACCTGCACCACGGGTAGCACCGGCAGCATCTCCGCAGCAGACACTGCCGCAGGCACCACCACCTGAACCGCCATATGCACCACCACATGCCAAGCCCGTGCCACAACAACTGTCATCAGCAGCATCCCCAGTGGGCAGCCGTCCGAGGCTGCAGGAGACGACCTGGACCCTCAACCCACCACTTGAATCAGCACCACCGGCACTACCAGCAGTTTGCAGCCTAAGTCGCCGCAGGATGGAGTCTGGCTCTGCCTCCATGGAGTATCATGCTACCTGTTCCCTGCACATCTCATGCCTCAGACACCCAGGTGAGGGAATGGGAACTGCCACACCGCAGGTGCAGCATCACTGGGCACCAGGCCCCCTCCAGAACCAGTGGAGATATGCATCCACTCTCCCTATCCTTGGCAGGATGAAGCAGACTGGGCACAAGGCCCCCTCCAGAACCAGTGGAGATATGCATCCACTATCACTATCCTTGGCAGGATAAAGCAGACTGGGCACAAGGCTCCCTCCAGAACCAATGGAGGTATGCATCCACTATCACTATCCTTGGCAGCATGAAGCAGACTGAGCACAAGGCCCCTCCAGAACCAGTGGAGAAATGCATCCACTATCACTATCCTTGGCAGGAGGAAGCAGACTGGAAACAAGGCCCCCTCCAGAACCAGTGGAGAAATGCATCCACTATCACTGTCCTTGGCAGGATGAAGCAGACTGGGCACAAGGCCCCCTCCAGAACCAGTGGAACATGTCACCCACTTGAGAGACTGTGCTTTACACTCCCCAGGACTAAGCAGTGGGCAACCCACCCACTTGAGAGTCTTGAGAGACTGTGGCTTTGCACTCCCCAGGACCAAGCAGTGGGCAACCCACCCACTTGAGAGACTTGAAAGACTGTGGTTTGCACTCCCCAGGTCCAGGCAGTGGGCAAACCACCCACTTGAGAGACTGTGGCTTTGCACTCCCCAGGACCAAGCAGTGGGCAGCCCACCCACTTGAGAGACTTGAGAGACTGTGGCTTTGCACTCCCCAGGCAGTGGGTAAACCACCCACTAGAGAGACTGTGGCTTTGCCCTCCCAGGACCAAGCCATGGTCAACCCACCCACTTGAGAGACTGTGGCTTTGCACTCCCCAGGACCAAGCAGTGGGCAACCCAACCACTTGAGAGACTGTGGCTTTGCACTCCCCAGGACATCGCTGTGGGCATGTTGCCCCCTCCAGGAGCAGTGACGTAGTACCATCTTCCGGCTGAGGTGCCCCCCTCCCCTTCCCCCTGAGGTGCCTGTGTGTTTTCGACCTGATGCCCCTGCAGTGTTCACTCCGTTTTGAGGCAGGAGTCAAGTATGGGCTTCGCCCATGTGTTTTTTAGCCCACTGGGCCACGGACATTTGCAAAGAACAGTGTACGGCGTTCTGTACATATTGTAAATATTTGTATATACTGTTTTTCTATTTATTACGTATATCTGCCTATTTCTAAAATATCACTGTTTAACTCAATTCCTTTTGTCCTTGCGTTCTTCCAGGGGGTGACGGGGTGTAAATGTAATGTTGCTGCATGCTTTTGTGTGTATAGTGTTGTGGGTAAGGGTGGGGTGGGGGTGTTGCATGTTGCGTGTGTGTGGCACTCTCTTTTTCCTCCCCCCCTCCCCTGTGTGCTAGGTGCAGTACTCACCGTGGTCGTCGCCGCCACCTTCTTTGATATTCCTTGTGTATTAGCAGATACACCAGCATTGGCAGGACCTGTAGTTCGGGATCCATGGTGTCCTGGTTCTTCGTTGAGTGTCGAAAGGTGAGTGGTTCCCCTTCAAAGTACTGTTTCTGCCGTGCTTTTGATGTTATTAGTATCTGGCAAAGCTGGCGAATTGGTGCCTTGTAATAGAGTGTGCGGTACATTGTATTCCGCCTGTCTGTTGGTGGTCACCGCCACGGTGTTTGTTGCTACCGCCGCGGTCGGTGTGTTAAAGTGGCTGTCTGTGTTGGCGGTTTCCACCGTAGTCGTGATCCCATTATTTTTACCGCCAGCCTGTTGGCGGTATTACCGCCACTTTATCACCGACCGCCAGGATTGTAATGAGGGCCTTAATGTTTTTTTAATGTTGAGAGGGTGCTGAAGTCCCTGCAGCCCCCCACATCATTTCACAAATGTTTAAGGTACCCCTGCCTCATCAAGTGGCACCACCAGAAAGAAAATAA
Organism: Pleurodeles waltl; assembly: GCF_031143425.1. Taxonomy (NCBI): domain Eukaryota; kingdom Metazoa; phylum Chordata; class Amphibia; order Caudata; family Salamandridae; genus Pleurodeles; species Pleurodeles waltl. Next base: position 257,201,912 of record NC_090450.1, read on the forward strand.
ATCATTTATTAATGCCGTAGTGCTTTATGGGGACCTCCTGGCCTCCGCAGTAAATATTAAGCAAGCAGATTTGCAGCTTGTTTATTATTCTTTTTAAAAAACATTCCAAGTGTTCCAGTGTGCACCGTGGACAACTGAACTAGTTTTGTATTTTTGCAGTGGTGCGGCAAGCACATGGCCTCACAGCCCCTGCCAGCACCAATCATGTGTGCAAACAGGAGATGGCAGGGTTTTTTTTTAGCACTCGAGGCCTCTATGCCTACGTGGGTCCCTCAGAACATATTATTCATTGGGGGTTATGGGTGAGCCCCAAGGCTCCTGTCAGCTCCTCAGCTAGCACCATGCTAGGTGCTGGTGGGAGCAGGCTCCATTACATCGCTCAAGCCCAGATGGGAGGAGCTTTTTTCACTGATCCTGCTTGGGCAGGAGCAAAGTTGTGTTCCATGCCCAGAATTGCGTAGGGAGGGTACGTCTGCACTCTCCCCTTTCAGGGGAGTAGAGTGTACTGGGGATGGGGTCCCTGTGACAGCTTAACAATATCGGGCCCTGGTGCATGAGGTCCTCAGGGTCAATCAGTGGCTCTAGAAGCCCCAAGCCTCCCTGCCATTATTGTAATTTTCTATCTCAACTGTTGGGGCCCCTGGGGCCTGTCCAAAGCTTGGGGATGGTGGTTCTTTGGCGCTTGTCCTTAAAATAAATATTTGGCCCCAGGGAATGGGATCGCTGTGTACTCTTAGAGGCATAGTGAGGGGAAGCGTGCACCCCCTGCCCATTATATGGATCCCAAAGGTTTCAGGAAATCACAGGGAGGAGGGGCTGCATGCCCCCACTCCAAAAAAGTAACAAAGCACCACACTCCCCATGCCCTGGCTCACCCTGTTTTTTTTTGTAAAAGGGCGGGAGAACACCATTTTGATTATTGGAGATGCTGACTCGCAGATCCCTTGTAGATCTGTGGTGCCAATAAAAAAATTATGTTTTTTTGCTGAAGCGAGGGGGGGCTCTGGGACACCTCCCCCCACATAGGCCTTAGCGACAGGGTAGCTCTACCCTGCCCCTATATGTTTTAACTTTTTCCTAGAACAGGAGATTGGTCTCCGAGACCTATGGATTGGGTGCCAGCCAATCAGGTTTTAACTAAAGATCTGTCTGCTCTGAGGCTCCTCAGCATCATGAACTATACAAAGGTTTTCAGCCTTAATGTCTCAAAAAATAGAGAACAGATTCACACAAAATTACAAAATACATGCTTATGGGAGCAAGATCTAGCTTTCTGCCAAGTTTGTGTTATTCCTTTCAGCTGTTTTGGCTGCAGCTATGGAAAGCTTATTCTGAAAAGTTTGTTTCACAGCAACAGTGTGTTTCCATTTGTGGACTGCCAAATAACAGGGGTGTGGGAGCTTGGCAAAAAAATTACCATCCAGCCACTGTAACCCATTTACACTTTCAGATGTATGCTGGCATAACACTCATATGTCTGACTAATTTGAGCAATGGGATCTCACAGTGACTAAAATATTCTTATAATGACTATTTTTCCTAATACAATTGTTTTAGGCACTCTGCAATCCGACCACTCACAAGGAACATTACACAGTTTTTGAAGGTTACTTTCATGCATCTATATCTAAATCATACTCTGTATTGATGTCTTTTCTGAATACATAACACTGCTGAAAATCATAGCCCTCGCGGAATCTAGTACTGTATTTGAATTTGTTAAAAAACTGAACCCAGATATCCCTTTCAGAACGTACCCCTTATGTCATAGCATTACGACAGTTTTGCCACCATCTATGTTTTTGTCATTCGATTTTGTGGCAAATGTTGTTACTCCCAGAAATTCCTAATTTTGTTTCACCAGATTGTCAGGTGAATGTAATATAACTCAGAACAAATTCCTAAGGCCCTCATTACGAGTTTTGCAGTGGCGACCTTCCCACTGGACCTATTATGATGCTATGGAGCCGCCGGCAATGCTACTGCCCACAGGGGCACCAGCACCCTTGTAATGCGCATTGTGTGCACAGGGGCTATGGGCATGGGCAGTGCAGGGGCCCCCTTGTGGCCCCTACTGTGCAGACAGTGTGCATTACGAGGGTGCTGGTGCCACTGCAAGCGGCAGCATTGCTGCCGGCTCGATTACAAGCCGGGGACAAAGCTGCAGCTACTTTCCCACTGGGCTGATGGGCGGAAACCTTGGTTTTGGTAGTACCCCTAACTACTGCCATGGTGCACTATATTTTAAATATGACGCACACATGGTGGTGTTAGAGGGGGCGCTAAGGGGTACCAGAAAAAAGTCGCTGCACTAGGTGCAGCACACTTTTTCATAAATCTACCCCTACATCTCTCCTAGCTCTGAGCTATATATCCATAAGGAATAATTTTACACAACATGGCACAAGTTGTGTTTAAATGCAACCTTATGGAACGTGGCTCATTCCCTTTATAACTGGCTGAAGTGTTCCATGTAATGTTTTCATTATGTCACATAGAATCCTGAGGTGGAAAACCCCACAATATTTAGTTACTCATATACTGTTTTATGTAGTGTATTTCCCCTGATCCTCCAAGTGTTAAATTCTAGGGTCCAAGACTATGGAACATATATTCCTCTAAGATATAATATAGTCAATCCTAAGCTACTACAAATAAGAGCTGGAGTAGAAAGTAAAATTTTAAGGGAGGAAATGTTAATTGCCAAAAGTCTAACATCACAAAGAAAGGCTTTTTCTCACCATAAATCGAATATTGTGAGACACTGCAATGGTGGATTCTCCATTGACTGCTCAAATGATCTCAGGTGGAGGGGCCATGAAACATCAATGTACATTATAGCATGAGCTCCCTCAGCCTCTCTTCCCCAAACCATAGATTTGCAATAAAACAGTTATGGTGGCTTGTCACCCACCCCAATCTACATGTGCCCATGATTCATTTCCCCCACAAAAATATTACAAAAAAATATTTGGCTTCCTGCTAACCTGAACCATCGACTTTAACAGTGCCCCTTTGCCTCTAATACAAATGCATTTTGAGCCTCCCTACCGGTCTACCCTCAATAAAGACTTCCCACATCACCCCAGTATTAAAACAATATTGCTGTACCCTACCACATCACCTTTGCTAAGTCCTTCCCCAAACATCCCAATATATTGTCCTGCCACACTGCTCACCACTGTTTTAGCCTTCCTTCCTACCTACTCAAACCTGTGCTCTCCACTCCCAATGTGAGAGTAAAGATTCACCAACCTACTGACATTAACACTGAGCACGTGATACAATTTATTGCCAGACATGGGTCTGAAGAGACCGTAGATGACTTGGAGGGGTGCAGTTAACAACACAAGGACTCCATCCACATTCACCACCTCCCTTTTATCTGAGAAGACCCAAGAAAGCTGGAAAAATACAGCATAAAAGACAAATCATCAATTGCCATTTCACTGCTGTCTGTGGAGACTGGAGACCTTGTGGAGAATGTAGATTATCATCCACCAAAGCACCAGCTTTGAGCCTAGACTCTCACTTCTATGATGTCAGAGCAGTGAAAAACAACTCAAAGTCCTCCAGAGAATGGAGTGTATGTACCACATCAGCTGCGCTTATCTCCTACAGGTTTGCATGCCTAATTCAAAGCTGTATTCTGTTGTTGGGAACAGACACTCTCTCCATATTGAGCATGGTTCTCATTGTTTAAGACGTAATTAACTTGAGGTGGTTCTGTCTCATAGCATATCTATACTTAGTTTTGTTTCTTTTACTGTCAGATGTTTATATGCCTGCCTGATACTTCTAAGAGTGCAAGCAAAACAACTGTTTTGCTTAGAAGCAGTTCCTGGAAAGCAAAAGCCTGCACTGTCACTGCAGAGGTCACTCAAGAAACACATAAGCGGGAACTTATATCTAGCAGAACGATGATGGACTTTAGGCTAGATAGCCCTTTGGTGGCAGTGACAGAAGGTAACTCAATGTGGACCACCCAGTGCAATATACAATCCAGGATAGATGCTTCAGGGAAAAGAGTAACAACCTTGGAGGATCACCTACATCGCAACAACAATGTACTAGTTCTGGGAGGGGATTATGTTACTCGCAGCAGAAGTTGATAGAAATGGAGGACAGGAATCATCAGAAAAATGTACAGTTCCTGGAGAATTCAGATGGGCATGAATCAAATGATTAGCTTTTCACCATGCATTCCTGTTGGAACTCATTGATTAATGTTTTCACCCTCTGGCAGAGATGCAAAGGGGCCATTGTATATGCCCAGGGAACCCAAAATCTCAAAGCACCCCAAGACCTATGATAAAATATTTCTTGTGATGGTACACAATTATAGGAATGGCAAATTTTACTGCGTGTCACAACTGTGAAAGAAAATACAATTCTTAGCAGTGTACCTCTACCTTTGTAATTGGGGCATCCACTGTAGTCTGCTACAACTGGCAATAATGTCATAGTCAAGTTTATTTGTATAGTTAATAAAAACTTTACAAACATTTCCCAATACACTTATCAATCATGTAAAAAAGAACAAAACATTTTCATGGCAAAAAAATAAATAGTTTAAAAGTACACACAATTTAGACATATTATGTGAGGAAATGAAAATGCTCTCTGCACCTGATTACTCTTTTGGTGCTTTCCCTGTGATGTTTGGACATGCAGTTTACCCCCATAAAACCCCTTTCTTTTGTGATATAAAGTGTGATTGGGTGCAGTGCTTATCCCTTAAACCGGGTTGTAAAGTGCCCATGACTTATGCAAAAGAGCATTATCAAATAAATAGGCTGTCCATGCTCCTTCGTTGACCCCAGATTCTTTATTAAAAGCAGTATTGGGCATATTTGGAAGCTAGCCTCTTCAAACGGGATTACTTGTGCAAATGGAGCAATCTTAAAAATGTTCTTGACCTACGTTCTTCACTGGTTCAGTTATTTTATAAGCGGTCTTAGAAATTTGATTCACTAACAGACAAGCTGAATTCAGCTGCCACTTAGCCATGTGATTACTGATTGCCTGCAGGTGTGAATTTGCAGATTTAAAAAACATTGGTTTGAGCAGCTTTGTCCTTTACGCCATAGGCACCAGGCATAGACAGAAAATGTGTACTATGGACTCCTGCTTATAACTGCTTAACCGACAACTTTGGTTTTGAAACTCTTTTATACGCTGGAATGAGATCTTTAGTGCTGGGAGAGCGCAGCTTATATACCTAGAAATTAATATGAAATGTTTATGAACTAATGTATAATAATGCCGCATAGAAAATGTATTAATGTATTTTGCTAAAACGTGCGCTTGAAATGTGCCCACGGGGAGTGACCGTCAATGTATACAATGACTAATGAAACTGATTAATAATTATGAAATGTTATGTTAAAGTATGATTTTGCACTAATATAAAAGGTTATATGTTAAAGTTCTGCTAATAAATCATTAGGCCTTAGTTAGTATGAGTCAGGCCTAGCTGCCCGGTTTCATATTAAATGTGTTTTTGTAACATACAGTGTGCTGACTTGCTGAAGGACATGAACTCGTATTTTTTTCAAAGCTAGAAGATGAATGTAACTATAGTAGATCTGTTCTCATGAAAGGTCACCTGAACCGGTACAGACAATGGAACCACTGACTGAAGATGTAAAGAGGACCACTCGACATTCTACCCACTGGAGACGTCAATCATAAGGACCAATAAACTACGTGAGAAATGTTATGGGGTGACAATTTTAATAAAGCCATTGAAACCCTATTGGATGGAGATAGTGGGGTGCCAACCACAACCAATAAAAATTTAGGGGACTATACAACAGAAAAGGGATACAAACCCTTGACACAAGGAAGTAAATTAGACTAGGAGACTAGGGGATAGGAGAGAGGGGAGATGCCGTTTACGAATTTTGCTATGACCGACCCAGACACTTTGTCACTCTGCATAGAGACTTTGCTGTTTGGTTCTTCAAATCAACTTTGTCCTTACCTTGCCCGTTTGTACTTTACCTCCTTATGAGGGATATACCTTTTACCCTGCCCTACCGAACTTTGCTGAATTCCTGGCTGATGGCGAATCAACTGATATCCTGAGGACGAAGACTGAATCTGTATGCTGACCCAATACGGAGGGTAACTATATGACAATGAAATTGTAATTGTCTGTTTGCTTTTCCTTTCCAGGTACCAACTGTTTCTTTTGACAGAGACCATAGTTAGATGTTTTCTAAATTGGTGTTGCTAAATTGTTTTGCATGAAGCCCAACATGCCAATGCTAATTCGAGGTTAGATGAGGGGTACACTAAACAGACAAAAATAGACAAATGAGTGAATCTATGCTTTGTTGAATAATGCGATAATGATACTCTGCTAAGGATAACCTATTTTGACGTCGTGCTATGTTCTAATATTCGTAATTCTTGCTTTGATGAAATCTTATCAGAGTTGCCATATTGTGACTATGCTAATGTGTTTCTTGGTTTTGAGACTAATAAACTTACTAGTAGAATTGTAATCAATAGGGAATACACTTCATATAATAGTACTAAACTGGTGTGGTTATTCATAACTGCAAGGTCATGGTGGTTTCTGAGTTTTATTAATGTCTTTGACTAATCTGAATGGTCTTATTATGGTAAATATTGATGACGTTATTGACATATTGATTAACATGTTGATTAGTTATCTCGTCCTAAGGTGTCTTCAATCAGGGTCAAAAGAGTCATTGTCCTAAAACGAGTCCCAGAGTGAGTAAATTAGTCATAAAGGGACACGTTAACAGTTCTGGTAGCAGAGCGACGGTTTAGGTCCTTTGGCGGCCCTAGGACGAAGGACCATTGTTTAAAAGTGTTTTTTTTTTTAGATAATGCAAATTGGAGGCATTCTAAATTCCCCATGACTTTTCCCGGAATCTCGGAGCTCGCCTAAGTGAGTTGGGTATGTTATCGACGTTTCACCATGTGTGGTGTAGAATTTGCGCTTGCTCAGTTTATGCATATGGCAGGTGATTTGTGAAGTTTGTGTGGATTTAGGCCAGGTAATGTTGTTTTAGTAGGAGTGGGCATACTCCGCAGTATGAGAGTAGGGAAGTCGGCGAACTTCATGTGAGTGTGGCGCTTTGTGCTAAAAAATTATCCACGTGGTTGTTGGTGATGTATGGACCCGTCATGGTCTAAGACTCCGGAGTATATTGACAAGTGTAGGAGACACTTGGGTTTATGTGGTAATTTGTGCGGTTTAATAGGTCAATCGGGCATGGTTGACAAGTCGAGTTTGAGTCAAATTGTGTGACTGAAACCTTTGATGGAGATTTGGCAAGTTCTAAAGTGCACTAGGACAAACCATTGACAAGTCGAGAGTAGGATTTGCGGGTCGAATTCTGCTTGCGAGTGCAGGAGCTGAGAAGGAGAGAGTAGCGGCGAGGCTTCAAGTGAAATCTCTGTAAAGTTCTGAAGCGATTGGGTTACCCTTCCTGTAGTAAACCCGCAAATTTGGGTTTTTATTGATTAAAGGTGCTCTCAATATTTTGCATTAGTTTGTGTGAGGAGAATAAGCTGCAAGACTTTGTCAGCTGCAGTGTGTGTGAGTGTGACGTCATTTGAGCCGCGCTGGGATAGGTCAGTTGCTGAGAGGGGTCACGCACGGATTGGCAGCCGTCCGTGAGAGGCAATTGGTAGAGAAAGGTGGGTGAAGAGTGTTCTGGGATTTAAAGTTATTTCCTGATTAGATTCTAAACAAAATAAAAGACGCAAAAATGAAGTTTTTCAAGGCTCTAAGGAGTGCTTTGAGGGGAGATACATACATTACAGCGTGTGTGGGGGAGCCTACACCGCCTGAGGGTACTCCAGCTTATATCGTAATGGAGGAGAAGGGAGACGCGCCATGTCTTTGGTTTAAACAGTGGTGCAAATTGACAGAGAATGAGGGATGTTTGCCGTTTCCGGATCACAGCACGTTTAATGTAAGAATTTTGGAAAATTTGCGAATGATGTTAAGTGTGCAGAAACCATCTCCGAGACCAGCTCAATATGAGGCATGATCAATCTAGGATTTGATGGCCATACGACAGAGACAGCAGAAATTTGAAAGGAGGATGAAAAGAAGAGAAAAGACTTTAGCTGAGGCTAGATGGGATAATGAGCTCAAGATGTGGAGAAGGGGAATAGTTGACGGACTTAAAATGTTTCCGTCAATAACACAAGAAGATGAGACACAGGGAAAGAAAGCCACTTGTAAGACAGACAAGGGTTCTAGTAAGCCAAAGGAGACTCAGAGGTCTTGGGTAGACGCAGATGATTCAGACGATGAAGAGTTTCTTAATCAGTTGCTACATGATCGCCCGCCACCATATGCCATAAATGATAACGTACAGAGCACTAGTGTGAGTTCTGAAGACCCGGCACAAAATAAGGGAATCTCAAATACAGTGCAGACGAGTGATACAGTTTTGATACAAAATGGTGTCAGTGTACCCACTGCGCCAGACACACAGATACAGTTGCAGCCACCACAGATTCAGAGGCTTTATCCTAATGTTCCAGTATTAGAGACAACTACGAGTCTGATGTTGCCACCTGATCCGGTATACACAAGATCAAAGTTAGTGCAGATTGAGCCAACTCCGCAATTGCTGCCCCAGCCGAAGCAGCAGGTGGTTCTGAGTTACAATTCAGTTGCAGGACCGCAGTCAGTAGCTACAGCACCAATGATGAATCAAGCTATGGGAGTTAATGCTCCACAGGGTTTGGGACTTGGTCAGACACCAGCTGCTATATCATTTCCAATTACTGTTGGTCCACCAGTATCGCTGTATGCGCAAGGAAAGCCAGGCATATGTGATCAGGGAGTAATGACCCAAGAGGCAATGAGAGGAGGGTCCACAGGACACTTGCAGGGAGAACAGACAGTCGAAAGGTCTAGATCCCTGTTAGACTTTAGTCCGATTGGGGTTCCTTTGGAGACGATGAGGCAAGCAGGGTTGGGAACACTAACCCCACAGGTAATGAGTACAAATACGACACAGACACCAATGGTGCAGTCTGGAAATATTTTGTTGCAAGGCTTAACAGCGCAACTATTGAACGAGTGGTTAGATAAGCTCAATACTCCACAGACCACTACAGTGACCGCAGAAAGGTCAGAGAGGGATGAATACCTGAATTTTGCGAGACTGGGTGTAGAAGCCACAGAATTAGTGGAAGGAACAATGGGGGTGACAAGACTAGAGTCATACACGGAAGCAGAATTGAGGTATCTGTGCCCCAAAATAACTAAAGAAGTGAGCAAGGTGCATCAGAGGTTAGCAAACCTGGCGGATAAATACGGCATAGACATTGAAAGTACTAAACATTTGAAAAGAAGCTACAGATTAGACTTTGAGCCTAAAGATTTTGATCACATGAGATCTACCGGAATGAAAGCACATCTTAAAGAAAAACTGCAGAGTGCTCAAATTTGGGGAGCCTTAGAGAAATGGGAAGGTAGATGGGCAAAGAAGAGGGATAAAGAGAAAGGTGATGGTCCGGAACCAAAGCAGGCTAAAGCTGCACCGGACATGGGGACAATAAAAATGTTACCAATGAGAGAAACAGCCGGAGGGGTTCTAGTCCATGTACCGTGGTCTAGGGGTGACCTCCTGTCATTCACAAATGATTATCCCAAGTTGAGGGAAAAGCCAATAGAATGGTACAGGCAGACGGACAGATTTGTGAAGCTTGCGAAATGTCTCTGGGAGGACTTGAATACCCTATTTGACTTATGGCTTGAGTGCAAGAGGGGCGTAGATTGGCCGACAGAGGAGCCGGCAAGGTATAAGGTTACTGGAGCATCGTCTGCAGAAGTGATGAAGTATTATCATAAAGTGATTACGTTTTTTAGGCAGAAAGTGTCACCGAAAGTAACTGATTGGCAGAAAAGTGATCGAAAATCACAGGAGACCAAAGAGTTGATTCATGCTTACTATGAGAGATTGTTGAAAGCATTCAAAAACTACAGTGGCACTGACGTCAATGAGCCGAAAGACATGAATCACCTTGTGTTCAGGTTTGTTGAAGAGCTGAGACCAGAAATTAGCCAGATGATTAAGAATCATTTGATCTGTTGGCAAGCGAAGCCGATTGATGAGGTGTTGCAGTATGCAAAATACTGTAGTGACGAGATTGAATTAAAGCAGAGAAAGTTGAAAGAGAAGGTGATGCAGATGCAGATTAAGGCAGGGCAAGCAGGGATGCAGGGAAATGGAATACAGCAGATGGTACAGCAGCAACCGCAGGGGAATGGAATGTTTCAGGCACAACCAAGAGGTCGAGGAGGTTTTGTGAACCGTGGTCCAGATATGAATACTGTTGTGGTTCAAAATGATGTGCAGGGGATGAAAAAGGTGTCACCATGTCACGCGTGCGAGGGCGTGGGGCACTGGAAGCGGGAATGCCCAATGGTGGTGCAGGATGGCATTGTTCAACAAAGCAATGATGTTGGTACATTTCAAAATGTGAGGGGTCCAAAAATGAGGGGTCAAAATCAAAATTTCCAGAATAACATGGTGCAGATGCAGGGTCTCCAACCTGTGCAACAGATGCAAATGGCACGTGTTCAACCAGAACAAATGCAGCAGGCACAACAGCAGATTCCCATGGTACCTAGACAGCAAACGCAGATACCATTAGCTCCAATGGGACAGCAGCAGGTGATGCTTCCTCAACAGGTCACAGGTCAAACGATGAGTCAAAATAACACAGTACAACAGTTCCCATTGTGTGGTAGGATGGAATAAATGAGAAATGGTCGGATGATTGTTCAGACAGTGAGGAGTGCAGGCTTGCCGTGTCCCTAGAAGTAGACCAGATGGGTCCCTATGTAGAGGGAAAGGTGATGGGACATAAGGTTTCGTTCCTAGTTGATACAGGAGCTACACGCTCTACAGTCAGAAGTGCAGAGGTTCTGAATTTGCCACTTTCGGGGCGTACCATAAGGGTGGTAGGAGTAGCAAATCAGTTCCTGACAAATCCGATTACAGATCTGGTCCAAATTGAGATTGGTAACTTCCAGTGATTACACAAATTTGTAGTCTGTGACTCGAGCCCTGTATCCTTACTGGGAAGAGACTTACTGTGTAAAACAAGGTGTTCAATTACCTGTTCCAATGAAGGGATTGAGGTGCAGACAAACAGTGATGATGAAGGAGATGATGGTCAGTTTCCAGAGTTAGAGACGGAGACCGCAAATGAGGAATACCCTTTGATAACCTTATTCCCGATGCTTACAGTGACTGACTTACCACCTGAGTTGCAGGGAACAGTGACAGAGAAAGTGTGGGACCAGACAGGAAAGGAAGTGGGACTAATAAAAGGAGAAGAACCAGTTAAAGTAGAGGTAAAGCCAAATGCAGTGTTTCCCCAGGTACCGCAGTACCACATGGCACAAGACGTCCTCATTCAAGTAGCGCAGATAATTGTGGACTTTGTGAAGCAAGGGGTTCTGAAAGAAATGCTAATTAGCCCGTGTAATTCACCAATAATGGGTCTGAAAAAGCCTTGTGGGAAAGTTCGAATTGTTCAAGATTTGAGGAAAATAAATGAGATTGTGGTAAAATGTTGCCCCATAGTGCCAAATCCAGCCGTGATCATGTTTCAGGTTCCGTGTGATGCAGAGTGGTTCACAGTTGTGGACTTGTCTCAAGCATTCTTTTTGGTGCCTCTTCATGAGGATAGACAATTTCTCTTCAGTTTCAAATTCCTGGATAAGGTCTACAGTTGGTGCAGAATTCCTCAAGGGTTTTCTGAGTCACCTTCCATCTTCAATCAGATATTAAAGAAAGGATTTGGAATCATTAGAACTGCCTTTCAGTTCAACTCTAGTGCAATACATTGATGATTTGTTGATTGCATCCAGAACAAAGGATGACTGCAGGTATGACACAATTGCCTTACTGAACCATTTGGGAAAGAATGGACATAAAGGCCCATATTTATACTTTTTTAGCACCGCATTTGCGCCGCTTTTTGATGCAAAACCGGCACAAACTAACAAAATACAATTGTATTTTGTAAGTTTGCACCGATTTTGTGTCAAAAAATGACGCAAATGCGGCGCTAAAAAAGTATAAATGTGGGCCAAAGTGTCCCCAAAGAAGCTGCAATACTGTCAGAAAGAGGTGAAGTACTTAGGTCACCTGACTGAGAGAGGGTCCAGAAAAATATCCAAAGAAAGAGTGACAGCCATACTGCAGATGAATCCCCTGACAACAAAAAGAGATGTTAGGATATTTTTGGGAATGGTGGGCTACTGTCGTCAGTGGAGCCCCAACTTCTTGATTATCTCTAAACCCTTGATAAGACTGACTGTCAAAGAAGTTCAGGATGGCCCGGGTGCTAGAACCATGTCCGAGAAAGAGATGAAGGCATTCATGGAATTGAGTGAAAGCATGTGCAGGGTACCAGCTTTAGGTATGCCTGATTACACAAAGCCTTTTGTACTGTTTTGTCATGAACGTGATGCTTGTTCTTTGTCTGTCATGACACAGGTCCATGGAGGTGCAATCTGACCAGTAGCATATTTTTCAGCTACTTTGGACCCAGACGCTGCAGCCTTACCGGGTTGTTTGCGTGCAGTTGCAGCAGTTGGTCAAAGCCTCACACAGTGTGAAGGAATAGTGATGGGTCATCCTTTAACAGTAATGGTCCCCCATTCAGTTGAAATCTTGTTAACCCGAACCAAGCAACAGCACATGACAAAGGTGAGATTGACAAAATACGAAACAGTTATACTGGGGTCACCTAATGTATCCCTTAAAAGATGTACTGTATTGATCCCGGAAACGGTACTTCCTATTTGAAATGCAGACATTGATGATGCTGAGGAGGTAGAACATGATTGTCTTGAGGTAACAGATCTGTGCACCAAACCAAGACCTGATATTAAACATACCCAACTGGAAGAAAATGATTACATTATTTTTGTTGATGGTTCATGCCTGAGAGACGCAGTAGGAGTATTGAGAGCTGGATATGCCGTGTGTACAATCACTGGTATCTTAGAAGCTTCCTGGCTCGAAAGAGTGTACTCTGCTCAAATGGCTGAATTAAGTTCTCTTATTAGGGCATGCCACACAGCTGAAAACCTGAAAGTCACTATCTACACTGACAGCAGATACAGATTTGGAATTGTACATGATTTTGGCCAGTTATGGTCACAGTGGGGTTTCATGACCTCTTCTGGTTCTCCAGTGAAAAATGGCGAAAAGATTAAGGATTTGTTGCACGCGATTCAGTTACCTCTTGAAATTGCCGTGGTGAAATGCAATGCTCATGTTAAGTCACAAATTTTGTATCAATGGGAAACGGATATGCAGATCAAGTCGCAAGGTTTTGTGCATTGAACTGTATATCATTTCGAGATCAGTGGGAATTGTTATCTGAAACTGAAAATGAAACATGCACAGGGTATGCATTAAGGGTGGTTGACACATTAGATGAGCTAAAATCCTTGCAGGGACGTGCCAGCAAAGAGGAGAAACGTTCCTGGCAGAGAATGCAATGCGGACAGAGATCTGATGACTTATGGGTTTCAGAGGAGGGAAAAATGGTTTTGCCAAACAGTCTTTTGTCACAGTTTGCGAGGTTTTACCATGGTCAAGCACATATTGGTAGAGACGCAATGATCAGGTTGTTCAAAATTGATTGGTTCAATCCAAAATTCAGACAAGTTGCATAAGTTATCTGTCAGCAGATGAATGCAGGAAAAGGGGCTGTGGTGAATTTGAGCCACGTTGGGAGAGCAGGCGGTCCATTTAGCAGAATGCAGATGGATTTTATTGAAATGTCTGTGTGTGGAGGATTGAGGTACGTGTTGGTGATTGTGTGCATTTTTAGCCACTGGATTGAAGCTTACCCTACACGAAGGAATGACAGTCTCACAGTAGCAAAGCTGCTGCTTAGGGAGTTAATACCACCTTTCGGGTTCCCGATCTCTTTAGAATCAGATAGGGGAAGACACTTCGACAATGAGGTGATTAAGCTTTTGTGTGCTGCATTAAACATTGAGCAGAAGTTGCATTGTAGTTATCGTCCTGAAGCATCAGGACTAGTGGAGCAGATGAATGGTACCTTGAAGTCGAGAATGGCAAAAATGTGCGCAGCTACCAATTTGAAGTAGCCAGATGCATTGCCCTTAGTGCTGATGTCAATGAGAAACACACCTGACAAGAAAATGAGATTGCCCGCAGTGCCTGCAAATGCTCTTGTGAATATCACGGATGATATGGACTACTGCAAGGGTCTGGCTGACAAGGTCCGCTCTTTCTCTCACCAGGTGGAGGCTACCACATTGCCACTGATAAGTGATCCAGGTCACACCCTGACAGCTGGTGACTGGGTTGTTGTCAAGAAACACGTGAGGAAGTCGTGTTTGGAGCCACGTTGGAAGGGGCCATATCAAGTAATACTGACAACTACTACTGCTGTGAAATGTGCAGTTCTTCCAAATTGGATACATGCCAGTCACACAAAGAAGGTGACGTGTCCAACTGATGAAGAACTTGAAGTGTCCAAAACAACAGCTGCAGAGAAGGAAGTCTCAGGGCCGGAGAGTATTCAAAGGGGAACTGAGACTGAAGGAGAGCACACTAAGGACGGCTTAGTCACTCAAACAGCAAACGAGTTCCAGAGGGGTGACGGTGAGCCTATGTCAGCTGAGGTATATGGGTTTGAAATTGAGCCCATCACAGACCCTGAAGGCGAAGAAGGTGAAGTGGCAGGGGGTCAAAGTGTTCTGACTCTTCCTGAGCCGCTTGCAGAGCCATCAAGAGAAAACACCATAGCACAAGAGGAGGGCGCTGCTCAACGTCCTGAAAGGCCAAGCAGAAAGAAAGCACTTAAAGGAGATAATTGGCCGGAGCCACAAGCTGCAGGAAAGAAAGTGATCCCTAATGAAACAACAGAGGAAGAAGTTGATACAACCAGGAAAGAAGATCTTAGTGAAGGAGAGTTGCAGGGTGATCGCAAACTGAAAAGAAAGAGAGTTGCAAACAGAAGATACGCAGGACCTGAATGGGCGTATGCAACATCAGCTGAAAGGCAACAAGAATTCTTGGCGTTCTGTTTTGATCGAGAGGTTCCAGGTCAATACTACGGCACCTGAATTCAACTTTAGAAAGAGACTGTGTTAAATTGAAATTTAAATTGAAAGCTGAAAAGCTGAGAAAAAAGACTGATAAATTACTGGATGTGACACTGTTAACCTGAATTGACTCTGAAAAACCGATTATGACAAGCTGCTAACCTGATTTGACAAAGAGGTCCTGGAGTGAGTGAAATGCTGTAAATACTCGCAGAGAAAGAGAGAGACTTTGCACAGAAAAAAAAGAGCTTTTAGTCTAATTCAAGTTGATTGTTTGCTTTGTATTATTCTGCTTTCTGATTCTTTACAGATCATGAGTTACACTAGAGATAATAGTAATAGGGGTAGGTCTTGTGCATGTTTGATTGTTGGTGTGGAAGTTATGTGTGCAGTAGTGATAATAGCTGTGATTGTGGGAATGCCATTGGTGGATAAGAAAGTGACTAACAATGCTTCAAATCCTGAGACTGCTACATTAACACCATGGGAGAAGTTTGAGCAGGATACAAAATACTTGCATGAGGGAACTAATTCAAAAGGGGAACTATCTACTAATGTCTTCTATCGCTTGCTGAATGAGTATATTGACACAATGGATGCAAAGAATTGCTATGTGTGCACAAAGATTCCTTCATCTGTACAAGAAGGGGTTACTTACCATAGTCTGCCACTAACCTAATGGATAAGCTGTAGTTTGCTATTAACGAGATTCTATGATCAAGAACATGTTCAATACTTCTATTCTAACTTAGATGTAGTATTTTCATTTGTACCTGTGATAGAGTTTCTAAATAAATTGGCTAAAGAATACAGCAAAAAATTAGTTAGGGGTTTCTTTGAACTGACACTGACATTTGGAACAGCTTATGCGCACCACAATAATCTAACCTGCTTACTAACACCTGTAGAAAAGAGCTTCTTAGATCACACTGATGATAGACGGAAAGCATTAAAGGAAAGGCTAGAAAAGGGATTAGAAAAATGCACACTTGCAAATGATTATGCTTACACCGCAATAAAGACACAGGGCAAATTAGCTATAGATGCATTACACATAGGAAGGCTTTGATTATATAGGCTGAAATCTGAGCATGACACTTTAATTGTGGGAACGAGTGAATGCAAGCATGTGTTTTTGTTTCAGAGTAAATGGACGTTCATGTTAAATGGACAGGAACCAGCGATCCCTGGGATCTATTATATATGTGGACTTAATGCTTATTACCGTCTTCCAAAGGGATGGTATGGGGCATGTTATTTGGGAATAGTTTTTCCAAAGATCTATCAAATTGATGACTTAAAGGAAATTCCTAAAAAGTCTGAATTAAAGCATACTAGACAAAAGAGAGAGACAGCGGCTGCTGTCGGAGGTGACATATTTGGAGCCATAATTCCTTCAGTGCGGGTTATCTTAAACTCCATAAAGATTCAAAAGTTGTCTACTATTGTGGATAACATGCTGACAAACTTCACAGAGGCTATACTCCTGATGGATATTGAACTTGCTGCGGAAAGAGCTATGACTCTTAAAAAGCGGCTTGCTTTAGACATTCTTTTAGCAAAGAGTGGCGGAGTCTGTAAGATGCTTAATGAGCGCCATTGTTGTGCATTCATTCCTGATAATAGTAAAAAGATTAGAGGTATGCTTACTAACCTAACAAGAGATAGTGCAGATTTGAAGAAGCTGAAGGAACCTGGAGTTTGGAAAAAAGTTGGGAAAGGAATTACTAAAGTAGGGAATTGGTTTAGTAGTATTTGGAATGGAGTTCTTGCAAAAATAATAGGGGGTATATTGATTGTCCTGACTTGTTTATTGGGACTATGGTTATCATGCAAAATTAGTAAAATAATTAAAAGAGATTTGGCAAAACGCAATAAAAGAAAAGAAGAAAAGGAAAAGGAGAAAATGTTCCAAGAAATTTGGGAAAAATCACACAGGGAGGAAGAAGTTGAAATGCGTGTATTAAGAAAAATGAAAGGTTGTGAAGGGAAAGGTTTTGTGTGATGACAAGTGTCATCAGAGGAGGGACTGAGAGAGCGCAGCTTATATACTTAGAAATTAATATGAAATGTTTAAGAACTAATGTATAATAATGCCGAATAGAAAATGTATTAATGTATTTTGCTAAACGTGCGCTTGAAAAGTGCCCAAGGTGAGTGGCCGTCAATATATACAATGACTAATGAAACTGATTAATAATTATGAAATGTTATGTTAAAGTATGATTTTGCACTAATATAAAAGGTTATATGTTAAAGTTCTGCTAATAAATCATTAGGCCTTAGTTAGCATGAGTCGAGGCCTAGCTGCCCGGTTTCATATTAAATGTGTTTTTCTAATGTACAGTGTGCTGGCTTGCTGAAGGACATGAACTCGTATTTTTTTCAAAGCTAGAAGATGAATGTAACTGTAGTAGATCCGTTCTCATGAAATTCGACTTGCTTAGTGAAACATTCTTGCTGAATGCAGCAGTGTAGACTAGTCGCAGGTACAAGGTCGCCTGAACCGGTACAGACAATGGAACCACTGACTGAAGATGTAAAGAGGACCACGAGAGTATGAAATCATACCGGACATTCTACCCGCTGGAGACGTCAATCATAAGGACCAGTAAACTACGTGAGACCTGTTGTGGGGTGACAATTTTAATGAAGTAATTGAAACCCTATTGGAGGGAGATAGTGGGGTGCCAACCCCAACCAATTCAAATTTAGGGGACTATACAAAAGAAAAGGTATAAAAACCCTTGACACAAGGAAGTAAATTAGACTAGGAGACTAGGGGACAGGAGAGAGGGGAGATGCTGTTTGCAAATTTTGCTATGACCCAGACACTTTGTCACTCTGCATAGAGACTTTGCTGTTTGGTTCTTCCAATCAACTTTGTCCTTACCTTGCCCGTTTACTTTACCTCCTTATGAGGGGAGTACCTTTTACCCTGCCCTACCGAACTTTGCTGAATTCCTGGCTGATGGCGAATCAACTGATGTCCTGAGGATGAAGACTGAGGGGGTCATTCTGACCCTGGCGGCCGGTGGCCGCCAGGGCCACCGACCACGGGAGCACCGCCAACAGGCTGGCGGTGCTCCCACGAGCATTCTGACCGCGGCGGTTCAGCCGCGGTCAGAAGCGGCAAGTCGGCGGGCTCCCGCCGACTTACCGCTGCTCGGGGGAATCCTTCATGGCGGCGGAGCGCGCTCCGCCGCCATGAGGATTCTGACCCCCCCTACCGCCATCCTGTTCATGGCGGGAAAGCCGCCATGAACAGGATGGCGGTAGGGGGGGTCGCGGGGCCCCTGGGGGCCCCTGCTGTGCCCATGCCAATGGCATGGGCACAGCAGGGGCCCCCGTAAGAGGGCCCCGCAAAGTATTTCAGTGTCTGCGTTGCAGACACTGAAATACGCGACGGGTGCCACTGCACCCGTCGCACCTTCCCACTCCGCCGGCTCGATTACGAGCCGGCATCCTCGTGGGAAGGGAGTTTTTCCCTGGGCTGGCGGGCGGTCTTTTGGAGACCGCCCGCCAGCCCAGGGAAAAACTCATAATACCCTCCGCGGTCTTCTGACCGCGGAGCGGTATAATGGGGGCGGAATTCTGGCGGGCGGCCTCCGCCGCCCGCCAGAATCAGAATCACCCCCTGAATCTGTATGCTGACCCAATACGGAGGGTATCTATATGACAATGAAATTGTAATTGTCTGTTTGCTTTTCCTTTCTAGGTACCAACTGCTTCTTTTGACCGAGACCATAGTTAGATGTTTTCTAAATTGGTGTTGCTAGATTGTTTTGCATGAACCTCAACATGCCAATGCTAATTCGAGGTTAGATGAGGGGTACACTAAACAGATAAAAAATAGACAAATGACTGAATCTGTGCTTTGTTGAATAATGTGATAATGATACTCTGCTAAGGATAACGTATGTTGACGTTGTCCTATGTTCTAATATTCGTAATTCTTGCTTTGATGAAATCTTATCAGAGTTGCCATATTGTGACTATGCTAATGCATTTCTTGGTTTTGAGACTAATAAACTTACTAGTAGAATTGTAATCAATAGGGAACAAACTTCATATCATAGTACTAAACTGGTGTGGTTATTCATGACTGCAAGGTTATGGTGGTTTCTGAGTTTTATTAATGTCTTTGACTAATTTGAATTTTCTTATTATGGTAAATATTGATGAAGTTATTGACATATTGATTGACATGTTGATTAGTTATCTCGTCCTAAGGTGTCTTCAATCAGGGTCAAAAGATTCATTGGCCTAAAACGAGTCCCAGAGTGAGTAAATTGGTCATAAAGGGATGCGTTAACAGTTCCTATGAACTTTAGTTGATGGAACATAAACTGCTCTTTAATATCTCAGAAAAAGTCACTAAAGCATACTCCTGATGTCTCTATTGTATGAGTTGATCACTGTTCAGGCATGACTAGCAAAGACATTTTTATCTATTGTAAAAGACAGTAATTGGATTGTGGAGTTAGTTTCTCAGTTAAAGGCAGATTTTCCCATAATGGAAGTCCAGACATTTTGAATGCCTAATTTCTCAATGGCCTTGCATAAGTATTCTCCCATGAGTCTTTTTAGTTGCTGCGGTGTTGTTCCTTGATTTCCAGCGAGCATAAATTAGTGATGGTGTCACTCTCGGCTGAGTGCACTCTCGAGCCCAGCTTAACAAAAGCATTCTTACTTTGAAATGATTGACTTTTTATTCAAAACTCTAAACATACCTGGGCTTGTGAAGCACTTTTTGTTATAGAAAACACTATTTTGTACACTTTTGTTTGGATTTGGCAATGATGGAAAGACTAGGACATTCAAGGATCTGGAAAAGTTACTAGATTAGATGGGCTTACCTGCCATGGACACCCCAGACCTCTTATGCCAGGGAATGCAAGGACTGCAGACACCTCTGATGGCGCTACAGATCCATCTGGGGGCCATGTAGAATCAGCCATGAATGCCATGTTGTAGATGAGTGAATGTGAATCTGTCACCAAGCAATTACTAGACAGGGACTAACATGGGGGGCAGGTGGTCCTCTAATGAGCAGGACCATTTCAGATCTCCTTTGTCAACCCTGAGATGCTTCTTAACTACTGATAATGCATTTACCTAGAGATCTTGCAAGACTGTGACAAGACCCATCTGATGATTAGGATAACGTCCCTTCTTTGATGTCCAATGCCTTTTTGAGGCAAGTTCTCATCCTGTTGCGTTGGTTCTCATTATCCTAATGAGACTACTGGATTCAGGCAGCAGAATCACTTGTACTGTGGGGGACTGAGTCTGAACCCACTACAGGTGACCCCTGGTGGCCTAATCCGGGTTTTGTTCTGGATAACTAGCAATGCCTCATCTCCACCCAAGAGCAGGGATGACTGGGCAACCGAGCGCATGACACAATTGACTCCTCAGGGAAATCGTGGTCACTCAGATCTCATCCGTTTCTCTCAGTTGCATTAGTCAATCGGAGGAGAGGACAATCGGAGGCAGAGTATAATTCAATAAAGTTTTATTGATAGAACTGCATCTTAGATAATAAAGCATGTATTGTAATAACTAGGATGATGAAGCATGACAGGATAAAAATTGCGACAAGGAGAGTGAAACATAAAAATAACGCTACCATATTGTCACTAAAATCGTTAAGAATAGCTCCTACCTAGGCTATGTTAGAGGACAGCATGTTAAGCTCCAATTCTGTGCTTCAGGTTCCCCTGGGAAGCCATCATCCCTCATACCTGAGCAAGAGGCCTGTAGTCTACATAAGCAGCTGCAGCGACTCACTCAGCAATCAGCATACAGTCGTGGTCATCTGGCTGGAATCTCTCTCTAACATACATGGATCAAAGTAGTGTTTTTATAATAAAACAACTGATGTTCCAAGAAAGGATCCCCACGTAAGAGTGTTTATGTTTCTGTGAACATTAGAGACAAAGCGTACCACTTTTGCAGGCAACCTATCTTACTGCAGCCTGGAGAAAAGCACAGCGTGAAAGAAATGTCTTGTTTAAGAATGCAGTGCTGACCAATTGTTAACATAATAAAAACAAAGATGAATAATATGTATCTAGGTTAAAGTGAAAAGCGACAGGCCTAGTTCGCTAAAATAATGTGTATAAACCTACAGCTAAAATGGCTACACAACAATCCCTGCCCTAGCCCTCTGCAAAAAAAATTGCTGTTTAAGCATGCTCTACTATTTTACTTTCCTGTCATTATTGCTTGTGGATGGCAGATTGCTGAAGGCTATGCTCACCTGTTTAGAGTATAAGTTATGATTAATGTTACAGTTCCAGTCTCAATTTTGATTGTTTACAAAGTCTCGTTTGCAGACTGCTGTTGCTTGCTGTTACAGGCCTTTCCATCACTGATCTCTCCATCACAACTGTGTGGTAGGTTATACTTTTATTGCTCCCACTACTTCCTGTTTCTCTCCTGACCAAAGCACCATAGTCAGTTACCTTTCTTTCTAGAGTAGTGCTGGTCACCGTCTAGGCCTACACCTCTACAAACTGCTTCATAGCGACTGCCTCTCCCAGCTCATCCTATTTTCTTCAACCAACTTGTTTTACTCCTTTCTCTCTCTTTCTCCTCCCAGGTGACCCTTATCAAAGGCCCTTGTTCACCTGCACTGAATACATGAGGAGTTTTACAGCCATAACATCGCTGCACACCATGCCTCTCCACAAGCCTCTCACTATAATATCACTTAACGGTATTGGGCATTACATGAAAGTAAAAAAGTCTTATGTTACCTGTGGAAAAAAAATCACTAAACATCACACTCTTAAAGGAAACTCATCTCTCCATGACGAATCTGACAAAACTGAATAGAGACTGGGTTGGGAAAGTGATTAGCAGCAGTATAATGCATCACTCATCCGACTCCCCTCATGTCAAATTAACCCTCCTCTAAGTATTGTGGGCTCGTACAACAATCTCAATACCATAAAGTGTCTCAAAAACCTGGACGTATCCTCTGGGATGATATCTCTTTATGAAGATCAACACTTTGGCTCAATTTTCAATTGTGGTTCCATCTAGGCCCTAAAAAAGCATGTAACCACCTTCTGTGACTCCACATGAAATCTGGCATTGGGTCCTATTACAAACAGGAACTGCCTCACAGAAAAAGCCAACTGGAATGACAAAGCAATGCAACATGATGCCATGGAAACTATGGGGTGATGGACCCCGACTTCTTTTACTCCCCTCGGATGAGGGATTTACCTTCCTAGAATGTGACTCATACATGCATTGCTTCCTAGAATTTCACTCAGATCTGGGGTTCGTGTTTGACTGTGCTATCCTGGATGGAGGGATCTTAGTTCACTCAACAGTGCTCATGGCACTGCATTTGAACTTTGTCTCACCCACATCAAAGAGTTGGTAGATGACAGAGACTCTTCCTTGAGATATAAACTTCATGACTACTTGGAAACAAACAGTTACACAGTTTTGGTGCCGCAGGCATTATGGTTAACTAGAAAGGCTGTATTGAAAAGCGAATTGATGGATAACACAGCCGTATATAATTAAGTGGTGTTCTTTGGAGAATGAAATCAGAACCTTAACTTAAAAGGGGTGGGGCACCACACCAACCCTGCAGGAAAGGCAAGAAAGGCTATTGCAATATAACAGACCATTGAGGGCAGTACTATCATATATACCAACAGACCCGATTCAGACAGGAGACTCACAATGTTTTTAAGCCCAAAAGGGCTTTATTTTATCTCTCTCCTCCCTAAACTCTCCTCTTTTTCAGTGTAAGTCAATGGGAAAAATCAATACCCCAGTTTTTTTTCCAAACTTTCCCTCTTACCAAGTTCATAATGTTGGCAAGTATGGTACATTAGATCATGGAGGACAGAAAGAATGGGGTAGGGACAGGGACTTGGATAACAGAGGGCAGAAGGGAGATGGGCAGTGGCACCAAACTAACCTTACGGGCAGGCATCAGGGGTTGCAGCTGCACAATACACCACACAGGGCAAGCAGGTTGACTGTGCAGCACAACGGACCATGGAAAGCAATAGTGAGGGGACAGGGCCTTGCACATGGACAACAGGGAGCAGAGGGGATAAGGCAAGGGTTGCAAGCTGGGGGTACTATACAGACAGGACGGACAGTTGCAGCATAATGGCCTATGAAGGGCAGTAGGGCGAGGGCACGACAACAGACCAGACAAGGCAGGAGGGAGGGGATGGGGGCCTGCAAGCAGAAAACAGAGGGCAGTAGGCAAGATGGCAGGGCAGGAGTAGCAATCTGACCATGTAGAGCAGGCAGGATGGGTACTGGAGGTACAATACACCATGGACGGCAACAGTGAGACTATGATGACATACACACAAAAAATGGAGGCAAGGTGTGAGGGGATCAGGGGCAACAAGCTGCCCACAAAGAGCAGGTGAGAGGGGCTGTGGTAGCACAGAAGACCATGCATGTCAAGTTGGAGGGCTAGTGGCAGCACAACGGCCATGGCGGGCAAGAGGGAGGGGGCAGGGGCACACACAAAGGGCCATGGAGGACAGAAGGGAGGGTTTGGGGCTAGGCACAGAAAAAAGAGGGGAGGGGAAGGGGTTTCACAACAGACCATGCAGGGCAGGCAGGAGGAGAGTTTGCAGCACAACATAACATCGAGAGCAGAAAGGAGTGGCAGCAAAATGGACCATGCAGGGCAGGAGGGAGGGGATGAGGCATAGAACTAGGACAGGCAGTGTGGAGGTGGCAGGGAAGGTGGCAGCCATCTGACCATGTTAGGCAGGTGGTAAGGGCAGTGGCAGCTCAACAGAACACTCAGAGTACATAGGAGGGGCAGGTCCTTGGAACATGGTGGGAAAAAATGAGGGAGAATGGATAGGCACAAAGACATCAGAGGTCAGGAGAACGGAGGGTAGGCACAGCAAGCTGAGCATGTAGACGAAGCAGGAGGGTAATGATGGAGCACAGCATTGGGCAATGAAGGGCAGGAGGAGTGGGCAGGGACAACAACCTAAATGGAGGGCAGTGGAGGCACATTAGACCATGCAGGGTAGGAGGGAGTGGGCTGGCGCATGGACTCAGACAACAGAGGGTATGAAGGAGGTGGATGGGGCCACAAGCTAACTGTTCGGGCAGGCAGGAAAGGCAGTGGCAGAACAAAGGCCACACAGGGCTTTAATGAGAGACTTGGACAATGGATGGCAAGGAGGGGAGTAGGCAGGAGCAGCAAGCTTTGGTCGGGGCAGCATGGTGAGGGCTCCAGTTATAGTTACCTTAGGGCACAAGT
Source organism: Pleurodeles waltl (assembly GCF_031143425.1). Taxonomy (NCBI): domain Eukaryota; kingdom Metazoa; phylum Chordata; class Amphibia; order Caudata; family Salamandridae; genus Pleurodeles; species Pleurodeles waltl. Next base: position 257,226,301 of record NC_090450.1, read on the forward strand.
TATAGTTAGTTGAAATAACTCTAACTTTAACAGCTGAATTTCTATGGTTTTGTGTGTCGAAAATCTGAACCAAACTATAATGTCCCTCTAACCTTTGTTTTTTTAGTGACAATATATATAAACACACGCACACATAGCTAAAAAGAAACCTTAATTAAAGTCAACAGTAAGGACCAAACTGAAAATAAATTAAAGAATCACTTTAAAGATGGACTAAATAACCAATAAAATTCAATATAACATAACCAATAGAACTCTTTACCTAATTAATACACAATTACAGCAACAATGCTACAACTACAACAACACTTTGCTGACTTGCACAGCAAAATCCCAGAAGCAACTGCACAAAACTAACTTTAAACTGCTACAAGTACCTGAAAGAAACAAACAAACTGAAATGTAACTTAAAGATATTGATTTCACCTCACTTTAAGATAAATAACTAATACTTATCCTTCTGTTTCTAGCTTCCAACTTTCGTTTACACTTTAACATTTCAAAGAAAAATGGCATCCCCAAGAACAGCAACATCAACCCCATAATAGTCATCCTCAATAAACTCATGCCAAAAGTAAGTATTACTAATAAATGTATAGCCAACAACAATCCCTACAACTTAAAATTAAAACATAAATGTATAGCCAACAACAATCCCTACAACTTAAAATTAAAACTCACCCCAAACTAATACCCAAATGAAACTAAGGTTTATTTTAAACTAATCATTTTCAGCCTGCAAACCCTTTTGGGTGATCAGTGCGCTATACAAATCAACATAACATAACATAGCATAACATAACACAACATAACATAAGAAGATATGTAGTCCCACATCTAGACTGATGTAAACATAATCCTAAGAAAATAAACACCTTGTTCAAAGTATAGCAAATATGTAAGTATAAAATGTTTAAAATAATGCATTTTTACATGTTAGCAATAATTACATTAAAAGGTTTGCACTATATAATACATACACTCCACTATCATTTTCTGATAAAATGGCAGAAAGAGCCACATATCACTGTGCAGAAAGGCAAACAATTGTTATCTCACATGGGATACACACACAGGAAAAAGAGCACAATCAGTGAAAATATAAACAGGAAATGTACCAAATATTATGCTAATGTTTGTTATGGGAGCACCATAACTAAAAATGATATTGTGATTAAAGTTAGAGAACATAATGACTGGTTCAATTGAAACAGAGGTAGATTTAAGGCTTGTTCTCAAATATGTCATAGAAGCAAGCACTAGCACTCTGAAAGCCTCGGCGACTATCTTAAAAAATATAGGCCCATAGTTATACTCTGTTTGCGCCAGATATGCGTCCTTTTTTTAATGCAGATCCGGTGCAAACTTAACTCCATATTTATATTTTGGCGCTAGACATGTCTAGCGCCAAGATATTGGAGTTAATGACATTTTTTGTTTGTGGAAAACTATCCTGCGTCAATGAGATGCAAGGTAGGCGTTCCCGGGCAAAAAATGCCTCAAAGGCCCTGTCCCTTATTTATCCTCCCGTGCGTGACTGGAGGAGGAGGGCCTTAAATAATGGTGCTAAGCCTGCTTAGCGCCTTTATTTAACGCCTGGGTATCGGCAGGCGTAAGGGGACCTGGAGGCAGATCTCCATGGTCGGAGACCATGCAAATTGCCCACAGATGCCCAGGGACACCCCCACACACCCCTACCCACACCAGGAGGACACCTACAGATAGGGGACCCATCCGAAGGTAAGTCTGGGTGAGTATTTCTTGTTTTTGTCCAACGCCACTCATGGGCCCTGACTTGGGGCCCCCTGCACGATGCTGGCCCCAATGGCCATGCCCAGGGGACATCCCCAGGGCATGGCCATTGGGGTGGTGGGCATGACTCGTGTCTTTACTGAGACAGGAGCCATGTCCATGGGGCTTGTGTAACAGACAATGGCGCTACACTGCTTAGAGGATTTTTTTTTGCCTCTAAACAGAATAGCGCATAATTTGGCGCACAAAGTCCCAGTTGCCCCTATGCCTCCTCGGCCCTGTTTGCGTCCTTTACAAGGAAGCTAACAGGGCCTTAGCGCTGGCTAATGCCATTCAATAAATATGACGGCCGCCCGGCGTCATGGAATGGCACTAGCAGGTTTGCGGCAAAAAGTATAAATCTGCCCCAAATTGCCTCAAGTTCCTTAGGCACATTACAAGTCAAATGCCATAATTTCTCAGTCTAAGAAGATAAATTGTGCACACTAAAAAAGCTACAACACAAACCCGTTCTGCTCCTAGAAGATATCAACATAAAAATTTCAGAACATCTAAACATTACACATAATGAAGGATCCTTCCTCCTGCACGACAATGCACCATACACAAAGAATTTGACTTATGAAATAAATCTGTATTTATTCCAACAGTAACATTAGCCACCATAAAATATCAAAAAAATGTAACCTATGGTTTTGTAGATGATGTCCATGATCTACCACAACTCACCAAAAGACATGTCCACATAGATAAACAAAATTAAACCACCCAACAAATTAAGAATGAATGGTTCAAAAATACATCTAAAAAAATACTCAATAATCCAAGGAAACCACAAAAAGCTGAATATTTGAAATTAAAAAAACAAAACAAGGAAAACCGAAAAATAAAACTATATTTAAAAATAATCTTGGTTAAAATATAACAATAAAATCTTTTTTTTTTAAATATAGATCCAAAAATATTAAATATTTTCTCTTGCACTAAAAAATCTGAAATAAAAAATAACATACACACCCTCACTAAAATATACAACCTGAAACAAAAACCTTAAAAATATTACTAACATAACCACAATAACTATTTGAAATATATCACTCAAACTAAATTAAGGCCTACTGTATCACACTGTGTAATACCAACACGATAACTAACACAAAACATAAACATTGCAAAGAAATATATTTCCCTACAATAACAACACTTACTCACATCCCTCTACATCCCAAACTCTGAAAATGACAAAAAAATAGTCTTACCTTATTATTTTCATAGCAGCAGGCAAGTACAACAACCACAAACTAAAACCTTCGATCAACAATGTAACTTAAATGGAAAATACACAAAGAGGTAAATAGTGGCAGCTGAATAAAAATAAAAAAGTGACTAGTTTCTAACGGAAATAAAGGCAAATGTTACAGTAGATGTATAAAATGTACATGTGTACATATATGTGTGTTTGTGTGTGTTTGTTAAAACACTGTATGCAATATGTATTAGTTTAAACAAAAATAATAAACCAATACCAATGTATAAACAACATATATGAAACATAATGTTACAAATATTTGTAAACATTGTATTTGTGGGAAATATATATATGTAAAGAAAAAAATATGTAACGTGAAAAAGAATAAACAATATGTATTTAATTTAGAAATTTTTTATTAGAAATTAGACAACATAATAATTGTAAATATTAAGAAGTATATGTACATATATTTGAAAGCAAACAATTACAAAAAGTGATACCTATTTTTTGCATTATAAGAAATGTATATCTTGAATGATAAAGTATGAACAAAAAATGCATGCTAAACATGTAGCTCCCTGTGCGCAAGAGCAATCGTTTCATCTTTCCGCTTCAATCTTCCAGCGGGTGAAAGCACTTTGACCGCTCTCGAAAACTGGTACCAGAGTGTTTGCTCTGACTTGGTGGGAGCTGTCAAAGCTTCCACCAAGTCAGAGCAAACAGCTGTGTCTCAGGGGTAGGCATACAGTCCAATTGTCTCCAGGGAAAATAGAAATATAGAATGCCCTCAAACAAAATGTGGACACGTTGTGCGTGTGGCCCGAAGAAGGGTTTCAAAGACATCACTAGGAAAAAGGGAATCCCTAAGGAGTGTCATCACTTAGGAGATACTGATATCAGTCTTGAAGGAGGATATATGTTTCCTGCTTTGCAGCACGAGGAAGCCCCAATAGACATCAGGGAAGAAACTGCTGCAACGCCTTGGGTGTATCAATTAAAGAATTTGTGGGGAAGTATTTTAAAAAGAATGTCAATGTATCCCAGGATACTGAAAATAAAAAATCTTTAAAATGTTAATCAGAGAGAAGATGAATGGATTTTAGCAAGTGATTCTATTATTTTGGATTCCCTACAGAATGAGGATCTACCCTTAGGGGAAGGGATGTACAAGAATCTAGGGGGGATGCTCTTACCAGAGCCTAGGTTATCCTCATCTCCTTACCACTCCCCCCTTGCGATGAATAATTACATGATGGGTGAAAGACCCCCGTTTTATATTACATTACAGAAGGAGGGGTTAGAAGGGGAAGGTAGAGGTGGACCCGAAATGGATACTTCCTCTCCCATTGCTAGGCAGTCTGTTTTAGGTTAAATACCACTGTATCTCCAGGGGCATCCTTATTAGAAGTAATGTTTTTAATGCAGAAAACCTTCCAGGCCATTTTGGAAGTATTGACAGTGAACAACGAATGAGGTAAATCACATAAAAACCAACTACAGCGGATTACGGAAGAGTACAAAAAATAAACAACTTTATGCCGGTACTGGTGCGGCCAGTGCCAGATAAAAGGGACCAGGATGTTGGTGCGCCTGTTGAAAGTAGTGAAGAAGGGCCTATAGATACAACAAATACAACAAATCTGCCATTGGAATATATCTCTAAACAGCCAAAGGTGGTGATAAAAAAGGGGTCGAGGATGGGGAGTAAGGGGTTACATACCCTATGTTAATATATTAAGAAGTAAATAGAGGAATATTAAAAGGAAAAGGCCCATGAAAAGAAGGGGGAGGATAGATTTGCATAAGAAATTAGGAATAGCCTATGACAGAAGCATGAAGTAGGCATCTCCAAGAAGGGGAGTGAGACTCACAGGGGACCTAGAGTTGTAGACACAGAAGACATGAGGTTAGTAAAGGAGAATAGGTACTCCCAAAGAGTCGTAATGAAGGAAAGTAAGGAAAATACGGAAGTTGCTGGCATCAAAAGAAAGGTAATTAGTGAAATAATGGGGGTAAAAAAGTTTTGAACAACAGGAGAAGGGTGGCCTTTTATTATTATCTAGGGGTCTCAGAAACACGAGGAAGATGGAGGGTTATAATAGAAGTGAGAGGTTGTGGGTATACTTGGAACCCTAGGGAAGGAAGATTGGAAGGAAGCGGCGGAGGAAGCTTAAGCCCTTGAATTGCTTGCGCCTATCAGAAGTTATGGGTAAATGTCCCAGCCTATGTGGGATTGGGTCAGAGGATATACGGCAAATAGGATTTATGTCAAATCTTGTAGGGAATGAGGTGGCAAAGGCCTTCTTTTATTCAGGATGTGTTAGACAATTGGTATTAAGGTGGGATAAGAAATTTGAGAAGGAGGGCATGAGACTGGTCCAAGCGAGGGAATTGGAGAATTGTGAGAGAAATTATAGTGACCTCAACTGTCATGAAGGTCTGCTCCCAGATCAAGTACCTTATAATCTAGTAGGTTCTCAAAGTTCAAGAACATGTGTGGACGGAAGCAGGGGCAGGCTAGGTGAAACCATAGTAGCCGACCCTAAAGGCCTAATGTTGAGGAACCATTTAGAGCCACTTTTAAACTTCCTTGAAGGCTATAGCTGGGGGAAGTTGAGTGGTTGGACTAGGGATCAGCTACTTCGCACAGCCTTTTGTTTTTTTCCTGGAATTTAGGAGAATGCAAAAAACATTTAAAACAAGATTAATTTAAAGAGAGGTTGTAAAATACAATATAGTGTGAAACTTGGCTATGCGAAGAACCTGAACCAGTAAATGGCTTTTTGAGATTCTTTAAGGATGCCACCTGTTTAGGCCTAGGACGACTGTCAGAATGCTTAATTACTTTGATCTCGAACAGAATAGCCAACAGATTTAGAAAGATAAAAACAAAAAGTTGTTGGCTATTAGCTGGTTGGGTCCACCTTTATAATGATATTGGAGGGTCAAAGGAGCTTACTGTAATGAATTAATGTATATATACAGCCGGGGATGACAGCAGATAATGATACCCAGCTGGGTCTGCTTGAAGAAGACTTGGAGGTAATATGTACAAACAAAGCAGATCAGTTGGTATTGATCTTAGGAGATTTTAATCATAAATCAGACCCAACAACTGGTGATAAATTGCATGAAAATTTGTTGGCCGCTGCACACGTCCTGCAAACTATTTTCCCTAGATCAGGGGGTACGGCACAGTATAGGGCATTTGTAAGAATTATAGGCTCTTTAGGATTGTTTTGTGTCAATGGATGTATGAGCACAGACTTCCCTGCAAAGCAGACCTTTCAAATAGGTAATCAGGTTTGCCCTATTGATTATGCCTTTGTACATTTTTGGAAATTCAAGGTAGTGGTGGGATTTGAAGTCATGAACCTAGAGGGTAGTTATCACTGACCCATACAGTTAACATTCAGGGCAGGGAATAAAGATCTAAAAGAAAGAGTGATTGCATTGTAGGTAGAGTACCCGCATTGGATAACCACCCACATCACTGAGAATAGCTTAAAAGTGCTCAATGATCTGATGATAAATTATAGGGGTCTCAACATGACTGAAGCTCTGAAGGATGTGTTTATGGGATACGAAAGGGCAATCGAACAAGTGGTAGATTGTATAAAAGTAAAATTAAAAATAATGCATATGATTAAAGATCAGGGACAAGTTAGAAGGGATTATATAAATACTTGGTATAATCTAGAGTGTACGATTAAGAAGTTGAAGGTGCGGAAGTTGGAAAGGGAATTCAGGAAAAGGCGCCCTGAAGGAACAGAACAGAAGTTCAGAATAGCCAAGCAAGACTATAAAAATGTTATGAGTAAAAGGAAGTGGAAGTATATAAATATGAATTGGAATGTAATGTTAGATGTGATAGGAACCCACAATATTAGGAACTTTTGGCAGTTTGAGAGGGAGGAGAAAGCCTCTGGGAATATGCAGTGTTTGGTGGGTAAAAGTGATTGGAATAAGCATTTGAGTAATTTATATGGTGGGAAGGATGTCAGATTAGACCAGGAGAATAAAGTTGAGGTAGGTGGAGACATAAGGTCATATTTTTCCCTTCAAAAGATGAAAGAAATAATTTTGGTTCTTAAGTTAACTCAAGCAGCTGGCCCAGACAGCCTCCCAGCGATAATTATGAAAAATAACGTTGATTGGTGGGCAAGACTTTTTTATGTTATCTTCCATAAAATGTTTGATTCCGGCTGCTTCCCTGATAAGAAGGATGATCTAATACAACCAAAGAATTATCTCCTAATCATCCCGTTGGAAGTGGGCAAAAAGTCTTTGCAAAGTTACTGTTAGGCCAAATGAAGTCCTGGGTAGAGTTAAATAATCTGATTCATGTAGAGCAAGGTGGCTTCAAAGAAGGCCACTCTACACTAGACCACTGGTTTAGTCTTCGGACACTTCTAAAAAAGTCAATAGGGGTACAAGGGTGTCTATTTTATTGTTTTGTGGATTGTTGAGCTGCTTTTAATCTCGTAGATCAGAATTTGCTATGGGATATGTTGAGGCAGCTTGGGCTAAATTCTGAGCCACTTTTTCTCCTCCAGGGACTACATATGCAAAATTGGAACCAAGTGATTTTAGATACTGGTGGGTCATTATTAAAGAGGATCCCTATAGAGAATGGGCTATGACAAGGTTGCGTTTTGGCTCCACGATTTGTTGCCATATTTTTGTCTGACTTGCCAAATATATTAAAGGAGACGAGGGGTTTATGCCCAAAAATGGATGGGACCCATATCTCTTGTTTATTTTATGCTGATGACTTAGTGAAAGTTGATACGATGGTGATGGGATTGCAAAGAAAAATTAGATGCTTTACATACCTACTGTCAAAGTAAAAAGCATACAGTAAATTTGGACAAAATGAATTAATGGTGTTGGGAGAAAGAAAGGGGGCATTTCCCTGGTACTTGGGAGGTGACAAAGTAGAAAAGGCTGATACATATAAATATTTAGCTATGTGGTTCGAATTAAGACGGAAAGAGCATATTGAGTCACTAAAATCCACTACATTAACATTGGGTGGGGATTAAAGCAGTTTAGTTGGAAGTACGGAGGAGCGTCTCTTTGTTGTGTACTCTCTACCTTTAATGCCTTGGTGCGTCCTCAATTTCATTATGGGGTGGAAGTTTTAACTTTCGTTGGGAAGCTGAATTGGGATGTGGAAGAAAGTAAATGTGAGAAACGTCTGCCTCCACTTCCCCCTTTCAAGTATGATTCAGGCTATGAGAGTGGAATGCCAAATGTGGGCATGGACTTACCATGGAATGCAAACCTCATTGAGCTTTTGGTTGAGCCTGTCTGAAGAAAGTATTCCCAAAAAAGCATGTTTATATAAAAGGGAAATAAGGACAAGTGATTTGAACTGGGCCTCCCAAGTGAGAGGTCGGCTAGAGAAGATCTGTGTTACCTTAGGTTTAGCTGCTAATCAGTGGCGTAGAGAACAAATTCCAAAGCAGAAGTTGCCCACTGTGGTAAATAAAAGTGCTAGAGAAGAAGGTTTAAGTTATTTAGAGGGGAATATTGGTTTTAAAAAGAACCACAAACAGTCCAATAAAATATGTTGGGCGCTACATTTTTTTTGAGGTCACATACACAGAGGCCCAGATCATCCCTCATTATGGCTCTTGTTTTCAGATCCTTATAACATGGGTTTAACCCAACTCCTAACTTAGGGTTTTACAAAGCCTCTATATAGGGAAAGATTTCCTCATTTCTCCACCCACGCACCATAAACTGTTTAGGGTGTGTGGGTGGAGAAATGAGGAAAACCTTCCCTATATAGGTTCACTTTGACAAGCATTGTGTTTTTGTTTGAGTGGGATGCCACACATCTCAACTAATAATACAGATACACATATAATTGAGGCCTTAATAGGTGAGAAACACATCACTCTCCTTAATTCCTATAGCCCCAACACTGAATACCCCCTCTTTCTATGGCAGATATGGAGCAAATGCACTGCACTATGGCCACAAACTGTATTATAGGACGGTGACTTCAACATCGTCCTGAACAACTAGCTAGTTTGCTGAAAACCACAACACTCTCCCATCACTTTGCTGCTGCAGCTCTGTTGAAAGTTATTGCCACCGATGGGTTGATAGACACATAGGCCCTCATTATAACGTTGGCAGTATTGACTGCCTACCGCCGCAGCGATGGGCGCCAAAACACCGCCGACGTGGTTACCTACCGTCCTCCATTCCCTGTCACTGATAGTGCCTCCCCCCATGGTTTTCATGGCGGTAAGGAAGCCTCGAAAACCATGGTGGTAGGTGGGGTCATAATCCCGCGCGTGGGACAGTGACGGCCGCCTTGTCTCCTGCCTAGTGGCTTTTACGGCCCTGGTGGACGGAGTGGTAGATTGAGCCAAACCGCCAATGTCATATTTTGGGGAAGAGTACCTCCAGGCTGTTGGCAGTACTTTTCTCCAAAATACCGCCGTCCGCCAGGGTCCTAATGCGGACCATAGAGATTTGAGTACCCTAACATTGAGGCTACACATATGTCCACTGTTCATGGCTTTTGGATGAGGCTGGACTATTGGCTGGACACACCAGATAAGTGTGGGTGAGCTAGGCCAGTGGTTCTTAACATATAGACTTCTATGGACTACCATTTTATCATTACTGGAACAAGGTGACCCCCACTGAATCACTATTGGAATCTGGGTCCCCCACCCTGCCAAGTCGTTACTGGAACCCGGAACCCCGGCCTAAACATTGTAGATGATTTCAACCACAAAACAATACACAACAAATAAAGAAACAGGCATCCTATCAAACACATACAATTTTTTTGCTCAATATTTCTTTATTGGCATTTACACAATGGTGCATCAGTGGCCAAAAGAAAATGTACATTGCAACCATTACAGCAACAGATAATTCAGTAAACAACATTGGTGCACAGTAGTGTAACTCCTATGTATGTGTAAAGCTGCATGGGTGATCCCAATAATTATGTGCAGGTCAGGTCCCTTCCAACTAATGAAAGCCCCGACTGAATGTGGGGGCATGCCAGGTTGGCCCGAACTCCTCTGTCTGAAGGGAAAACCACAACCTCATACATCCATGTCAGTGTATTAACCTGTTGTGCCCCCTATATGAGGATTGATGAGGGCCAGGTCCTACGGGGAAACACTTGCACACATTGGTATGTTAGACAGAATTTTATATTCTAGTTTTTATCCTTTCTCTCTTAACATTTTAACCCTTGTCTTATTTATTGTATTTTTTATATACAATCAAATATCTAGTCTTGTTGATCTTATTCTAATACTGTCCTGATTACTACTGTTTTTATATTATTATTATTATTATTATTATTTTTTTCTCCCAAACAAACACTATTTATCATGTATGATTGTTATCTCTGTTATTTTAAATGGCCTAGATTTCTAGACCGAATGAACTCAAATAAAAAAAAAAAAACCTGTTGTGGAAAAAGCAAAGTAAACATGTGTGTAGCAACCTGGGAATCTGGGGAGAGCCATGCAAAGCCTCAATGTCAGATGTAAGTAGGCACTCTATGTGCATGTAAGGAGCAGGGGTCATTTGGTGCGGGGGTTTAGGCCTCTAATGGCTCCTGTAATAATTAGGTATCAGGTAGGGGTGTTGCATTTATCCTGTAGTTTGAGCACATGTGTGTCCCGTAATGTGGCAGTATTGCTGTGCCCTGTGCCCCACGATCTTGTGTCATAGCGTTGGTCTCAGTGGTTGCCCATCGAAACACAACCCGGAGCCAGCAGCCAATCGCTGGTGGTTGCGCTGCTTTCCAGGATGGCTATTAGGTGCTTGAAAAGGACCATCACCTGATCAGTGAATTTCAGGGGTAATTTAGTGCTTTTTGTGCACTTAGTCAGGCAGCAAAGTCACCCCTACTACCTCTGATATGTGTTCCATAACTTGCACCCACTTGCACCATAACTTGCACGCACTTGTGGAGGGCATTGCAACACCATATGAAGGATGGTGCCATCCTGGTGACCACATCAGGAACATGTTGCAGCCCCTGGGAACATCTAATGTAGCCGGTGGGGTGTAAGGTATTTATGTTGGAGAAAATTAAGGGCCAGATGTGCGACCATTTCATTTTGCTAGTCTCTTTTTGCGATTCATTGCTATTCGCATTTGGAGACCGGCAAAATGAATTGTACAAATGTGTTTCAGACACATTTAGAAATTCAAAATGGGGTCGCAAATAACCTAACTCATTAATATTCATGAGGGAGGTTGCAATTTGCGGGCCCATTAACAATGGCCAGCACACACAATGATGGTAGCCTGCTGGGGACAGCAGACCACCATGTCTGTGACTGCTTTTCAATTAAGCAGGTTTTCTTTTTTAATGCAGCCCGTTTTCCTTTAGGAAAACATGATGCATTTCAAAAAGAAAAATTAAGGTTTCTTTTCATTTTTTCAGAGTAGGCATTGGTCTGTGGGACCACTGCATGCTCTGAAAAAATATTTTTGCTACCATTCACAAAGGGGAGGGGGTCCCATGGGGTCAACTTCCTATTTACAACTGGGTTAACACCATTTTGGAATTGGTGTTAACTGCAATTGTTTTGCGACCAAATTCACAGTCACAAAACAATCATACATACCATTCAGATGTGGTATTAGGAAGGGACTCCCTCAGCACGCCCCTTCCCAATACCGAATTGCAAAACCCAAATTATGATTCGGTAACAAGCTATTGATTTGCAATTTCGGCTTTGTACATCCCAAAAAGTATTTTTTGTCACAATGCAGTTGTGCATTACGGGACACTCATTTCATCTGCTTGAGTGCCATCCCCGATTGTTTATTGTTCAGGACAGTACTAAGGCATTCATCCCACCTCTTTTTACACAGCAGTGCTAGGGCTGCATCGCTGTCTGCGATTCTGCATAGATAACTGTGACCGCCCTACAACCCAATCCATGAGTCAGCACACATTGCAATCTCTGATGCAGGGGTGGAGCAGCCTGGCCTGCCCTACTGATATTTCTGAGTTCTAGGACTAGTGCTTTATATGTTAAAAACTGGCCAGTGATTAGTCTGTTGGCATTTTGCTGGTCCTGAAAGGAGCACAGGGAGCTATCATTGTGCAGGTCTCCCAAGCATAGTTTGTGGAGGGAGCCCCAAGACAGCCACCTCCATTTTGAGAGCCCAACTTTACCTGTGCTCTAATATAGCCCAGAGAGCCAGAGTCTTTAGGAGACAGGTAAGAGTTTGCTTAATCTGTGTATTCTTGTTATTTGTTAAAAAGTGTATTTCTCCTACCCGTGCCTGTTTGTATTAGGCTCCCTGTGTTTCAGCAAACTTGGTGCTTTTAAACTGCTGTTTTTTACCCATGACTGTTTGAAATTTCCCTCCTAGTTTTTCACAAAGACTGCCTCAATCGCTCCCTCCCCCACTTTTTATCTCACAAGGCTACATACACTTGACGGGCCAACTAGAGTGTGTTTAGGAACTTTCTAATCTGCTCTGGGATTTAAACTGTGTTTGGAAAGTGTATGTACCACTTGTTTTTGCCTGGACAAAGCCACATATTTGAGTGCGCAACAAGCAGTATTTTAGTGCTTTCTTTAGTGCTTTAGTGCTTTTTTAGATCTGTCCCTTACCTGGAAAGTTGACTCTGAATAGAGGAGCACCTCCCTCCTCCCTTCCACAGGGGCTCGGAGTTAAGGTAACTTGGCCCTTATATAAGATTCTACTGGTTGTTGCATATGTTATTGTGATTGGTTGTTGGAGTTTATATTTCTATTGGCTTAAGGGATGTGGCCTATGTTCTGATTGGTGCTAGGGCTACAGTTCCTATTGATCAAAAAGTTATAGGATTCATGTTGTAATTGGCAGTCAGGGCTAGGGCTGTTCTTGGTACTATTGCTAGGGTTCCTATTGTTCCTAAGTATTTAGGGTTCCTGTTGTGATTGGCTGTCTGGGATAGGGATGTGCTTGGTACTAGGGCTACGGTTCCTGTTGGACAAAGGTTTTAGGATTTCCGTTGTGATTGGCTGTCAGGGCTTGGTCTGTGTTTGGTACTGGGGTTAAGGTTCCTAAGGGTTAAAGGTTTTTAGGGTTCTTGTAGTGTGTGGCAGTCTGGGCTAGGGCTGTGCTTGGTACTAGGGATAAGGTTCCAATTGGTCTAAAGGTTTTATGGTTCCAGTTGTGATTGGCTGTCATTGCTAGGGCTGTGCTTGGTACTAGGGCTAGGGTTCCTATTGGTCTAAAGGGTTTTAGGGTTCTTGCTGTAATTGGCTGTCTGGACTAGGGCTGTGCTTGGTACTAGGGCTGGGGTTCGGGTCTGCTATTGGCTCTTGGGTATAGGGTTGTGACTCTGATTGGTGAGGACTAGTGCTAGGGTTCCATTGGCCAATAGGGATATTTAAACCTAAGCTCAGGCGGTCTCAGCCTGGGCGGAGAGGCTAAGAGCGGAGAGGACCAGGGCCGTTGCCTGTTTGGGCCTGTTTGGGCCTGAGGCTAGAAATGCTGCCCATATTTCCATTTTTCAGCAACTACCTTAAACCCTCCACATCCTCTAACAGCCAAACACTATATCAGCAAAGGCATTCAGATCATGCACCACAAACAAACCTCATACAGATTTTAATGTCTCAACAATGCTCACAAAATCCCACATACCTCACCATTACACATATGCACCACAACTATAAAATTAAGACACCTTCATTCTCACACCAAATACAAACACTGTCCATTACCACTAACATAGCCACACATTGCGCACACAACTTAGAGCCACATTCTACATAACTTTCATCCATCCAGAAACAAACTCCCTGTTCATACAAAACACCAGCAATATCCTCTATTTGGTCCCACCAGACTCCTTTTTATCATGACAACACCTATACTCAGCCTCTCATCACAACCTCCACCAACACCCTCCGAATCTTTTTACCAATTACACACAACAATACAATCTTTACACTCCACTCCACCACACATATTACCTCATCCACCAATCAAATCTAACACAAACACCCACACCTTGTCTATAGCTTCCTACACACCTCATACACTCTTCTCCAAAACATATCACCACCCCCTGTACTATTCAAACACCACTCACCAACAGTAGCTCACAAGCAAATCCTTCACAGGAAACTACTCCATCAATATCTCCTCTGACTACTCCACAAAAACTAAATAAACCACACACATCAGCACCCCAAAATAACACAAACTTTCATAATACTTTCCGTCACACCCACTCCCACCATCATGACTACACAAATATTACAAATCTTGATCAATCTTTACTCCTAAATTCTCACTTTCAACTAACATCTACCACATACACCCCAACAAAGCAACATTCATTTACCCGCCTCTCATCCATTGCACTTTTTAGAGCCTTAGATTATGATCCACATCCTCCTCCACCACCCCTACCAATACTCCTCCCACCCTATACAGACGCAAACAAAATAAACAACATGCCACTCTTAACAACTTCACATCCCCCTGTCTATTACTCAACAAGGGTACTTTACAAAAAAATCGAACTCATTATGTCTCTCTCAACAGGGGTGTCGCCAAGATGGCGACCACATCAGACCCCCCTTAGAGAGCTCTGCACTGGGCCCGGAAGATATCCTCTTACTAATGGTGGACGGGTCCCATAGGTGATGTGTGAAGACCTGCTATTTCCAGCCAAGCTTCGACGGCAACGGAGCCGCACAAGCCGCTACGGGGCTCACCTGACCTGATGCCGCAGACGCCACGTGGACCACGGTAATGATGCCGCAGCCCGTGACTGCAACAAAGATCGACAGAGCCCAGGGGGGCCAGTGAGGGCCCACTGCTAGCTTCGCAGCTAAAACCCAACCAACGGGTGTTCCAGGGTGTCCGAGAGCCGCAGATGTGTTACGGGGAGCGACGTGCTATCGCCGACCTGACCGCCAGCTGTTTCAAGCCAGAATACCACACGAGCTGTGGGCGGCAACGACTGCTGTGAAGGAGCAACATCCCCCTGAGGTGGTTAGTGTGCACCCATTGGCACCCCCTATCGAATGATTGGTTACTGAGAGCAACATATTTTTTAAACCGCTCTTGGCAGCCATTGTGCATTGCTGCCACGAACATAACGTGCGGCCTGAGAGGTACCTGGGGCCTTTGTATGAGACTCTGTCATGGGTCTAGAGAGCTGCTGGTGCGGATGGGAGCACATTAAGGCTGATGAACTAAACGCAGCTAAGGGATCCCTCATGGAGTTCTGTTGCCTTTTATGGTAGGAATGGTTACCTCACCGAGAATCCTCCTAGAGAGTGGGACATGGTAAACACTGTGGTGACACAACAGGACTAAACAGTTACACACTTGCAGTCACTTGTTGGCCACCCTGCGATATGGATGTGTCTCTGCAGCATTGTGAATGGCATATCTAGGTGGACTGCCGCCACACACGCCCCGGGAGCCAGGTGGGACATCTTCAATAATTTAGCAGAACTGCGAGACAGAGCTAACCCATCGACACACTCACAACAGAGTGACGAGACATTTTGTTGACGACCTAGTAGTTCAGGCACAGACTCGCTCACCTATTTCCTCCTCCTGAAAGGACATGGGGAAATCACACCTGCCAAAACAGCAGGAGACACCATGCAAACAGGAGATTGCCTCCCATCAGACCTTCCATCACTGGTGGGCCACTTTCAACACTTCGAATCAACGCCTCACAGCCACTCCAAGAAATTTGAGAAGATCCTTCACGCTATACTGGACACCAAAATCTCATTGGAGGTTAAAATTGACTCAGTATCTCTAGAGGTAAACTTACTGAGGACAGCCCATCGCAAGTTGGCAAGTGGGGTTACCCAGGCGGAATCAATCCCGCAAACTCTGCTGCTGACCCTTCAGGCCATGCAAATCAAAATAACGAACATGCAGGTAGAGATATCTGCTTTACATTGTAGGGCAGATGACCCGGACGATCGCAACGTAACAACATTTGCTTCATTGGCTTCCCGGAACGCTCAGAGCTTCCCTGTGCTGAACTGCTCTTAGAGGAGTGGCTCCTGCACACCATGTTGAAAGATAAAACACCTCCCTTGTTCTCCATAGAAGGGCCCCACTCATCCCCGGACAACCTCCCAAAGCAACACTGCGTCCTCTCATCGCCCACTTACTGAACTTTCGCGACCGTGATCTCATCCTTCAACTGTTCCACACTAAGAAACCATGGCACTTTGACAACACCACGATCTCTGCCTACCCGGACTACACCAAGGAGGTGCAACGCAGAAGTGGCTCCTGCACGAAAGTTAAACAACAATTACGCAAACTACAGACCAAATATTCTCTCCTCTTCCCAGTGAAGCTTAAAGTCATGGACAAAGTCATAGACAATGAGAGGACGCACGTTTTTCAAACACCAGAGGATGTGTGGACTTGGCAGCATGCAAAGGGCCTTGCTGTGACACTTGGGAAGGATGAGGAAAGATGTATGAACCACACTTCCGGGGCTTGAACAGCTCCTAGAGACTTTTGGCGAGATTTCGGGTCTCTGGGTTAACTGGCCCAAGTCATGCGTGTTCCCACTGGCCCCATGCCCTCCCGCCAACAGAGTGATCAAGGCTGACTCCAATTTGCAGTGGAATTATGACACCTTCAAGTAATTAGGAGTTAACGTTTATCATCTGACGCGTGACCTCCTTGATGGCAACTTTCACAAGGCAGTTGCAAATATCCGTAATTCCCTCACTTTCTGGTGATCTTTATCACTATCGTCGATTGGCCATGTGGCAATCTCCAAGATGTTAATCCTCCCCAGACTGCTGTATCCTTCTTCAGGACGCTTGATTTCCTGCTCCTGGACTTGATTTGGGGCAATGGACGCCGCAGGGTAGCATTGTCTAAAGACCAGAGGCCACTGACAGAGGGTGGGTTAGGTGCCCCGAACTTTGAGCTACATTATGCAGCGGCACAGCTACAATGGCCAATGACCTGGTTGATAGCACCAACACACCCGGAAACACAAGGTATACAAACCCGATTAGGGACTGTATCAGCGTACGTCTGGCTGACAGACACTGGTAGCCCTCGCAATACTATGACACAACTAATGAAAGTAGCCCACACATGTTGGCATCGTTTTATACATCTCAAAGGCACACACATACCTTATTCATCAGAGATCTCAGTTTGGGAGATACCCGGAATAGTACGGAAAACACGTGCACATGTCGCATCCAATGGACTGAAGGGATTACCTGGCTGGGGCATTTATTCTCAGAAGGTACACTTAGGTTGTTTTAGGATGTCATCATTGTGTACGATATTGCACCAGGACAATTTCTCACTTATTATGTTATACTACAGGTCATGCGCAGCCTCTGGGGAGTAGTGGACACTGAACCACCCACATCTCATGCATCACATGGTATCTTGTTAACCAGAATCCCTCAATGCATTATTACCACTTTATATGCCACATTACATACACCTGCAGTCAACCTCCGACAGACTCCGCATGAAAGGTGGAAAGTGGCGTTGCTGCAGCCACTCACTGATGAGGCATGGAATAGGGCTTTACAGACTGTAAAGGGGATATCCCGAAATGCTAGATTCAGATTTACACAATTCAATGATAAACATAGTGCATATTTGGGCCCCCATCGCATCCACCGCATGTATCCCACACACAACCCGGGTTGCCCCCGCTGTACTTTACCCTCAGCGGGATTATATCATATGGTGTGGGAATGCCTGGTATTACAAATCACCTGGCACACGATCACAACGATAGTATCGGAACTGACCACCCACCCCTACCTGTAACACTTACCTCTTGTCTCTTAGGCATTCGCCGCCAGAAGAAAGGGATTAATTACTTCACAGGTTCACTAATTTAGCCTTTGTACTATTTAAATGCAGGATTGCTGTGGCTTGGAAATCTTCAACCCCTCCGACAATATCCCAATGGTTAAAATATCTGCTAACTTGGGCCAAAGCGGAAGCTTCATTGGCTTCCAACTTGAGGTATTATCTATGCAGGTGGGGAATGTTGGGATCCCCTAGTACTTAACGTGGAGGCCAAGAATGATTTACATCCGCCTTGAGCTGTGAGTCACACACCGATATATGTATTGCTATGCCCCATGTGTATATATCCAGATGTCTAAATTGTAGTTCTCCACTACATACCTCTGTCCCTGGACATTGCACTGAAAACAGCACTCACTCCATCCCAACACAACATATATAGTCCCACGAACACATTATGACCCTCATTATGACATTGGCAGTAAGTCCCGCTTTGATCTCTTTCATCGTTGCCGAGGGCACCAAGAAATAACGAGGAGACCAGGGGGCAGGCCAGGCATTTCTGTGCACTGTAAAGCGCTGCTGGTTTCCCTGCGCTGCGGGACGCTTTGATAACTTTCATCATTGCCAAGGGCACCAAGAAACAACGAGGAGACCAGGGGGCGGGGCCAGGCATTTCGGCATGCTATAAAGCGCTGCTGGTTCCCCGCACTGCGGGCTGCGCGTGGGCCGCGCCCAGGCAAAGCCCGGGCCAAGGGCGGGCCCGTCCTTCATCCATCAGCGACCGGAAGAGGCCGTGCTGGGCCACCCCCCTGAGATTTGCCTACCGGGGAGATGAGATAAAACACGTAGAGGCCCAACACAAGAGGAAGGTTGACATAATTGATTGTGTATACCAGAGGGTTGTATTCTTGTGTTGTGCTGCTATTGACCTGATAGGGGATTCAAGTCCCAAATGCCTGTGACAAGGAGAGGGGTAGGATTTTGACCTGCGACTGGCTGAAGACGCATCGCACACACCCCCTCAACGTGGGAATTCTCTGATGTGCTGCCACTGACCTGGCGGGGACCATGAGTCCCAAGTGCCAGTGACAGGACTCAAAAGTGAACTTAGCGATTGAGTGACTATTTCCTATATCATATGATTTAATTTTATGGACAAGGTTGACTTGTAGCGATGGCTCCTTATTGAGATTGTGTATTTAGAAACGGAGTATTTACGTGGTAGTTGGGGATTGGGACTGGAGCAATAATTCTCGTGGGGTTTGGCTAGTTGGTGAACCATTTGCACATACCCTGTGTTTCATCAGTACAAAGGAAAAGATTACTGACTCATAGAAGATATATCTTTTCTTTAAGGTACGTCTATAGCCATTATAATCATGGGTAAGAGATAACATTTAATCCTGAACCCTCCTTCAATTGCAAAAGACAGCACCTCCATATTAAAGTAAATTTCAGGAGCGATGGGGGTGATAGATAAGCAAATCTCTAGTGCTGAAGGAAAACTGTTGACCTGTGGTGATTGTAGTACACTTGCGTCAAGGAATCTCGAGACACAGGCTGATTATAGTAATATCGATAGGGGCACCAGTGCAGAGGTAATTGAGTATCAGGAAAGTAAAAACGATAAAAATGGGTGTATTCAAAACATCTCGGACACAATAGCTGTCCTGGATGATTCTCCATCAGCACCTAAACGCCCAAGGAAACCTTTGATAGGGTGGGTAGATAACCCCCTAAAAACAACTCAAAGAAGGAGCAAGTAAACATACCTGGAAGGCAGCCTTTAAAAAAAGTAACTCTGAGAAAAACTCCAAATAAATCACCTGAAACAACCTTAAAACTCCTCGCTAACATCCATGAAGCAATAATCGCCTTGAAATCATCGGTCTGGGCCTCATTGGTCTCGCTCTCAGAATGGTAGAGAGTAACCTTGAGGCAGGTTTAGTACTTTATGAAGTCTCTACAGCCTCAACAGTCTGGAGAATTACATCTCCCTGGAAAAGTTCCTAGCTCTCCACACTTAACTCCAAATTAAACGAGCAATGCACAACCTGTAGCTCACATCAGGAAAGCTTCTACTGTTCCACATTTGATTACAAACCTTACGAGCAATTCACAATCTTTTATACCAGCGACAACTAACAGACAACCACATGTCAAGACTCTAAATACAGCCTGTTATATATTCCTCCGGGGAGGAGTGTACAAGTGGGAGAACATCGGAGTAGTCATGCAACAAGAGATTTTTTACATCTCCCTCCTGAGGTGACCCAATATGTAGTGATCCTGGCTAATCTTCCCCCGTGCCTAGCCAGCATCGGGAAACATGGATAGCCTTGAGGAATAAGTCCCTCAATTGGATAGGATCACGCCTGGATCCGGTATGGTGGCGCCTCTTTTTGATGACATAAAAATGGTGAGGAGAATTAAATGGATGGGTACCAGTCAGAAATCACTGGTTGAAGATTGCATGGTCCTCTCATTTAAATCTCCAGAACTAGTAGAGAGAGTCATCTGTAAACTAGGGGCAAGGTATTTCACTCATCATGGTATTTCGTTACTACCTTTGGGCTATTTTTACCAAACTATTGTTGGGCAAAACCCTAATAGCGCTCGACCACCCCATTCTTTTGACTTACCTAGTGCTAACTCTATTCCTACTTGTAATAGATTTCAAGCCCTTTCAACACTAGAAGTTATGGATTGACTCAGTAGGGCGAAGATAGACATAACCAATGAACTGCCATCAGGAATGAATACAGAAGGCGGACAGATAGGGCAGGAAGTGCCATTTAGGGCATTAAATTCTACAGCCCATAGCGGTACAGACTGTTTGACTATAAAAAACGCACAGGATCAGAATCAACAGAACTCGGAAATAGATCTTCTTTTTTGGAATGTTGCAGTCCCAAGTGATAAGCTTAACAATGAGGATTGGATGAATTTTATTGAAGACTTCCCCTTTTTATGTTTGCAGGAAACTTGGCTTTTAAATGCTATACGCATAAATGGATATAAAACATACCATACACCAGTAGTAACCTCAGGACATGGCCGGGCAAAAGGGGGCTTATGTTCATATATCTCAAATAAGCTCCCCCTAACAAACTTAAATATGCAAATTTCCAATGTATACTATCAAGTGATTGTGAGTGAACTAGATAAGAAGACCAAATTAGTGGTCATTAATTTTTATAACAACGTACCCTTGGGCGAGGTCCCCATTATCTTAGTACAACTGGGAAAGGAATTAGAGAGTGTTTGCATAAACTCCAGGACAGAAAGCCTTATTTTGTGGGGCAGTGATTTTAATGCTCATCTCTGTAATGAATCCTGCGAGAAGGTATGTAGACTGCATGAGACAGATGCAGATAGGAGGGTTAGTTTTACTCATAACTCACAAGGAGAAGCCATGAAGATATTGGTGCATAAATGTAACTTGTCTTTTGCAAACAAAATGTATTCAGATGACCCGCAGTTCAAGCCAACTTTTAACGGCAAGGGTGCAGATGCAGAAGCAGTGATTGATTATGCTTTAATGTCCATCCAGTTTGCAGATTATCTCTCCAAATATCGACTCAATGACACAGCATTAAGTGACCACTTCCAGCAGAGTGTAAAGATTTTATCAACATCTAC
Organism: Pleurodeles waltl; assembly: GCF_031143425.1. Taxonomy (NCBI): domain Eukaryota; kingdom Metazoa; phylum Chordata; class Amphibia; order Caudata; family Salamandridae; genus Pleurodeles; species Pleurodeles waltl. The sequence continues at coordinate 257,247,743 of NC_090450.1, forward strand.
TGCGCTGTCCCAGCAGGATAATATCGTTCTGGTAAATGATATTGAATTAGCATCACGCAACGGGTATTCAATACGATGGTCCCAAATAGAGTCAAAGGACCTCGTGAAGCAGTTAATTTGTGATCACAAGCAAGATTTTGCAGACTGCCTCAGTGACGATATAGCTCCATCAAAATGTATTAGTGCCTTTTCCTTGATAGTGAGAGGGGTGAAAGAAGCTCTTACTAACAAAAGGGAAAGCCGGGGCGGAGGGATAAAAAGGGCTGGTCTGAGCATGATTGCACAAAAACACTTAAGAGATTAAAAAAGGCATTAAGTGCTCCAATTAGATGTCCGATTGAGATACGCATTCGGAGGCAGGAATATAAGGCGGCCATTAGGAAAAGGAAAACAAGCCTGAAAGAAAAAACCTGGGAATCCCTTCATAAAGCTAGTCTCACGAAAGATAACACCCTATGTCTGGGGCCAGACACAACCCCAGACTGGAGATTGCCATAGGAGAGGGGGATTGGCTCAGTCACTTTTCCAAGATATACGGTATAGTTCCTGATACAGACTTATTCGCCTCTCCAACTAGCGAGTCCACACAAAAGAATCTACGTACAATTATAACACCCCAGTTTAGCCTAGAGGAAGTAATAGATGCTATTAATGCAAACAAACCTGGAAAAGCTCTGGGCCCTGACGGTGTCCCGGTAGACTTATATAAGGCCAACACACACTTATGGGGCCCCCTGTTGACCCAGGTCTTGAGGGCTTGTTGCTGGCAAGGACCTTTACCATCATGGTCAGTCTTCATTATTGTTTCTATATACAAAAAAGGTGATCATCTAAATCCAGCTTGTTATAGACCCAACTCATTACTTGACTCATTAGCCAAAATAGCTGGGAGAATCGTACTAAATAGATTACAAGAGTGGGCTGAGGAAAATAACATTCTATCTGAACTACAATATGGTTTTCGTACAGATATGACAATAGGTAACAATGCTAGGCATAGTGCAGACTGTGCAGGGAGGGATATCAAACGCCTGACATGGACAGCAGTACACATACCTATTAGCCAGGCCCTTTCTCCCTGTAGCTCTAACATCAATGCAGGGACACTGCTGTTCCTTAGGACGCAGGAATCATGTACCGAACCAGGGAATTTCGCTGTTACATGTGTTATGTACTCATCTGCAAGACACACCACTTGAACATTGAGCAAATATGTACTCTTCTGTTTTCTGTAGACCTGTTCATTAGCCCTCTGAGGTACCAAGCCGGTGTGAGTCCCATCAACGGCCCTTATTACATATGGGATATTTGAAATATTGTAGAAGGTTGCCATAACAGTGTTTAATTCAGGAAATTGTGGGAACCATATGTACCGGTTCACATGCTTGAGTAGGGGATCCAGCACATCCTGTAACACCTTACTGAACTTGGGCTGTGACATCCCTGCAGCTAGTCCCACAGTCACCTGAAATGAGCCATGGCCATAAAATGCAGGACTGCCAACACCTGGACTGTTGGAGGGATGGCATGGGGATTTCTCAAAGCCAGCAGGAGGTCTGGCTCCAACTGGGCAACCAGTTCCCTGATGGGCACACAGTTCAGTCGATAGGTCATGATGATGTGTCGCTTTTCCATGGTTTCAAGATCTAATAGGGGCTGGTAAACTGGTGCATTCCTTATCACTCCATTGTGGCAGTATCTAGGCAGGGAGACAAGTAACAATCTGGACACATCTCACAATGTTGTGACCCATGTATGACATGCGACAATCAGGAAGTATTGGTCATGTAAGTTGGCTGTCATATTGTGGAAAGACACATTACTCCACACTCCATTCCTACCCAGAAAATGCCTCATAAAGCCATACCTGTGACAAGGGCCAAGTACAGAACATGTAGTGATGTACAAATGAATACTTTCCATGTGTTCTACTGTACGAATTGTCAATATAAACATATGAAGTGACAAGTGTGGTGATGTCACCTGACACCCTCTACATATGTGATTGTTGACAAAATGTAACCCACATTCAGCATTTTGTGATGATATGGAGGTAACGACGCATTATGAACCCAGGACAGTCATGTAAAATTCTAAATTGGCAGCCGCTTGTCCTGCATGCAGAGGACAGATGGAGGTGATCTCATTCCGCCGGTGGCAGTTATCATGGGGGAAGACGGTCGAAACCACAGTGAAACTCTTCATTGTTTAACATTGAGCTCTATGGGAAACTGGGACCAACGACGATCACCGCCGGCGTGAAGGTCGTGACCTCTGCGGTCATGACCGGCATTTTGTATGGCCTAGCTCACTTAACTCCTGGCATTCGGGCAAGGAAGCTCTCCAATTCGTGTGCTGCTGTGTCCTGAATCTTGGAGCCATAATGGCACACACTGCAGGGAATAGGGCCCCAGCCTTCACAGCTGAGAAGCTAGTAAAACTGGTGGAAGGAGTCCTACCCATGTCTGGGCGGCTCTATGGGGCTCCAGGGCAACAGGTCAGTACAACTTCCTTTATCTCTCATTTCGGTGGAGTTTGACAGAGAATGTGTGTGCACATTGACATGTGATGACTGATTTGGGGTATTGCATGCACATGATGTGTGTGGTGTTTGGTGTATTGGCAATGTGTGAATGGGCCATGTATGTTGTGTGTTGCCAAAGGTTGCAGCTATATAGGTGTCATTTACATCATGTCCTCCATTTTCTCAATGTTTCCCATGCAGGTCAGCGCCCACCAGAAAAAAGGGTTGTGGAGAGCCATCACCAAGGAAGTGGGGACTCTGGGGGTCCATAGCATTTGGAGCAACCACTGCAGGAATCTGTGGGTGGACCTGAGACGCTGAGCTCGGAAGACGCAGAGGCACAGCTCGGGATGGCCTCCCAATGTGCAAGAGGTGCCCTTCGGACCCTGACCCCCTAATAGCCCACATACTGGCAGTGGCCTACCCAGAGAATGATGAACACTTGAGGACAGCACAGCAGCCCCAAGGGGGTAAGTGTAGGCTGTGAGGTGACTTCTGCATGGTTGTCTACTGTGTCTCTCACTGGTCTTGGGTTTTACAAGGGCAGATGGAATTTGAGGAGTGTACACTCCTGGTTGTCACACCAATCATATTGCAGTGTAATACGTTAGCTATGTAAAGCTATTCAGGATCTGAAGTGGTGATACTGTCCCACACATTCTCCTGTACATATGAATTATTCAAATGTCCAGGCATTTTACTAGCATCATAATCCACCTCTGCATATACTGGAGTAGTCTAAAGTGATCTTGTTGGCACTGTATTCGGGTAATGACAAGTATGTGTAGTTTACATTTCAATTGATATCATTGCAATATCAATGGACATCTGTACAGATTGTAATCCACACATACCTGTCATTTAGTTTGTGTGCACAGTACCTCTGAGGTCAGATGTGTTTGATCCTGTCATGACTGACATGTAGTTGGGTATGTTCATGGATTAAATTGTTAGTTTAATCAGTTAGTCAGTTGACAGGCATTTAGGAGTTTTCAATCTGGTGTCTAGGCTGCAGGGATGAGGTAATAGGTGATAAGTTTGGATATGGCTTGCAGGACTCTATTGGTCAGGACTCCAATATGGGCTCTTGTTTTCCTGACATGGGCAAATGTGTGTATTGTTTCTATGTGAAGTGGATGTGTAGTTATTTACCATTTCATCCCTTTCTTTTACTCCCACCTTCCTTCTCTGTCCACCTCTATCTATGTGTGCTATAGCATCATCAGGCAACGGTGAAAGGGCACAGGCGAGTAGGGATGCTGCAGCCCTCCCTGTAGCTAACCACCCAGTTGACTATGCCTGCTCACCCAGGAGGGTGGGCGTCTCCTTTGCCACAGGCGCCTCTGCCCCTGCGCAGTCAGCCCACCTGCTCTCAAGAGGTCTATCTCTGTGGGGCAGACAACCATTGTGAATGCCATCCAGTGACTGGCATTCCAGATGCAGCATTCAAATGCCTACCTGGAAGGCATTAACAGTGCCTTGTCTGTGCTACAGAGATCGTTTCAGGCTCTAGCCTCCTCGTTGATGGCAGCCAGTGTCCCTTCATCCTCCGTCCCCCCTCCAGCTACCCGTTCCCAATCCACAACACCTCTCCCTTCACCCATCCAGGGCACACCTACAGACCAGCATACCCCCACTACAACAGATAAGCTGTTTTGTTTATAGATCGCACCGTAAAATATTTTGGATCCATACGTGCTGACTTATGATTACTCCCTCACGAAGACTCGGGGATAATAGTGTTTTGCCCCGTCACGTGATTCCCATAGTGGCCTCTCTATTGACCATGCATTATCTTGAAGAGTTTTACTTGATTAGGATAAGCCATTTATTCAAGTTAACACCTTACTTATACTTTGCCCTGAGGAAGTCAATGAGATTAATTTCTCGGAGACGAAACACGTGTTGGCTGTTGTTGTGATGACCACATATGGAATCTTTCTGATGTGATGAACTAGTAGGAAAACCTCGCACAAGAATAAAGACACTGAACTTTAACTCTGTTTGGACTATATATTGATTCTCTGAAGACCAAGAACCTAACTGCACAGACTCTTATCTTATTCCATACGAGTGCCCTGGCCTTTTGAATCAGTTTGGTTTATCCTACTGGAGAAACACTGGAGGTGCTGGGAGGACCCTCCCTTCGGGAGCACCGTATTTACTATCTATTGTTAAAGAAATGTTTTGGTGATATTCTGTTAGCGCCTATCCCTATGATTTCCCCCCTTTTCTTCACAACCTATGTCAACTGTATTGGGACCTTGCCCTCACCTATTAGCCACACACAGTGCCTCTGGAGTTGCCCCATCACATAAGGGATGCTGCTATTTCTCAAAATGTAAGCGTTATGCACAGAGCCAGGATACTTGGCATTGACATGGGAGATGTACTGGTCTGCCAAACACACCATCTGCACATTCATCGAATGGTAGCTCTTCCGGTTTCTATACACCTGTTCATTCCTCATGGGTCCCATCAATAGCACCAATTATGTTAGGGATATGTCCCAGGTCATAGAAATCACCTTTCACTGTGGGCAAATCCTCCACCTGAGGGAACACGATGTAGCTGCGCATGTGTTTCAGCAGGGCAGACAACACTCTGGACAACACGTTAGAGAACATTGTCTGGGACAGCCCTGATGCCATGGCCACTGTTGTTTGAAAAGACCCACTGGCCAGGAAATGGAGTACAAACAGGACCTGCACTAGAGGGGGATTCCTGTGGGATGGTGGATAGATGAAATCAGGTCTGGCTCCAACTGGGCACACAGTTCCTGGATTGTTGCACAATCAAGTCTGTATGTGACTAGGATGTGTCATTCTTCCATTGTCGACAGGTTCACCAGGGGTCTGTACACCGGAGGATGCCGCCATCTCATCATCTGCCCCAGCAGACGTGCCCTTTGGAGGAGAACAGCGAGCAGAGAGTCATCCAACACTGAGGTATCACAATTTGTTATTTGCAGGAACGTTATTAATCCGCAATGTGCCGGTATCTGTCTATATTCCTGGCCTAGATAGGGGTGATGCAGTTAACTTTCATCCCATGTGGCCTCCTGAAATGGCGGCTGCCTGACCTGTAAGGTGGGACAAGGGGATATGAGGTAACTGTGCTGGCATTGTACACAGTCGTGGTGGGCGGTCAAAGACCGCGGCGCAATTCTACATTGGTTAACATTGGGCCATATGGGTCCCAGGAGCCAATGACGATGTACGCCGGCGGTGACGGTACGCACCGGCGCAGACGTGACTGCCATTTTCTGTCTGTCCCCTCACTTGATACCTGACCCTCAACAGGAGAGGACCTACACTGCAAGTGCTGCTGTGACCTGTGTCTGAAAGCGACAATGGCTCGAGTGTCTGTGGAAAGGGCCCCTGCCTTCAGTTCGGAGGAGTTGGAGAAACTAGTGGATGGGGTCCTCCCCCAGTACACGCAACTATATGGTCCTCCAGACAAACTGGTGAGTACACTGTGAGTATGCTGTATGGGCAATACCTGTTTTGAGTGGTGTGGATGGAAGATACGTGGGGGGGGCTGAGGACTGCATGTGCGGATGATGAGTGTATGTGGGTCAGGGCATGGGTGGGAACTGGTGGACAATGAGTATGACGGTCCGGACGGGTAAGTAATTTCCTTACCCCCTGTACCATTCCTCTAGGTCAGTGCCCACCAGAAGAAGGGTATTTGGCGGGCCATTGCCAAGGACGTCCGGACCCTGGGGGTCTACCCACTGCCGTAAAAGATGGGAGGACCTGCGCCGCTGGAGCAAGAAGATGGCATAGGCCCAGTTGGGGATGGCCTCCCAACGTGGGAGGGGTGCCCGTCGCACCATGACCCCACTGATGTTCCGGATCCTGGCGGTGGCCTATCTGGAGTTGGATGGGCACTTGAGGGCATCACAGCAGCCACAAGGGAGGGAGTGAGTACACTCTCATTCAGCTGACCATGCGTGCATTAAGAGGTGTCTGGGTGTGGGCAGTGGGTTCCCCTAGGCCAGAGCAAACTTGGTAGGCAAGGTCCCTTGTGAGGCAGGCTATGTGGCACGCAAACCCCACCAGTGGTAAGAGCCATCTACACCTAGTCAGGCTCCTGTGACTTCCAGGTGGGCAGTAATTGGTATTAGGCCTCGTACCCCATGGTCAGCTGAAATTTCTAGGAACTGTCAGTGCATGGCGTAGTGCAGAGGGCTGCTCCATGTCTGTTGTATCCGCCAACTGTAGTAGTGTTGCATGCACTGAACATGCCTTTCTTCTGTATTCCCCCCCCTTTTAGCGGTCTCCCCATTCTTGTGTGCAATAGCATCACCAGGTGGAGGAGCACTGGCACCGGTTCAGGAGGGAGCTGCAACCCACTTGGCCCTGGAGGGTGAAGCAACGGAGTATGAAGCCACCAATGTGATGGAGGGAGAGGGGAGCTCCACGGTGGGGTCAGGATCAGACAGCAGTGACAGCGACTCCTCCTCTGATGGGAGCTCCCTTGTGGTGGCAGGCACCTCTATGTCCACTGCATCAACAGGTACAGCCGCCACCCCCCCTAGCAGCACCACCCTCCCAGCAGCCCCTCAGCATGTGTCCTGTGGCCGCTCACCCTGGAGGGTGGGCATCTCCTTTGCCCCAGGCACCTCAGGCCCTGCCCCAGTCAGCCCTGCTGCCCTCAGTGAGGAGGCTATTGACCTCCTGAGATCCCTCACTGTTGGGCAATCTACCATTGTGAATGCCATCCAGGGTGTAGAGAGGGATTTGCAAAAAATAAATGCATACCTGGAGGGCATACATTCTGGGCAGGCAGCCCAACAGAGAGCATATCAGGCTCTGGCCTCAGCACTGATGGCAGCTATTGTCCCTGTGGTTCCAGCCTCCCCCCTCCAACTTCCTCCACCCAGACCCAATCCCCTGTACCTCAGCCTATCCCAAGTACACCATCAGACCAGCATGCACACACATCAACACACAAGAGTGGACATGGAAAACATAAGCACCACACATCCCACAGGCACTCACACAAGCACCATCCCCATGCAGACACAGCAACATCCACTTCCTCCACTGTGTCCCCCTCCTCCACGTCCTCCTCCTCCCTCCCTGTCTCGTCTCCACTCACACCTGCATACACTACATGCTCAGCCGGTACCTCCATCACCAGCACGCCCATCTCCACAAACCACTCACGTGCACTCACCACCACACTACCATTCACACATCCCCTGTGTCCTCTCCTAGTGTGTTAGTGAGCCCTCCTCCCGAAGTACACAAACGCAGGCACACACCCACCCAACAGCCATCTACCTCACAACAGCCTCTGGCCCATGCACCTTCACCCAAATTCAGCAGACGTACACCTCCTACAACCACTACCTCTATCTCCACTCCCAAACACCCTCCATCTTCCCATCCAAGTGTGTTTAAAAATCTCTTCCTGGCTAACACTGACCTCTTCCCTACACCTCCCTCTCCCCCGTCCTTCACCTAGGGCCAGGTTTTCCAGGTCCCAGCCCAGCACCTCAGCCACCACATCCCCAGGCACAGTGGTGCCAGCAACAGCGGGGTCATCGAGTGCGCCACCCGTCAGGGCTGCCAGTGTGCCACGTAGCGAGTGCAAGGACATTCCGCCATAGGTGCCCACATCCTGGAGGGAGAAGCCGAAACTACCAACCACCAACGGCTCAGCAAAAGCAAAAGGGGATAGTGGCAAGACAACTGTGGCACCATCAATGGTGGGGAAGGGCCTAAATCAGAAGAGCAGGTCACGAGAGGGCACGGTGGCACCAACTGAGGGACCAGTGTCACACCTTCTGTCCACGACCACGCCAACCTGTACGGCGACGAACACCACTAGCTGCTCGGCCACCACAACTGCCATTTGCACCGCCACATGCACCTCCACATGCACCGTCCCCGCACGTCTACAGCCTCAGCAACAGTCCCCAGCCTCTTCCCCTGTGGGCAGCCGCCCAAGGCTGCAAGAGACGTCCTGCTTTGTCCCTCAGCAGGTGCTGACCCATGCCCCACCACCAGTACCGCCGCCACAGACACGGCCGCCAGCACCGCCGCCACAGACTCCGTCACCTGCACCGCCCCGGCATGTCAATCAACCTCAGCGACAGTCCCGAGCCTCTTCCCCAGTGGGCAGCCGTCCGAGGCTGCAGGAGACGTCCTGCTCTGTCCCTCAGCAGGTGCTGACCCATGCACCGCCGCCAGCACCACCGCCAGCACCGCCGCCCCAGACACCGCCGGAAGCACTGCCGCCACAGACACCGCCGCAAGCACCGCCACCGGCCCCGCAGCGTTCTCGGACACTAGCACTACCGCTGACATGGCTACCATCCCCAGTGGTCAGTCATCTGAGGCTGGAGGAGAGTTCCTGGACCCTGGGCAGCTTCCATGAGGCATGACTTCCATCACTGTTTACACCTGCAGGTGGAAGGCGAAGCCGCAGCAGTGTTGGGTATGTTGCTGCCTCCATTGCGTATCATGCTACCTGAACCTCGCCAATCTCGTGGCATGCACACCCAGGTGAGGGAATTGTACCTGCCACACTGCACGTGGAGCACTCTGGGCACCATACCCCCTCCAGAAACAGTGGAGTATCACATCCACTACCTCAGTCCTTGGCAGGATGAAGCACTCGGGGCACCATGCCCCCTCCAGAACCAGTGGAGAATGACATCCACTACCTCTGTCCTTGGCAGGATGAAGCACTCTGGGCAGCAGGCCCCCTCCAGAACCAGTGGAGAATGACATCCACTACCTCTGTCCTTGGCAGGATGAAGCACTCTGGGCACCCATTCCCCCTCCAGAACCAGTGGAGTATCACATCCACTACCTCTGTCCTTGGCAGGATGAAGCACTCTGGGTACCAGGCCCCCTCCAGAACCAGTCGAGACTGTTATCCACTTGAGAGACTGTGGCTTTGCACTCCCCAGGATAAAGCAGTGGGCAAACCACCCACTGGAGAGACTTGAGAGACTGTGGCTCTGCACTCCACAGGATAGAGCAGTGGGCAAACCACCCACTGGAGAGACTTGAGAGACTGTGGCTTTGCACTCCCCAGGATAGAGCAGTGGGCATGGAGCCCCCTCGTGCAGCAGTGGCATTGTGTGTTTATCAGGCTGAAATGCCCCTCTCCCCCGCTCCCTGAGGTGCCTGTGCATTTTGGATCTGATTCCCCAGCAGTGTTCTCTCCGTTTCCAGTCAGGTATCATGTGTGGGCTTCGCCCATGCATTTTGGGCCCAGTGATCCACGGACAATGATTGGTACACTATCCAGACTTGTGTAGTTGGTGTACATATTTGTATATACTGAATTTTGACTTTTGACTAATGGATTTTTCATGATTACAATCATTACAATAATTTCCTTTTGTCCTTGCGTTCTTCCAGGGGGTGGGAGGGTGTATATGTAATGTTGATGCATGTATTTGTGTGTATGTTGTTGTGTGTGAGGATGAGGGTGGGGGTGTTGCGTGTTGCGTGTGTGTGTCACTCTCTTTCCTCCCCCCTCCCCTGTGTTGTAGGTGCAGTACTCACTGTACTCGCCGCCACCGCTGTTAGTACTCCTGGTAGAAGAGGAGGTAAACCAACATCGGTAACACCTGAAGTTCGGTCTCCATGGCATCCTGGTTCCTCGTTGGGTGTCGAGAGGTGAGTGGTTTCCCTTCCCTGTACTGTTTCCGCCGTGCTTTTGATATCGTTGGTTCCGCCCAGGAAAAAGGTGGCAGATAGGCGTCTTGAAATACAGTGGGCGGTACTTTGTCTTCCGCCTGTCTGTTGGCAGTTACCGCCGTGGCGGTCGGAGTGTTAAAGTGGCTGTTTGTTGGCGGTTTCCGCCATGGTCGTGATTCCATTTTCTTTTTCCGCCAGCCTGTTTGCGGTATTCCTGCCGCTTTAACACCGACCGCCAGGGTTGTAATGAGGGCCTATGTGTTATGTGCAGTTCTGCACATTGGACTTGCCATTTTCCACTCTTTGTATATATACATTTTTTATGTTCTGTATTCTATTACATCTGCCCACATTGCTGTGGTTGGCAAGATGAGATGCTTGTCCTGGTTTCCTTCTACATGGTGGTGTTACATCTGCGTGCAACGGTGTGTGGGGTTTGTGTATGGGTTGTGTCTGTGTTGTTGCATGCACCAGGTAGATGGGTTGTGCCATGTGCATGTTGTAATGTGTTTGACTGCTTGCTTGTGGGATTGTATGCGGTGTTGTGTGCATCCGTGTGTATGGTACTGCATCTGTGGATTCCTTTATATGTTGGTTTTACGTGACATGTCATCTGTGTCATTGGATGTGTTCATTGATATTGATTGTGTGTCATTGCCACATACAGCTTTTTGTGTGTGTGAATGTGTGGTGTTTCACAACGTGCCTGTCTATAACTGCGTTGAAGTATTTGTGGTCTATCTGTTGTCATGTGATTATGGGGTGTTGTGTATGGATGTGTTTGTGTGCATTGTGCCGTGCGTTTGGCACGTATCTGCTTGTCTTTGTGTGTGTATTGGGTAATTGGCTTTTTCGTATTTTGTGTGTGCGTGTGTGTAAGTAAATGTGTGTGCAGGTACGGTACGTTTGTATGCATGTGTGTTTGGCCTTCACTGTCCGTGCCGGGAGTGTGTGTTATGTGTGGGTGTGTATCACTGCCCCTTCCTCCACTATGTTCTTGATCTACTTACGGTTGTCGTCTTCGTTATTATCGCTGGCCCCGAAGGTGTGTGGTGAGATACAACGCTGGGAGGAGTTACAATTTGTTTGCCATGGTGAACACATCTGTGTACCTTGAGGTGAGTGTCTTCTTTTGTACTTTCTGTTTCCGCCAAGATTTTCGTCGGCCCGCTCTGGATATCCTGGCGGTCTGGACATTAGTTCCCACCAGCCTAAAGATGGCTACCGCCGCCGGCTGCTGCTCGTCGGTGGTGGCGGTACTGGTGGTAAGTTGGCTGTGTTGCATTGGGTTCACCGTCTTAGTCGTTATATGGCAGTCTGCACTGCCAGCCTGGCGGCGGTCTCACTGCCACCACTGACGTGGCGGTACAGTTACCGCCAGACTCGAAAGGACCACCTTAATTTGGTGCCAAACATCCTATATTAAGCTCATCTCTATTGAAAATATGACTTTATTATTTTAAGATAAAGGGAGTCATTCTGACCTCGGCGGTAAAAGTCGCTTACCACCGGCCAGAAGGCCGCCATAACACCGCCGCGGCCGCAGTAAACCGCCACGGTCATTCTGGCCCGCAACTGGCAAACCGCCAAAAACCCGACATCCTCAATATTCCGTCACACCAAAGGTCAGCGGGAAACTGGCGATGAGCAAACCTCCACCGTCACGCCAACAGAAATACGCCCATGCCATTCCGACCCACAAATCCCCGCAGCGGTCTTTCAACCACGGTATTCCATTGGCGGTACACACCGCTGCGCTCAAAATACACACACCTTTACAAAACACATCCATATTGGCTAATTCAAAATACACACACCTGAGACACATACACACACCACTCCCACATACCCAATCCAGTATAAAACACACACCCACATCACCCACAAACCCCTATGACCACAATTGCGAGTGAAGGACAGAGAGAGAGAGCACAGCATAGAGTACACCATCACACAGAGGCAAATCACAACATCACCCACACACTTTCCACGCACAAAACACCATACACCACCACACTCACCATACTCTACAACACATACACCACCCCTCACCTCATCCACACCACCCCATGGCACCCCAAAGACACCCCAGGTTCTCTGACGCAGTACTCAGGGTCATGGTGGAGGAAATAGTACGTGTAGAGCCCCAGCTCTTCGGGGCACAGGTGCAGCACACCACCATTGCCAGGAAGATGGAGCTATGGAGCAGAATAGTGGACAGGGTCAACGATGTGGGACAGCATCCACGCAATCGGGACGACATCAGGAAGCGGTGGAACGACCTACGGGGGAAGGTGCGTTCCATGGTATCAAGGCACAACATTGCGGTACAGCGGACTGGCGGCGGACCCCCACCTACTCCCCCAGAATTCACAGCATGGGAGGAGGAAGTCTTGCACATCCTGCATCCTGAGGGCCTCGCAGGAGTAGGCGGAGGAATGGACTCTGGTAAGGCAAATCTTCACTACTTCATTCCCCCCACCGCACCTGCATGCCAAATCATACCCCCACCCTCACCCCCACCCCATCACACCAACTCCTTGCTAATGGCTCACCATCACAACCCACCCATCCCAAAACCCAGCCCTGCATGCCTCCCCAAAGCATGGACACCCATCCCCAAAGCATGCCCACTGCACACACCCATCACCCCCACAAGCCACCGTCACAAAAGCCCCCACAAGGGAATGCCAGCATTGGGGGACACGGCCACCCACCCATTACACGAAATGCCACAAACAGAAGCAATAACCATACTCTTATACCCCTGCAGGACCCGAACGCCACCACACCGCCACGGAGGGTCCAGAGATGTCCATCCCACCCCCAGAAGAGGCCCACAGTGACGACAGCAGCTCTGTCTCCCTGGACCCTGATGACCAGCCCGGCCCATCGGGGACCTCGGGACAGTCGGTTCCCCACAGACAGCCACAGGCTACACCAGATCTAACCCCCTCTGGGAACACCAGCACAGCTCCCACCCAGCGGGCCCATGCCTCTGTCTCCAGGACACGTCAATCAGCGTCGTGTCCACCACTACAGGGCACCCAGGTTGACCCACCACCCCAACAACAACAGGGACCTGGGGGCAGTGGTAGTGGGCACAACGTCCAGGGGACAGAGACCCAGGGAAACAGGGGAACTGGGAGGGCTGCTGTGCGACAGGGGGGGGGGACAGGCCCAGGGAACCGACTCTCCAAGAGGCCCTCTCCTCCATCATGGGAGCATACCACCGCTCCCAGGAGACGATGGCTACGGTACTGGCCAGGTTCCAGGAGATCCAGGTCATGCAGGAGCAACAGTACATGGGGTTCAGAGAGGAACTGAGGAACATTAGTTCCGCAATGGGGCCCATCGTCGTGGCCCTAACCCAGATAGTCACCACATTGCGGGACCATGTGGCACCACAAAGGGCCCCTGTCACTAGCCTGGACCAGGAACAGCCTACCACCTCCGCCGGCGCTAGTGGACAGGAGGCCCCCACACAACGACGGGCCACCAGAACCCCACCTCCTGGAGAAGAAGAACCACCCCGCAAGCGGAACCTGAGATCTCACAAGAAGGCAGAGTAGGATTGCAAGACCCCCGCCAGCAAACGATACCCCCTGATGTCATCCCACTGTCCCACATTGTCGCCCTGTCCAACCTTGAACTGCCCCTGCTCCATCCTTCCACAGGCATATGGACAATGCACTTGTGCGACTGAGAACTGGACTCTGCCATGGACATTACTCCACCATCACCCATCCCAGTTTTACAATCATGTTCCATAAATTTAGCACTTGAATTAAATCACTTTTTGCACTAAAAAAATCTTGAGTCTGCTTGTAATTTGAACAAATGTATTAGACATAACGGTGCCAAAATGTTCAGTTACATTGTGACGACAACATACCACTGTCACACAGCTGTAGTACATGGGCAAACAAAGCAGAGGTCACGCAGTGGGGCCCACAGCTCTGAAAACGGAAGGGAAAGTCACAACTCAGTCAGTTAACAGGAACTGGGGGGAACTCAGACAGTAGAGAGGCAGGAGACTTTAAGAAAATGTAAAATGGCGTGGTTGATTTGTACCTGTGTGCTACTGAAAATACTGTTGTATCACTGTGTCCCTGTTGTCTGTGTCGTCCCCGTCGTCCTCCTCCTCTTCACTCTCCACAGGCTCCACAGCTGCTACAACACCACCATCTGGACCATCCTCCTGCAGGAAAGGCACCTGGCGTCGCAAAGCCAGGTTGTGAAGCATACAGCAGGCCACGATGATATGGCACACCTTCTTTGGTGAGTACATTAGGGATCCCACTGTCATATGCAGTCACCTAAACCTGGCCTTCAGGAGGCCGAAGGTTCTTTCTATAATCCTCCTAGTTCGCCCATGGGCCTCATTGTAGCATTCCTCTGCCCTTGTCCTGGGATTCCTCACTGGGGTAAGTAGCCACGACAGGTTGGGGTAACCAGAGTCACCTATTAGCCACACAAGGTGTCTCTGTAGCTGTTCCATCACATAAGGGATGCTGCTATTTCGCATGATGTACGCGTCATGCACTGACCCAGGGAACTTGGCATTTACATGGGAGATGTACTGGTCAGCCAAACAGACCACCTGGACATTCATAGAATGATAACTTTTTCTGTTCCTGTACACTTGCTCACTGCCACTGGGGGGAACCAAGGCCACATGTGTCCCATCAATGGCCCCAATGATGTTGGGGATATGTCCAAGGGCATAGAAATCACCCTTCACTGTAGCCAAATCGCCCACCTCAGGGAAAACAATGTAGCTCTGCATGTGTTTCATCAGGGCAGACAACACTCTGGACAAAACCTTTGAAAACATAGGCTGAGACATCCCTGATGATATGGCCACTGTTGTTTGAAATGATCCACTTGCCAAAAAATGGAGTACTGACAGAACCTGCAGCACAGGGGGAATCCCTGTGCGTTGGCGAATGGGGGACATCAGGTCTGGCTCCAGCTGGGCACACAGTTCATGTATAGTGGCTCGGTCAAGTCTGTATGTCAGTATGACATGTCGTTCTTCCATTGTCGACAGGTCCACCAGCGGTCTGTACACGGGAGGATTCCTCCATCTCCTCGCAAGTCCCAGCGGACATGCCTAGGAAGGACAACATGGAGCACAGAGTGAAGCAACCCACAGGTACGTAACTACAGCTTGCACAGTACACGATTCGCTATGCATTGAATGGCTTGTATGAGTGGCAATGCAAGGCCTAGGCCTGTGTGACGCCGTAGAAATTCCGCCATGTGGGCCCTTGAAATGGCGGCTGCCTGACCTGTGAAATGTGACAATGGGATGTGAGGTCAATGCGCTGGTGTGGCACACCGTGCCGGTAGGCGGTCGAAGACCGCGGCGCCAAGCAGCATTGGTTAACATAGAACCCTATGGGTCTCAGGAGCCAATGACGATGTGCGCCTGTGGTCGCGGTACGCACCGCCACGGTACGCACCGCCGCGGGCGTGTCTGCCATTTTCTAACTGCTTAATCACTCGAGACCTGATCATCCACAGGAGAGGACCTATACTGCAAGTGCTGCTGTGAACTCGGTCTGGAAGAGACAATGGCTGCTGCGACTGGGGAAAGGGCCCCTGCCTTCACATCTGAGGAATTGTATAAACTCGTTGATGGGGTCCTCCCCCAGTATGCGCTACTCTACGGTCCTCCAGACCAACAGGTAAGTACACTGGGAGCACGTAGTATGGGCTATGCCTGTGTTGAGTGGGGTGGATGTAAGATGGTGGGGAGGGGAGCGTATGAGGATAGCAACGCACGACAGATGAGAGCATGTGCCACATGGCAAGGTTGGGGAGGGGGGGGCCACTCACAACAACCATGCAGAAAAGTGATGATATTTCTTTTTCCACCCTGTCCATGTCACATAGGTCAGCGCCCATCAGAAGATCGACATTTGGTGTGCCATCGCCAAGGACGTCAGGGCCCTGGGGGTCCACAACAGACGGGCACCCACTGCCGCAAGAGGTGGGAGGACATCCGCTGCGGGAGCAGAAAGACAGCCGAGGCTCTGCTGGGGATGGCCTCCCAACGTAGGAGGGGTGCCAGTCGTCAATTGACCCCCCTGATGTCACGGATCCTGGCGGTGGCCTACCCCGATTTGGATGGGCGCGTGAGGACATCACAGCAGACACAAGGGGGTGAGTATCAGCACATTCTGCTATATAAGCGCACAGTGGAGGCGTCTGGGTGGGGGAGGAGGGCTGTGGGTATCTCTAGGCCAGGGCGGTTTCTGTAGTCTAGGCCCCTCCGTTAGACATGGCCCTGTGCCCCCGCCCCCCACCTCTGTAGGGTGCTAAGTACAGCTATCCATGGCCCGGGCTCACCTATTTGTGCATTTGTCGTCCATAGACTAGTAGGCCAAGTCACAATAATTGAGTAGTGTACCCCGAGTGCGCGGCGTAGTGCAGGGGGCTTCTGTGTCTGTCCTCTCCGCCAACGGTGCCGCCAATGCATGCACTCAACATGTCTTTCTTTCTTCTCTCCCCCCCTTATTTTTTGGTTTTCCTGCTCATGTGTGCATTAGCATCATCAGGCAGAGGAGAAGTGGCATCGGCGCACGAGGGAGCTGCATCTCACATGGGCCTGGAGGGCCCTGCAACTGACTCGGACTTAACAAGTGAGACGGAGGGCGAGGGGGGCTCCACAACGGGGACCCGTGGAGACGTCAGCGACACCGACACGTTCTCGGAAGGGAGCTCACTTGTCGTGGCGGCACCATCCGTGCCCACCGCAAAAACAGGTACAGCCGCCAGCCAGCGCACCAGCTCTGCCCTCCCAGCAGCCCCTCAGCTTTCCCCCCGTGCCCGCTCCGCCAGGAAGCCGGCCATCTCCTTCGCCCCTGGCACCTCAGGTCCTGCCCCAGTTACCCCTGCTGCCCTCAGTGAGGAGGTCATTGACCTCCTCCGGACGCTCATTGTTGGGCAGTCTACCCTTTTGAATGCCATCCAGGGGGTGGAAAGGGAGGTGCATCGGAGCAATGCATACCTGGAGGGCATTCATTCGGCTCAGGCTGCCCATCAGCGATCGTTCAACGCTCTGGCCTCAGCACTGGCGGCAGCCATTGTCCCTGTCTCCAGCCTCCCTCTTCTGACTCCCTCCACCCAGTCCCAGTCTCCTGTTCCTCTGCCTATCCCATCCACACCATCGGACCAGCCTGCACACACCTCTACACCCAAGGGCAGCTCATCCAGACATAAGCACCACAGATCACACAAGCATTCACCCAAGCAACATCCAGATGCAGACATGCCAACAGTCACTACCACCTCTGTGTCCCCCACCTCCTCATCTCCCTCCTCCCTCCCTGTGACGTCTCCACTCACACCTGCATGCACACCACCATCAGCCAGTACGTCCATCACCACCACACCCACCAGAACAGTCCACACACGTGCAGTCACCACCCCCACTACCATTTACACGTCCCCTGTGTCCTCTCCCAGTGTGTCTGTCACCCCCTCTTCCAAACCACACAAACGCAGGCAGCCACCCACCCAACAGCCATCCACCTCACGACAGCCTCCGTCACAAGCACCTGCACCCAAAGACAGCACACTTGACTCTCCTACAACCACATCCTCTTCCTCCACTCCCATACCCACTACAAATTCCCGTCCCTGTCTTTCGAAATTGATTTTCCTTTCCAACCTTGACCTCTTTCCAACAACTGACCCACCCCCTCCATCTCGTAAGAGTCCAACCAGCACCTCAGCCACCACAAGCCCTGCACCTACTAGGACCATCGTTCAGGGCTATTGGAGTCCACCAGCTCCTAGGGCAGGAACATCGGCCAGCAGCAAGGGGACAGCCAGCCCACCCCCTGGGAAAAGAAGCAAAAAAGTGAAGGGCCAGCGCCACAGGCCTGAGACGGCTGCCCCCAAGGACACCATCCTTGCACCGTCACCTGGCCCATCCACCAAGGGAGGCAAGGGACCCAGAGTTTCTTCCAAGGAGGGCAAGGGCCCCAGAGATACTTCCAAGGGAGGCAAGGGCCCCAGAGATTCGTCCAAGGAGGGCAAGGGCCCCAGAGATACTTCCAAGGGAGGCAAGGGCCCCAGAGATTCGTCCAAGGAGGGCAAGGGCCCCAGAGATACTTCCAAGGGAGGCAAGGACCCCAGAGATTCGTCCAAGGAGGGCAAGGGCAGCAGGGCGAAGAAGTCCGGCAACAGGTGAGCTGCCCAGGAGGGCCCCACCAGCCCCATTTGGGGTGTGACGGAGGACACCCACGGGCCCAGGAGCCCAACACAGGAGGGCCCTGCAAGCAATAGGTCGGATGGCGACTGAGCGGGAATGATTGCCCAGATCTGGTTCCCTAGGAACACAAGACAAGCACCGCTGAAAAGGGCCCCGCCGTGAGAAGCACCGCTCCACTGGGCCCCGCCGTGAGAAGAACCGCTGAACAGGGCCCCGCCGTGAGAAGAACCGCTGAACAGGGCCCCGCCGTGAGAAGCACCGCTCCGCTGGGCCCCGCCGTGAGAAGAACCGCTGAACAGGGCCCCGCCGTGAGAGGCACCGCTCCGCTGGGCCCCGCCGTGAGAAGAACCGCTGAACAGGGCCCCGCCGTGAGAAGAACTGCTCCGCTGGGCCCTTCATCTCAAGCACCGCTCCGCTGGGCCCTTCCTCTCAAGCACCGCTCCACTGGGCCCCGCCGTCTCCTGTCAGGCACCGCTCCGCTGGGCCGTTCCTGTCAAGCACCGCTCCGCTGGGCCCTTCCTGTCAAGCACCGCTCCGCTGGGCCCTTCATCTCAAGCACCGCTCCGCTGGGCCCCGCCGTCTCTGCACCGCTCCGCTGGGCCCTTCCTCTCAAGCACCGCTCCGCTGTGCCCCGCCGCCTCTGCACCGCTCCGCTGGGCCCTTCCTCTCAAGCACCGCTCCGCTGGGCCCTTCATCTCAAGCACCGCTCCGCTGGGCCCCGCCGTCTCCTGTCAGGCACCGCTCCGCTGGGCCGTTCCTGTCAAGCACCGCTTCGCTGGGCCCTTCCTGTCAAGCACCGCTCCGCTGGGCCCTTCATCTCAAGCACCGCTCCGCTGGGCCCTTCATCTCAAGCACCGCTCCGCTGGGCCCTTCATCTCAAGCACCGCTCCGCTGGGCCCCGCCGTCTCCTGTCAGGCACCGCTCCGCTGGGCCGTTCCTGTCAAGCACCGCTCCGCTGGGCCCTTCATCTCAAGCACCGCTCCGCTGGGCCCCGCCGTCTCTGCACCGCTCCGCTGGGCCCTTCCTCTCAAGCAACGCTCCGCTGTGCCCCGCCATCTCTGCACCGCTCCGCTGGGCCCTTCCTCTCAAGCACCGCTCCGCTGGGCCCTTCATCTCAAGCACCGCTCCGCTGGGCCCTGCCGTCTCCTGTCAGGCACCGCTCCGCTGGGCCGTTCCTGTAAAGCACTGCTCCGCTGGGCCCTTCCTGTCAAGCACCGCTCCGCTGGGCCCCCCGTCTCTGCACCACTCCGCTGGGCCCTTCCTGTCAAGCACCGCTCCGCTGGGCCCTTCCTCTCAAGCACCGCTCCGCTGGGCCCTTCATCTCAAGCACCGCTCCGCTGTGCCCTGCCGTCTCTGCACCGCTCCGCTGGGCCCTTCCTGTCAAGCACCGCTCCGCAGGGCCCTTCCTCTTAAGCACCGCTCCGCTGGGGACTTCATCTCAAGCACCGCTGGCCCATTGGCAGGGCCGGATCTGTGTCGGGCAGGGCTTCACGAAGCACTCTGGGCACCATGCCTCCTCCATAACCAGTGGAGTCTGTAATCCACCAGATGGACTGTGGCTTTGCACTCCCCAGGATGGTACAGTGGGCAATCCACCCACTGTAGAGACTTGTGAGACTGTGGCTTTGCACTCCCCAGGATGGTACAGTGGGCATGGAGGCCCCTCGTGGATCTGGCGTAGTGGACTCATGTGGCTGAGGTGGCCCCCCTTCCCTTCCCCCTGAGGTGCCTGTGGTTTTATTATCTGATGCCCCAGCAGTGTTCTCTCCAATGGAATCGGGTTTCGTGTGTGGGCTTTGCCCATGTGTTTATGCACATTGGCCCACGAACAATGGAATGTAGCCAATATGTGCCGGACTTTTGGACTATGTTCATATTCTTCATGTTGTGATTTATTTGTTTAAATAATCTAATATTTCACTTAAGTTCAAATATGCTTTAATATACTTCTATTTTAATGATCATTTTATTTTTCTTTGAATTATTCCGGGGGGTTTGGGGGGTGTAAATCTGACTTGTTGCTCTGCATTGGTGTGTGGGGATTTTGGGGGGGGGGGGGTGTCGCGTATGTGTGTGCCCGTAATCTTTTCTCCTCCCCCCTCCCCTGTGTCGTAGGTGCAGTACTCACCGTTGTCTCCTGCGGGGTCGTTCGTGCTCCTGGTAGAGGAGCAGGTAGGCAATCGCTGGTAGGATGTTTAATTTGGGTTCCATGCTGTCCAGATTCCTCGTGGAGTGTATAGAGGTGAGCGTTTTCCTGTTCGTGATCTGTTTCCGCCGTTCTTTTATCGGCGGGGCTCCCGCCCCGGAAAAGGTGGCGGATTGGTGGGTCGTGATAGGGTGGGCGGTACATTGTCTGCCGCCTGTCTGTTGGCGGTGACCGCCGTGCTGTTTGTTTGCCCCGCCGTGGCGGTCGGAGTGTTAAAGTGGCGGGCTGTGTTGGCGGTTTCCGCCAGGGTTGGAATTCCATTTTTTGACTGCCTGCCTGTTGGCGGGTTGGCCGCCACTTTAACACCGACCGCCAGGGTCGGAATGACCCCCAAAGTCTCCAATGTTAGGCTATTTGGCCTATTGACTACAAAGGAGAAAAACTAATTTGGATGTTTTTACTCACCAGGGTGTAAAAAACATCTTTTATAAAGTCCCTGCTTATCTTTACACTGCACCCAACCCTGGGAGCACTTAGGGAAAACCTTAGGGGTGGCTTCTATGTACACATACGGTAGTTTAGGACTTTGGAAGTACTTTTAATTCCAAAGTCGAATTTGGGGTTAACTTTAAATTAAAAGCAGCCAGCAATGCAGGGCTACCTTTAAAATCACACTGGACACCACAGCAGTGCAGCTATGGGACCACTATCTATACTGGGGCCCATAAACCTATATGCCATACAATATCCTAGGGACTTACAGATAGGTTGTCAGAGCCAATTATAATTAGGCCTCATTTGCATATACAATTTTACACAGAGCACTGGCCCTGGGACTTGTTAGCAGTTAGTGAAAGAAATGGGTATAAAACCAGTGGTGGATCCCGGAAAACTATAAATTTTTATTTAAAAGCAGACAAAATTCTAAATTCAGCAAGGAGTCATTTGTGTAAATCCTTCAAAGTTTTCCAAAGTAACAGTTGAACTGAAAATATATTGAAACTGAGATGGATTTTCTTCTGACTATGGCAGATTTACAAAAGAAATATATCTTTATGTCCAATGGACCCTTCTAGTTACAGGGATATATATAGAGGGTTTGTAGGTTCACCAAGAACCCGAGGTGCCCAGAGCCAATAACTGAGCTGCACCTTGTAATGTTTTTTTATTGCGTACCTGGTATGCAGCAATTATTTTAGTAAAACATTAAAAAATACAAATAGGTGTCAATGAAACCTATGTATTTTTTAAATGGGCACAAGATATGGGGTTTAGAAGCAGTGGTTATTTGCACATCTCTGAGTTTGTGGGAACCCATACTAGCATGAGAATTAGAGGGCATTTCTCAAAATGTCTTCTTTTTTTAAACACTGTATTTCATTTAGAAGGTGCAAATTCAGAGAAAGACAATTGTCAATAACACTTCTTATACTATTCTGTGTTCCTCTAAGTCTCCTGATAAAAATGGTGCCTCATATGTAGGGTAGGCCCAGTGCCTGCTCCAGGAAATGGCACAAAACGCAATGTGGACACATCAGATTTTTCCACCCAAAACTGGCCCTTTATCTGCAATGTGTCTAGCTGTGGAGTTTGGGCCCTAGCTCAGCCTGCACCTAGGAAACCTATCCAAACTGTACTTTTTTTAATACTAGACACACTGGGGAATCCAGAATAGGGTGACTTGTGTGTCTTTCACAAAGTTCTGTTACTCAGAATTCCTTGTAAACCTCGAAATCTGCCTAAAAACATATTTTCCTCACATTTCTGTGATGGAAAGTTTTGTAATCTGAGGGGAGCCACAAACTTCCTTCCACCCAGCATTCTCCCAAATCTCCCGATAAAAATTGCACCACACTTGTATGGGTAGGCCTAGTGCCTGCAACTGGAAACGGCCCAAAACGCAACATGGTACCATCACATTATTCCACTGAAAACTGACCCTTTTTTTTGGAACGTGCCTAGCTGTGGATTTTAGGCCCTAGCTCAGCTGGCGCCTGGGGAAACCTGGCAAACCTGTAAATTTTTAAAAACTAGACACACAGAGGAATCCAGGATGGGGTGACATGTGTGGCTCTCACCAAGTTCTGTTACCCAGAATCCCTTGCAAACCTCAAACCTTGTCTAAAAAAACAAATTGTCCTCACATTTCTGAGATGGAAAGTTATGGAATCTGAGGGAAGTCACAAACTTCCTTCCACCCAGCCTTTCCCCAAGTCTCCTGATAAAAACTGTACCTCACTCGTGTGGGTAGGCTTAGTGCGTGCAACAGGAAACGGCTCAAAACATATTGTGGAGACATCAAAATTATCACAAAACAACCTGGTTTTGCAAGAAGGTAACCTGCGTTTTTGGTCCCGGGCTCAGCCACCATCTAGGGAAACCTATCAAGCCCAGACTTTGATAAGAACTAGACATCCGGAAGGAGTTCAGGGAGGTGTGGCTTGAGTATATCCTCCAACATTTTCTCACCTAGGGGCCCCTGCAAGTCTCACATTTAGATAAACAATCACACTTTCCTCTCATTTCTGTGTGGGGTCACTGCACCAGCACAAATTTCGTACCACCCAGCATTCCTCTTGGCTCTATTCAGCTTTGAACTTCCCTATTCTGACTTCAAATAACACAAACACTGACATTTTACACACCTACTTGTTCTCAAGAAGACTGTCCACTCAGTTTAAAGGAAAATGATACGATTAAATACTCAATAGGTTCTCAATTTTTCACAATGCAAGCTTCTCTCTGCAGCCTTCAAATTTATACTGTCAATAACTGGATATGACACCTGGAAGACTCTGCAGGTGTCTCCTGAATGCACTATTCATTAAAACATCTTACAATAATGTAAAAAAAGAAAATATTTCTTCACATGAGAAAGAAAGACGGAAAAAGAACATTGCGTATAAACACTACTCGATCCCTAACTTGTCTAGAAATAAAATGTTCAGTGTCACAAAGTAAAGATGCCAACCAACATTAACTCATTTTATAATTCAGGCCTACATTAGCTATACTAAAAGAGAATAAACAATTTCTGACTACAAATAGCATTATTAATGTGTCTCATGTGTTGTCATGTTAATGACAATATTTAATATAACAAACTTTCACCGGTGCATGTTTCATAAAAGAGTCCTATATTGGACTCTATTTCACCCAATGTGACTTGTATATGAAAAACGTTCAGTATTATATAATGGATTACCAGATATTATGAATGCCATATCTCCTATTATGCTAGACACGTTGTCAATTCAAATAGTCAGTGAATAGGAGTCACCTATTGGGACTAGAACTATGGCAACTATGTTAAACTACAGTCTGTTATTAAAGAATAAGTTACGCTTCGGTTTTCACTGCTAATCTTAACAAAAAATTATATCTAAAAGAGGGAATCTCACAACTACTAGCTGGATGTTTCTGTTTAGGTACAGTGTGTTACTCTTTTTCAGAATTAAAGAAACTAATGGCCAAAGGCCATAGGGCATATGAATGATATCAGGCCCTCACTCAGCAACACTCATCGTTGCCAAGGTGTTTATCACATCTGGTTGGTAATTGTTTGTCCCTAAAGGCCCACTGTGATTTATAGCCTAAGGACCCTATGAAGCACAGAGAGCAGCCAAATGTCCCACAGCCTACTCATGGTCTCTGTCATAGGTATGGGGAGCATGAAGAAATGCAATAAGACCTGACAAAGACCCTCAGATTGAGAACAAGGTATTACCCTAGGAAAAGATATACAGGTTGTACTAGAATGTATGATCCGATAACATACAAGGGCAATGGGTGTATGGTAAATCTATATTTGCGGTTGCGACAACATATGCTGATATACTGATTGCATGCTCAATAAACCAACGAAGACACTTAAAAGACTTGGCAGAGACTCACTGGGAAAATTTTAAATGGTCTCCAATTTGCCAGCCCACAAGGTGGAACGTACACATAATCTGGCATCTACTGATCTTTATCAAGCCCTGTCCTCATACAGAATACATGTAGAATGATTGTTGTGAAATTGGTTATATTATAAGAAAAGGCAAACATAAGAAATGTTAATAAAATGAACATGCCAAATATTATATCTATACCCTAAGAGGGACCCATCCCTAGAGTCTACAGTAATGAGACTTCATTCATCAGTCCTATATACCAGTGTGAGGATGAATGCAGCCCACGGACGCCCATAAACTGCCTTCTGATATCAAACAAACAATCTTGAGATTGGCTACCTAGATGAAAATGTTCATCACTGCTTATTAGCAGAAAAAGGCGTGACCTTGTGTACTAGCTCATACAAGAGGAAAACAAGTGAAAAGAGACTTTGGTGCTCCAATGTCATGTGTGAAAACGTTTACCTGAGGAGGTGTGGTGAGAATTGTATTTGTAGAAGGTACAACAAGAGCAATTTGTTTACTGTAGGTACTATATATGGAAAAGGTCAATGACAAAATATTGGTACATATACGGAAAACATCAAAATAAGCAATTTATTGTAATACAAGAAAGGCCTGCAGCACAATATGGAATGTGATCAAGATTGCATATCATAGATTAAAAGTACTATGAGGCAATCCTTGAAATCGAGCACGCCATGGCAGTTGAAGGTGTGCTGTAGCAATACCCATCTATCACTGGGTGGCAATAAGTGATATTAGAGAGTACATGTTACACAAGTTCTGCCTTATGTGGAGAATTCTTCTCACAATGACTGAAAGGCGTGTAATCTGACACAATATATAAGCACCTAAATCATTAATGGAGGAGATCAGAAACCTAATAGTATCCAGTTGGGACATATAACCCTGTTTCTAGACTGAGTTGTTGATTGCAGTGCCCACTTAAGACTGAAAATAAAGGCAAGACTTTTTTTCCATAAATAATTGAAATTAGTTTATCATTCATAATATATAAATTATTAAAATAGATGTGGCTTTCTTCCCACATACATTTGTAGTGTCTTCGATATCTATTGAACAAAGCTTTTCATAGGATTCAGTCATAGTGGGTGGGGGCTATGGCAGAGCAAGCTCAGCCTATCTCATCCCATCACAGTGTTTACCAGCGACCATTTCCAATAGACCACGGGGTTCTTGTATGTCAAAGTGACTGGGTTCTTGTGTGTCAAAGTGTTAGTCCCATGAAAAGAGATTGACATTGCCCACAGTATCATTACTACAGCAGGATCAGATCACCAACAAAGGGCACAGGCATACTGGCATCATAAGTCATTTACAACGTGTCCCCACCTTAGCTAACAGGCACACATTGTATTTATACATACGCATGGGGAACCTGATCTTTCTATCAGCAGTGTAGCAGAAACCTACCACCAAGCCAATCAACCCTTTGACAGACATATGGATCAGTTGGTGCATTGTTTTCTGCAGTTAGGAAGGTGTCTCCGTTTGTGTAACCCTCATCTGAAATTTCTACTCAGAGCTCAGTGAATTTATCCCATTAAATCTAGGTGTACAACTCCCTCAAGCTCAAGAGATTACTGCCGCCATCCTCATTACTTTTAACAATTGAAATGATTTAATGCCATTCCTCTAGAAGATTAAACATAACAACAGATTTCTAACTCCATTTAGCTTTACATTGCTGGATTGAGTATGATGTACCACCCTTAGTGGCAAGGGTATGCCCAGACGTTGATCCCGTGCTCACTGTGCCATTGGATTCAAGTTATACCTGTCTGATCAGTCCTTATCAGGGCGAAACCTGTCCTAGGTTGCTTGTGTTCCAGTCTAGGAATGGCCTTGCCTGGCAGTTCGGATTGGACGGTCCCCATCAGTAGCAGTGTCAAGGATGATTTGCACATAGCTGAGTCCAAACTGAGGTGGTATGATGGTCAAAAGTACAATGGTTTGAATGCTACCCCAAGTGATTGCCAATGGTTAGACAACTTTCCAGCATTCCTTCCATTATCTTTTTGTGTTTGAGCTACATTGACTTTGACAATATTGACCTATAACATTGCATCCGCTACATTGACCCACCACCACTTTGTAAGGTAAGTATAAAATTATTATTAATAATTCTATCCACACTTACTTTGGGGGAAAAGGTATGTGTTGGAAATGGCCCTTCTGCAGGGTTATCCCCAGACTTTGTGCCTTCCTCCTTCTCTTTTTCTGACCTCATGTTTGCTGGTTTTTACACTCTGCGTACTTTACCACTCCACTGCTAACCAGTGCTAAAGTGCATATGCTCTCTCCCTTTGAACATGGTAACATTGGATCATACCCAATTGGACTATTTAATTTACTTATAAGTCCCTAGTAGAAGGCACTACATGTGCCCAGGGCTTGTAGATTAAATGCTACTAGTGGGCCTGCAGCACTGATTGAGCCACCCACTTAAGTAGCCCCTTAACCTTGTCTCAGGCCTGCCATTGCAAGGTCTGTGTGTGCAGTTTCACTGCCAATTCGACTTGCCATTTAAAAGTACTTGCCAAGCCTAAAACTCCCCTTTCTCTTCATATAAGTCACCCATAAGGTATGCCCTAGGTAACCCCTAGGGTTGGGTGCTGTGTGGGTAAAAGGCAGGACATGTACCTCTGTAGTTTACATGTCCTGGTAGTGTAAAACTCCTAAATTCATTTTTACACTACTGTGAGGCCTGCTCCCTTCTTAGGGTAACATTGAAGCTGCCCTCATACATTGCTGGAGTGGTAGCTGCTGATCTGAAAGGAGTAGGAAGGTTAAATTTAGTATGGCCAGAATGGTAATACAAAATCCTGCTGACCGGTGAATTTGGATTTAATATTACTATTTTAGAAATGCCACTTTTAGAAAGTGAGCATTTCTCTGCACTTAAATCTTTCTGTGCCTTACAATCCAGTCTGGCTGGGTTTAGTTGACAGCTCCTTGTGCATTCACTCAGACACACCCCAAAAACAGGATGCTCAGCCTCACTTGCATACATATGCATTTTGAATGGGTCTTCCTGGGCTGGGAGGGTGGAGGGCCTGCTCGCACACAAAGGACTGCCACACCCCCTACTGGGACCCTGGCAGACAGGATTGAACTGAAAGGGGACTGGTGCACTTCTAAGCCACTATTTGAAGTCTCACCCACTTCAAAGGCACATTTGGGTATAAAATCTGGGCCTCTGCCCTACCACCTCAGACACTTCCTGGAGAAGCAACTTGTAACCAGAACCTGCATCCTCCCAAGAAGAACTGCCTGGCTGCCCAAAGTACTCACCTGACTGCTTTCTGTGAAGGACTGCTGCCTTGCTGTTGCCCTGCTGTCTTGCTGCTCCCTGGCTGAGGCAAGGGCTTGATAGAGCTTGCATCCTGTTCCCTGAAGTCCAGGACCAAAAAGACTTCTCTCTTGCAACTGGACTCCTTGTGCTGTGAAAATTAAACGCACGGGCTTGCTAAAAACGACGCACAGCCTGTCCCACAGTGAAAAATTCACTGCATGCCGAACCGGGATGACACCGCTCGACTTCGCAAGGAAAAGATCGGCGCGGTGCCTGCGGTGCGACCGGAACTTTGACGCACAGCTCACAAGATCGCCGCACAGCCGACCTGGGAAGACGCTGCCCGACTTCCAGAGGGAAAATCGATGCAGCGCCTGCCGTGAGGGAGAAATTCCCCCACCGCCCACTGGATCGACGCAGAGCTTTTCACAAGCCCAGGATTCCATGCACAGACCCCAGGGTGTCAGAAAACCCCGCAACCCAAAGAGGATCCACGACCTAGCGCCGGAAATCGACGCACAGCCATCCCTGCGTGGAAACTAAACAATGCATCGATCATGTGCAGCCCGAAAAAATTGACGCACACCCCTTTGTTTCCCCGCTTCTCCTCCTCTTCGGCCCTTTGCGGAGATTTTTCATGCGAACCAGGCACTATGTGCTTGAAAGAGACTTTGTTTACTTTTAAAAGACTTAAGACACTTTGGTGGTCATTACAACCCTGGCGGATGGTGTTAAAGCGGCGGTAAGACCGCCAACAGGCCGGCGGAAAAAAATTGAAATTACGACCGTGGCGGAAACCGCCAACAAAGACAGCCACTTTAACACTCCGACCGCCATGGCGGTACAAACAAACAGCGGTCACCGCCAACAGACAGGCGGAGGACAATGTACGGCCCACAGTATCACAACCTCCCAATCCGCCACCTTTTCCGGGGCGGATTCACCACGAACAAAAACACGGCGGAAACAGGACTTCGAAGGGAAAACGCTCACCTCTACACACCCCACGAGGAACCAGGACGCCATGGAACCAGAGCTGCACATTCTCCCTGCCCTTATCTTCTTGCTCTTCTACCAGGAGCACGAACGCCGGCGGCGAAGACCACGGTGAGTACTGCACCTACGACACAGGGGAGGGGGGGGGAACAGGGGCACACACGCGCAACACGCAACACCCCCTCCCCCACCCTCACCCACTACAACACACACACTAATACAGCATGATACATTACAGTTACAACCCCAAAACCCCCCGGAAGAATGCAAAGACAAAAGGAAATGAGTGTAACCATTGTAATATATTAAAATCCAGTACGCAAAAATATATATACACTATTAACAAATATATACACCAAGAATAGTAGTCCAGGTATAGCTCCATTGAAGTCTGTGGAACACTGGGCCCACACGGCATGGGCGAGGCCCATGCTCAATACCCGAACATGACGGAGAGAACACTGCAGGGGCATCAGATAGCAATAAAACAGGCACCTCAGGGGGAAGGGAAAGGGGGGCACCTCAGCCGGTTGAGTGCACGACGCCAAATCCTCCAGGGGGCTCCATGCCCACTGTTCAATCCTGGGGAGTGCAAAGCCACAGTCTCTCAAGTCTCTACAGTGGGTGGGTTGCCCACTGTTCAATCCTGGGGAATGCAAAGCCACAGTCTCTCAAGTGGATAACAGTCTCTACTGGTTCTGGAGGGGGCTTTGTGCCCAGAGTGCTGCATCCTGCCAAGGACAGAGGTAGTGGATGCCTTTCTCCACTGGTTCTAGAGGGGGCTTTGTGCCCAGAGTGCTTCATCCTGCCAAGGACAGAGGTAGTGGATGTAAATCTCCAATGGTCTGGAGGGGGCTTTGTGCCCAGAGTGCTTCATCCTGCTCGTGGCGGACACAGTAGCGTCAGTGCCCTTGGTGTTTATGTGCCAGCGGTACCTGTGGTGGCGGTGTCCTGTTCAGCGGTGCTTGTTGCGGCGGGGTCCTTGGCAGCGACTCAGCTGCTGGCGGTCCTGTCTGGCCCAGCGGGGCTGGTGCTGGAGGTCCTTTCTGGCCCAGCGGGGCTGGTGCTGGCGGTCCTTTGCCGGCGGTCTTTTCTGGCTAAGCGGGGCTGGTTCTGGCTGTCCTTTCTGGCCCAGCAGGGCTGGTGCTGGCGGTCCTTTCGGTGCTGGCGGTCCTGTCTGGCCCAACGGGGCTGGTGCTTGCAGTCCTGTCTGGCCCCGGGGGCTGGTGCTGGCTGTCCCGTCTGGCCCAGCGGGACTGGTGCTGGCGGTCCTTTCTGGCCGAGTGAGAATGATGGCGGTGGCCTCCTGGGCAGCGGGGCTGATGGCGGTGGCCTCTTGGGCAGTGGGGCTGGTACTGGCGGTCCTTTCTGGCCCAGCGGGGCTGATGGCGGTGGCCTCCTGGGCAGCGGGCTGATGGCGGTGGCCTCCTGGGCAGCGGGGATGATGGCGATGGCCTCCTGGGCAGCGGGGCTGATGGCGGTGGCCTCCTGGGCAGCGGGGATGATGGCGTTTGCCTCCTGGGCAGCGGGCTGATGGCGGTCTTCTCCGCCATGCTGCTCTTCCCAGACTTGCTGAGTTTCTTGTGCCCCTTCCCCACCTTGGAAGGTGTCGCAGCTGACTCCACACTCCCACCTGTACCCCTGGGAGCGGCTTTGGTGGCTGGAGTCTTCCCCCTCTCCCGCCGGGCACTGGCCAACTTTTGATGCTTGACAGGTGGGGGACTGTCTGTGCTGTGGCTCCTTGCCACACTGGCTGCCCTGCTGCCTGGTGCACTCCAGAATCCGGTGACTACTGGCACCACTGGTCCTGGAGATGTTGTGGCTGAGGTGCTAGGTTGGGACCTGTAGAGTCGGGCCCTAGGAGACTGACGGGGTGGGGGAGGTGAAGGAAAGAGGTCAAGGGTGGACAGGAAAAGTTTCTTGGGAACACTGGGATGGGTAGCTGGAGGGGGTTTGGGAGTGGAGGAAGAGGTTGTGGTTGTAGGAGATGTTCGTTTGGTGACTTTGGGTGAAGGTGCATGCGCTGGAGGCTGTCGTGAGGTGGATGACTGTTGAGTGGGTGTGTGCCTGCGTTTGTGTATCTTGGGAGGTGGAGTCACTGACACACTGGGAGAGGACACAGGGGACGTGTGAATGGTAGTGGGTGTGGTTACTGCACGTGAGCGAGGTGTGGTGGTGTGTGTGCTGGTGATGGAAGTCGTGGCTGTAGATGTAGTGCATGCAGGTGTGAGTGGAGACGAGACTGGGAGGGAGGAGGGAGATGAGGAGTAGGGGGACACAGTGGAGGCAGTGGATGTTGGTGTATCTGCATGTGTGTGATTCTTGCGTCAGTACCTGTGGGATGTGTGGTGCCTATGTTTGCCAGAGCTTCCCTTGTGTGTTGACGTGTGTGCATGCTGGTCTGATGGTGTGCTTGGGGTAGGCTGAGGTACAGAGGTGTGGGTCTGGGTGGAGGAAGTTGGAGGTGTGAGGCTAGAGACGAGGACAATAGCTGCCATCAGTGCTGAGGCCAGAGTCTGAAAAGCTCGCTGAAGGGCTGCCTGACCAGAATGAATGCCCTTCAGGAATGCATTTGTTTGTTGCAACTGCCTCTCTACACCCTGGATGGCATTCAAAATTGTAGACTGCCCAACAGCGAGGGACCTGAGGAGGTCAATGGCCTCCTCACTGAGGGCAGCAGGGGTGACTGGGGCAGGGCCTGAGGTGCCTGGGGCAAAGGTGATGCACACCCTCCTGGGTGAGCGGGCACGGGGGAAAGGCTGAGGGGCTGCTGGGAGGGCAGTGCTGGTGGGGGGGTGGCGGCTGTCCCTGTAGATGCGGGGGCACAGATGTGGCCGCCACCACAAGGAGCTCCCATCAGAGGGCGAGTCTGTATCACTAGTCCTCAACTCCTGTCCCCGCCATGGAGCTCCCCTCACCCTCCGTCCCACTGGTGAATTCTGAGTCCGTTGTCTCGCCCTCCAGGGCCATGTGGGATGCAGCTCCCTCCTGCTCCGGTGCCACTGCTCCTCCGCCATGCATCGTTACATGCACGCCTCAATCTCCCCCCACATCTTTCATCCACCCCACTCCACACAGGCATAGCCCATACAGCATGCTCCCAGTGTACTCACCTGTTTGTCTGGAGGACCGTAGAGTAGCGTGTACTGCGCGAGGACCCCATCCACGAGTTTCTCCAACTCCTCCGATGTGAAGGCAGGGTCCCTTTCCCCAGACGCACGAGCCATTGTCTCTTCCACACTGAAGTCACAGCAGCACTTGCAGTGTAGGTCCTCTCCTGTCGAACATCAGGTATCGAGTGATTGAACAGATAGAAAATGGCGGTCCTATCAGCGGCGCTGTGTACTGTCACCGCCGGCGTACATCGTCATTGCCTCCTGGGACCCATAGGATCCAATGTTAATCAATGCAGAATTGCGACGCGGTCTTCGACCGCCTACCGTGACGGTGTGCAACGCCAGCGCAGTTACCTCATATCCCATTGGCCCACTTTACAGGTCAGGCAGTCGCCACTTCAGGGGCCCACATGGCTTAATTTTTTACTGCGTCACACATGCCTAGGCCACTAGATGCTTATTTCGGATTATGAATCGTGTACTGTGTAAACTGTGGGTACGTACCTCTGAGTTGGTTGACTCTGTGATTGCTGTTGTCCTTCATAGGCACCATCCGCTGGGACATGTGAGGAGATGGCGGCATCCTCCGGTGTACAGATCGCTGGTGGACCTGTCGACAATGGAGGAGCGACATGTGATCATCACCTACAGGCTTGATCGTGCCACAATCCTGGAACTGTGTGCCCAGTTGGAGCCAGACCTGATGTCACCTATCCGCCATCCCACGGGAATCCCCCCTCTAGTGCAGGTGCTGTCAGTACTCCATTTCCTTGCAAGTGGGTCATTTCAAACAACAGCCGCCATAGCATCAGGGATGTCCCAGCCTATGTTTTCCAACGTGTTGTCCAGAGTGTTGTCTGCCTGCTGAAACACATGCGGAGCTACATCGTTTTCCCTCAGGTGGAGGATTTGCCTACAGTGAAAGGTGATTTCTATGCCCTGGGACATATCCCCAACATCATAGGTGCCATTGATGGGACACATGTGGCTTTGGTACCCCCCCCGCAGGAGTGAACAGGTGTACAGAAACTGGAAGAGTTACCATTCTATGAAAGTGCAGATGGTGTGTTTGGCCGACCAGTACATCTCCCACGTTAATGCCAAATTCCCTGGCTCAGTGCATGACGCTTACATTTTGAGGAATAGCAGCATCCCTTATGTGATGGGGCAACTCTAGAGGCACCGTGTGTGGCTATTAGGTGAGCACCTGGAAGCAAGTCAGTGGGAATGGTTTTCTGGGTCTGGGGATATCCCTACAGGTTAGTGTGTGTCTAACAGTTGTCCCTCGACATTTGCAGGTGATTCTGGTCACCCCAACGTGTCATAGCTACTGACCCCAGTGAGGAATCCCAGGACAAGGGCAGAGGAATGCTACAATGAGGCCCATGGGTGAACTCGGAGGATTATAGAGTGGACCTTCGGCCTCCTGAAGGCCAGGTTCAGGCGCCTCCATGTGACAGGTGGATCCCTATTCTACTCACCAAAGAAGGTGTGCCAGATCATCGTGGCCTGCTGTATGCTTCACAACTTAGCTTGAGACGACAGGTGCCTTTTCTGCAGGAGGATGGTCCAGATGGAGGTGTTGTGGCAGCTGTGAAGCCTGTGGACAGTGAAGATGAGGAAGCAGAAGAAGAGGACATCGACACCAGGAACTCGGTGATCCTGCAATACTTACAGTGAGACACAGGTAAGAATACAAACCTGCCTATTACATGTACTTTAACACTGCTACCTCTCTACTGTCGTTTTCACCCAGTGTATGGTCACTGAGTTGTCACTTTCCCTTACGATTTCACAGATGTGGGTCCCACTGTGTGACATCAGATTTGTTTCCTCATGGACTAGAGCTCTGTGACATAGGTATGTTGACATTACAATTGAAAGAGCATTTTGACACTGTAATTGCTAATACACTATTTTGAAATCACAGACAGACTCCAGATTGTTTTGTGCTTTAAGGGTGTTTATTTAAGTGCTCAATATTTGAGGGTGCTGTAAAATGGTGAGGGGTGATGGTGGAGGAATGTCAATGGCAGAGTCCAGTCTATTAGTCTCACAGGTGCATTGCCCAAATGGGCATAGGAAGTGGAGCTGGGGCAGTTTGAGGATGGACAGGGTGACAAGGTGGGACAGAAGGATGACAATCAGGGCGGTCTCATTTCTTGGCGGGGGTCTTGGCATCGTTCTCTGTCTTTGTCCTGGATCTCAAGGACTATTTGCGGGGTGGTTCTCCCTCTGCAGGGGGTGGGGTGCTGGTGTGGTGGTCCTGTGGCGGTGCCTCCTGTCCGCTAGTGCTGGCAGAGGTGGTGGGCAGTTCATCGTCCAGGCTAGTGTCAGGGGCCCCTTGTTGTGCCACAGTGTCCCTCCTGGTGTTGAGGACTTCCTTTAGCACCCCTACGATGGTGACCAGGGTGGAATTGATGGATCTGAGTTCCTCCCTGAACCCCAAATACTGTTCCCCTGTGTTCCTGGGCCTCTGTCCCCTGGACCGTGTGCCCACTGCCACTGCCCCCAGGTCCCTGTTGTTGTTGGGGTGGTGGGTTAGCCTGGGTTCCCTGTAGAGGTGGACACTCTGCTGATTGACGTGTCCTGGGGACAGAGGTATGGGCCCGCTGGGTGGGTGCTGTGCTGGTGTTTTCAGAGAGGGGAAGCTCTGTAGTGGCCTGTGCCAGTGTGAGGGGAACCGACTGTCCCGAAGTCCCAGATACGCCGGGCTGGTCATCTAGATCCAGTTAGACAGAGCTGCTGTCATCACTGTGGGCCTCTTCAGTTGGTGATGTGGACATCTGTGGACCCTCCTGTCTGGTGACATTGGGTAGGGGTCCTGCAGGGGTATAAAAGGATTTTTATTGCATCTGTGTGTGCCATGGTGTGCAATGGGTGGGTGACCGTGTACCCCAGTGCTTGCATTCCTGTGTGGGACCTTGTGTGATGGTGGTTTCGGGGGTGTATGGGTATGCGCAGTGGCCATGCTTTGGTGATGGGTGTCCATGCTTTGTTGTTGCATGCAGGGCTTGGTGTTGGGACGTGTGGTTTGTGATATTGGGACATTTGTGAGGAGTTGGAGTGATGGGGGCGAGGGCGAGGGTGGGGGTATGTGATGGCATGCAGGTAGGGTGGGGGATGTAATAGTTAAGATTTGACTTACCAGAGTTCATTCCTCCATCTGCTCCTGCGAGGCCCTCAGGATGCAGAATCGCCAAGACTTGCTCCTCCCATGTTGTTAGTTGTGGGGGAGGAGGTGGGGGTCCGCCGCCAGTCCGCTGAACCGCTAGGTGGTGTCTTGAGACCACGGAACGCACCTTCCCCCGTAGGTCATTCCACCTCTTCCTGATGTCATCCCTATTTCTTGGGTGCTGTCCCACTGCGTTAACCCTGTCCACTATTCTTCGCCATAGCTCCATCTTCCTAGCTATGGAGGTGTGCTGTACCTGTGATCCGAATAGCTGTGGCTCTACCCGGACGATTTCCTCCACCATGACCCTGAGCTCCTCCTCAGAGAACCTGGGGTGTCTTTGCCGTGCCATGGGATGGTGTGGGTGATGTGTGGGGTGGTGTGTGTAGTGATAAGTGGGGTGATATTTAGTGGTGTGTTGTGTGAGGTACGTGGAGGTTATGTTGTTGCGTGGGCTCTCATTATCGTAAATGAGACTACTGGATTTCTAGGTAGCAGGATCTTCCACGGTGTGGGGGACTGAGTCGGACCCACTTGGGAGGACCTCGGTCACCCTAAATCCGGTTTTGCTCCGGCTAACTAGCAGTGCCTCATTTCTCCAAAAGGGAAGAGATGATTAGGCAGCCGAGTGCATGACATCTTTGGAACTTCTCAGGGAAGTCGTGGTCACTCAGATCCAAACCAACTCTCTCATTTACAGTATGATCTCATATACAAATGACAAAGGCAGTGTAAGTTTTATATAATGTTTTAATAAAACAACTTCATTTTAGATATTAAGGCGTGAGCCGCAATACCCAGAATCATACAACACAGTAGGATTGAAATAGTCACGAGGAGAGTGAAACATAAGAACTACGCTATCATGGTGTTTAACAATTTCTACTCTCCCTTAGCTAGTTCTATTTCGAGCACAGCATGTTAAGCTTCCAACTTGCCTTTCTAAATCCCTGGGAAGACATCAGCCCTCATACCTGAGCAAAGGCCTGTGATCCGGTTCAGCATCTGCAACAAGGCAGTCAGCGTCTAGTTGTGGTTCCCTGGTCGGAATCTACCTCTCTCTTGTAATGGGACAAGGAAGTGTTTTTATAACTAACATGTCACAAAATGTCCCTACGCAGGAATGCCAAAGACTAAACTCCTACCACGTCTATCGACAATGTACCAGACTGTATCCTTGACTGAAGCACAGAGTGAACAGGAATGTGTTATGGAGAACTTCAGTGCTGAAGTAGGCTAAACAGTGTGATATGAATTATAAAACAAGACCGTAGAACTGGCTATTTGAAAAATAACAGTATGAAGCCGTATAAAAGCAATTAGAGCAAAGTGCACAGAGGCTCTAGGCTGCAAGCAAAGGAATAAAATACATCCAGGGCAAAATCCACAAAGGCCTAAAGCCCGAAGCTAATGCGCAAAGGATATGTAAAACTGACCACACTACACCCTCCCATTGTCGGTAGCAAGTGGTTCTAAAAAACATAAAAGTATGCCCCAGAGATAAACAATACATAAAATATACATTTCGACAAGGCCAGAGGACAACAAAGTCATAAATTTGGGAAGCATGTGACGAAAAAGCCAAATTCAATATAATGTAAATTTATCTTGCAAAATAAAAAATACAAAAATCCAATAGTCAGACAGAAGCAACAGAAAGCAGGAGTTCGATATATGTCAATATCGGAAGATCCACGCCAAAAAGTACCATGGCGCAGGTGTGTTCCAAAGCCCCAAAATCATTCAGGGCGGCACCCCGTGCAGGGCCTATGAATGAGACAATACCATCTTCCTCCAGGAAGGGAATCTCATAAACTGCCTCACGAAGCAAACGCAAACGCAGTACACAAGTCTGGGAATGAGCCCTAATCGGGAACATCAACAGATCAGCATCGACCACCGGGGGGCGCTGCAGTGAGAGACAAAGAGCCAGTGCATGTTCAAACGAGCACCAGAGGCACCGAAACACGGGTTGCACACAATCCAAAACCGGAATGTCAGAGACCAGTCACACTCCAATTGTCCCAGGAGTGTCGCTCCAAAATGCTGCATCATGCGTTCACGACACAGCTGCGCCGACGGGAGCGCCAATATAGGATCTCGTCGCGGCGGGACAGCCATTGCGGAAGAACAGCAGCAACAGCAAAACCCCAGCCAATAAAGCCAAAGTAATCGGGAAACCCCCAAAAATGCTTCCGAAAATAGAGTGAATAGCCGAAGGTATTAAACCGAATATGGAAGAGAAGGTGTGAGCAAAACCAACGCCAACGGCTTGGAAAGAATTTGCAATTCCAGCAGTGCTGGACGCGTTAAATATACGTCCCACGAGTTCACCAAAGTGACTCGGAAAGTTAGTATTTAAAAGGGACTGTGTTTCTGCTGATGACCTTGCCACCTGAAGTGCGTAGGTCTCGCTAGCAGATGTAAGGGCCACATGCTTTTGAAACAATAGAGCCTTTAGTCGACTCAACTTGTCGAAATTTACTTTGGAAGTAGCAATATGAGGCCAGATGTCTGCTACCTCCCTAATTTGAGTGGGGGGAAACAAAACATTCCTGCAGCACGTAAGGGCCTTGTTGACAGCGACTACGTAAACTATTCCGGCACGCATGCCACAACAGGGTTCATTGTTAAGAAGGACGTAACTGCCGTTTGAAAGCACCTGGAAAGTGTTTTTAATTACTGGGACTGGAACTCCCTTCAGATAACAAGCTAAGTTAGCAATCGAGGCATTACATGCCCCTTGCAAGGACAGCTGTTTACAAACCATGGAATGGCTGACAAAAGTTTCGCATTCGCTACCGCTAAGAAAAACCTCCCTCAAACCATTAATACATCTGTATCGAAAGGGAAGCTCCCACACCTCGTGTATGTAACTGTCTCCCAACCGTTCATATCTACCCACCGGAATGTGCTTTAAACAAGAAGTAAATTGCAGAGTGGAGATAGGCAGATTAATAACCCCATGAATCAACCACTCAGCTGACGGAATCTCAGCAACCGTAAAAGGCAGCTTCTACAATTTTTTAATATTTAACATAACATATGTCGCTTCCTTTTTAGCCATCAGCTGTTGTTGACGAGTCAAATTAAAGGAAATAAAAATCTCCCTGGCACGAATGTGCTGCCATGGAACGCGACCTGCCTTCAAGGTCTGTAGAGTCCAACCCAGCTGCATGATGGACCGCGTCTGACTCTGCCCATGATATAAAGAAGACATATCCGATTTAATAATGTCTATAGCAGAGGAAACGATGTTGTCAATTGTATAAACACGGTCTGAAAGGGTATGCATCCCATTATCCACAACAGACAAAGCCTGTATCAAATTTTCCTGATCAATTTGTCTCAACCGGGCCGCTGCCTCCTGTTGTGAAAGTTTCCAAATCTCATTATATACCTCATATAAAAAACGCTTCTTCCGCGGCATTCGTGGTCCTGACAAAAAATCTTGTAAGTCAGTATCATTAGACAGTAACGTGAGATGTGACTTAACTGCATCCAGCGTGGATGATTTCAACCATTGCTGACAAAGCTTCCCCACCCTGTATGTAGTAATAATATCAGCATGTTCTGGTGATATGTAGCGAGGGTCTGCCCTACTAGTCCAGAACCCCCCTGAAGAGGTCACAAAACGCTGATGACACCCATTAGTGTCTATGGGCCATAATAACCACCCGCCCGGATGTATCATTGAAGTGTTAAGCGTACCATTCTGGACCCAGTGTGTAAGCTCACTAAATGTGGCATTAACATATCGCTGCCAATTGTTCAATTTGGAAGGGACAGGAATACCAGGCAAATTCAAATTCCCAATCGTTGCTAAGCCCAAACAACTAGTCTGTTGCACAGTGTCATTGAGGAAAATCATTTGGACAGGAATAATACATGCCATAAATAAAGTGTCCCTGCCTCGCATTTGCCAATTTTTCGTTCCCCAGACACTTTTCAAGTCAACAGTCTTGGACCAATATTCATACCCCTGAACCGAAAGTTTAGAAACAAACAAATTTGAATACAGTAATTTAGTATCGGTCAACAACATTTGCTTATTAGCATACGGACTAACTTTAAAATAGTAAGACTTAGCATTCTGTTGATTATGCCCAGAAAAATATGCAAATTTATCATAATACGTTTTAGAACTCCCCTGTGGAGGAGTCGGGCAATGTTCCCATTGCACATATTCAAATATCGATTTAGGGCTACTCGCTTTATGAATAAAGTGGTGTCCATAATAATTGTAGCAAAACATGTCACCATGATTATCTCTAAATAGGTAAGCATCTTCATTGTCATAGACAGTATAATATTGTAATTCTGTCAGCATAGAATCTACTGTCTTCACATTCCAATCATCAGAAACAATACCTGGTATAACGATATCATTCATTGATAATTTGAGAACCTACGGTATTTGAATCAATTCAGTGGGACCATATATATGAAACATCACTTTATCCCACACAATCCCATCCGGAATCGGTATTGCAGAAATGTTCACATAGGACAAGTCTCTTCGAACCATATGAGACAAAAAATGTGGTCTCAACACCGTCTCCACGTGCTCAATGTCAGATCGTTCAGGAAGAAAATGACCATGTATTACCAAAAAAAAAGTAACCACAAATTCCAACCACAAGAAAATAGTCATTACAGTCATAGAAAGCCACAAATAGTTCCAAGGAAAAACAAAATATGTGCGTTTAAGCCAACACAGCAGCTTACGTGGACCGTGGGCTGAAGATAGAGAGGACGTGGAGTCAGACCCGATAACATCAGTGTCGTTGAAGCAGCCAGAGGCAGTTCATGCAAAAGGTGCAACCGTGAACAAAGAAGCAGATGGTGGCTCTCGCCTTGGCACGCTATAAACCACATGTTCAGACATATCATTAGAACGTACAGCCACTTGATCAAAAGATTCCAAATTAATCGTCGTCTGTGGAACAATCGCAAGATCAGCTTCCACCCTCCCCAAGCTCGGAGAGGAAACAGCATCGGTACAAATCACCTGCAGCAGGACTTCTTCCCCAATAGTGAGAGGGATTCCGGAACTACTGGGTGTCCCTCTTGGTCTGCTGTGCAGAATCGGCCACATGTTGTAACTTGACATTATCAATGGAAACAAAGCGATTTCCTTTGGCCCCGTGCAGCGGCGGTAAAATTACAGTTCTCGTGCCGCTAACCCCTAATACAGGGACTGGTGCTCGATAAGAAGGACCAAATTCTTTCTTAACTGTGACCTTTTCACACACAAGATCCCCAATCCTGGGTATCCAACCAGTAGGCGTTACTGGCTCATCCTTAATTCCTGTGGAGGCAGCACTCGCAGAAGAGTTATCTTCACAGAATTGTTGTAAATCCTGCAAAACAGTGACACGATCATTTATGTCAAAGGG
Source organism: Pleurodeles waltl (assembly GCF_031143425.1). Classification (NCBI taxonomy): domain Eukaryota; kingdom Metazoa; phylum Chordata; class Amphibia; order Caudata; family Salamandridae; genus Pleurodeles; species Pleurodeles waltl. The sequence goes on from NC_090450.1 coordinate 257,288,208, forward strand.
CGTATCTGCTGCCTCCACACCAGGACCATCTAGATTTGGAACATACATTTGTGTTCCAAACAGGCACTCATATGAAGTACGACCCCCCCAGGGACCTTCTAGGCAAGTTATTAAGTGCTCGCTGTACTCCATACAGGTGGGCTAGCCAACTGCGACCCGTACCTATAACTCTGGCCGTTAAGGATTGCTTTAAATCACGATTTAAACGCTCCACGACAGAATTTCCCTCGGGATGAAATGGAGACGAGAATTGGAGTTGGACCCCCAACGAAGCCATGGTGTCCCTGAATGCCTGAGAGGCAAAAGCAGGGCCCTGGTCCACATGAAAAGCCGCAACTGCAAATGTATCGACAAAGATGCGCAAATCTTTAATAACAGTCCAAGCGTCAGCCGAGCGCTGTGGCCAGACCCACACAAATCTGAAGCACGAATCTACAGCAATCAATATATATTTGTATGCACTATCTGGCATTAGTGGACCACAATGATCCAAGTACACACACTGTAAAGGTTTATTTGAAATCAGAAGGGGCGTCTGCTGCGGGCGTCTAGCGTTGAAACTTTAATTTGTTGACAGACGTCACAACAAAGGACATATTGCTTTGTCTCTTTATAGAGACCAGGTCACCAGTAACAAGCCTGTCAGAGCGAAATCGTGGCAGCCACACCAGTATGTGCAGATGCCGCCCCCTCATGTGCTGCAGAGATTAATCGAGGCCTCTCAACTTTATTGGGCACTTCACGTACACCAACGCCTGGGATTTTAACTACAGCGTTTAGCATACCACCCATGCAGTAACTATATTTAGAAGGGAATCCTTTAGGAAATTGCGTGCCATCAGCGTTAGCCTTTATGGCAGCCGAAATCTCTGTGTCTGGTTTGGAACTCGAACGAGTCACTGCGGCCACAGTGGCAACCACCACTGCTGATTTCGCGGCTTCATCAGCCAAAGTATTTCCAGCAACGTGTATTCCAACGCGCTGGTGTCCAAGTGTATGTACAACATGGACTTTAGGAAGCGTTTCTTTCAGATTCGCAACCTTCCCCCACAGCAATTTGTGTTTAATGGTGTTGCCTTTGGAATCTCTGAACCCATTCAACCTCCAGTAATGTAAATATTAATTGAAAGACTGAACACAGTAGTAGGAGTCACAGACCAGCTAGGTTAGTATCGCCGGATCCGCGTGTTCCAAGGCTAACAATAGAGCTTTGAGCTCAGCCAACTGTGCTGTACAATCACCCAAGGTCTTCGTATAAGTATGTCGGAGGCAGAACACTTCCCCCTCCATAGTGGCGCTTACCACCGCACATGCAGCAGAATACTGTTGTTTAGTCCCAACCGCTGGTTGCGCATCGGTGTACATGACCACCTGATATTGATCAATAGGCAATGTGCCAGCGGGAACTGGATACTCCATTTCATATTGAAGAAATTCTTGAGTCTGCAGTTTAGGGACAATGATGTAATCTACATCAGTGGCTGTCAAAGACGTAGCCCATTGTATCCATCGCGGTTGTAAAGCTTTCGAATTAGGAACACTCGCTTTAGTAACAGCCTCTAAGGCCGGAATCGGGGAAACGACAATGATGCATTGGCCCTGGGCCAGGGGTCTTTCTTTAATCACAGCCATCTGTACAGCAGTTAGTATTTTCTCAGTTTGTGCAAATCGTTGTTCTGCAGCAGAATACAAGTGGGACTTGTATGCTATCGGGACTGTCTCACCCTTATTAAAGGTGACATATGTAAACCCAACGGCACCAGGTATCACCCTGATGACCAGATGCGTTTTATTGTCCCTAGTGTGTAAATGTTTAACAGCTAAGAGATCAGCTTGCAGATCTCGAAGAATATGTGTATGCTCAATCGTCCAAAACCTACTAGAAAAATATGGGCGAATCAACTCGTATAATGGTTTTTTACGTGTAGCATAATCAGGAATGTAAGTTATGCCAAAATTCTGAAACCCCAACAATGACTGGAGCTTCCGAACCGTATTAGGAGGCTGCAATTGAGCACATTTCTCCAAAAAATGTGGCGCTAAGCTCTTGCCCTCATTCAACAACTCATATCCCAGGAAAATGACGCTGAGGAAGGCAATCTTCGATTTCTTAAAATTAAACTTATAGCCAATTTCAGCAAACCCCACAACAATGCGTGCTACACGCCTTAGATGTTGCAGAATTTAATCGTCTGTCAAATATATGTCATCAACATATGATAACGCTTCAGGGTCCAACTCGTGCAGAATTTCAGTTACACGAGCCGAAAATAGTCCTGGGCTATTCTTATACCCCTGAGGCAAACGACAAAACTTTTTCTGAGAGCCAAACACACTGAAACTGGTATAGTCCGGACTTTCGGGTGCTATATTTTGGCAGAAAAATCCATTCGAGATATCTAATGTTGTTTTGTATTTTTTACGCACAATATTATTCATAAGCGCTGAGCTGTGTGAATTCTGTATTGCATATGTGCGTGTATGTCCATTTAAGTGTCTGTAATCCACCACTATCCTATATGAATGGTCCAGTTTAGCAACTGGAAATAAGGGATTATTCATCGGCGAGACACAGGGTTCAATTACACCCTGGTACTCCAATTGTGTAAGAATTTTCCTAACCGATGCCCTTGCCTCAATTTGATAGGATACTGCGGCTGCGGCTGAGGTTTGCCCTTTATTGGAATTACATGATAAGGTGATCGTCTATCCCACCCCACATTATTTCTATATAGGGCGGGGGCCTGTGCTAGAGCCCATGATTTACTATAGGACTCAGCTAGTTCTCTCGGAACAAGTGGTGAGAACGAAGGTGTAATAACCTCCTCCCCAACCGGACTGTCACGAACAAAGTCAGGTGGCCAATCTTGTTCGGCCATCAGAACGTCATACAATTGTACCATATGGTCCCAAAAGATGGCCTGTACAATGCGGTCAATGTCCCCTTCTAATTGCAAAGTCACTTTATATACTCTATCGGGATCAGAGACACGCATAACTGCCGTTTCGACTTGTATGAAGTCATCAGTTGCTTTCACCTCCAGATGCTCTAGAAGACTCCGGCGAACTATTGTGACCTCTGCCGCGCTGTCTAACAGTGCTAACGCCCATGTCTTGTTCGTCAAGAGAACTCTCTTCTTGAGCGGCATGTCTAACTGAGACTGCTGCCACTTTCTTCTTTTTAAATTGTTGCTTTTGTTGGAGCGGTTTCTCTTCCTGTTTAACAGAAACCTCAGTTGAGCGTTGTGACTCCTGTCTCAGTTTCACGTACTCAGTTCTCCGCTCTGACCGCCCACCTCTCTCACTTCTTTTGTCCGAGGAGTCATGAAAGGAACGAGATTGGCATGTATCAGTATTTTGATATCTATCAGGCGTTTTCAAATGATCCCTATTCCTGAGATTATACCTATTCTGCGGAGTCTCCGGCTGCGGAGACTGCCCCCCATCTTTCTTAGGTGTCTGTTGTTTTTTCTCCCAGCGCTTCTTAGTACCCTCAGGCTGCTGATTTTTAGCATTATCTTTACTATTTTTACCCTGTAATTGGGGTTTTTGTGGTCTAGCCCCTAGGCTATCACGACCAATACTGGAATATGTTTCTGCTATTATTCTCGGGAGTTCCCGCTCTTGATTAAGTTGCGGAACGTCTCGAAGACGCATACGCACGGCTAACGCCACTGCTTCTCCCTTGAGATTACTCAAAATAATAGAAGAAACTGTGGCAAAATTGCCCATCAGCTGCATGCCTAAATCCAAGGCTGGGGCAGCCCCATATTCATCTTGAATTTGTTTAAGCACTTCCGGTAGATAAGCCAATGTTGGTGTACCGTGTGCTGTAGTGTAGAGCGCTGCAAATACCGTGCCCCAGGTATTACAATGGTCCACTGTGGGAACCATTCCATACGGCAAACACATCGTCAATATTCTATGTTTATCCTGAGGTCCCGTATGGGGAAACACTGCTTCCAGCGTATTAATTTTTTGTGCCAGCCAAAATGGAGTTTCCTCACGTTTAGCCGGTACCTTACCCATAACTGAGTGTACAGTGGCCGGATTGATACCCGGAACCACTGCCTGTGGGTGTGCCGGAGCAGCACGCGCTGCATTAGTATTTAAAGTCTGCATTACAAACTGAACCAGTCTTCTGTATGTAGTTGCTAAGTCAATATATAAACGACGTCAGCCACTGCCAAGTTAGCAACCGCAGGATATGGTGTATATGTAGCCAATAAAGGCCAGGTAGGACCATCATTACTCAGTGGACCTAACCTAACTTGTGCTACTGTGTGTGGGAGGGCGCCATCAAGCCAATTATGGTGTTCTTGATAAGATAAAGGTATTTCTAAGTATGCATATGCCCTGTACTGACCAGGGACATTTGCAACAGCGTAATCGTGAAAAGTGTTGGTACCCCCATCATCTGCTGGAAATACGACCCAAGAATAAAAAAGTTCTGTCCTATAGGCTGCATGGGCGTCCACCACAACTGTGACTGGACTCCTCTGGACCGTCAGTCCATGTGCTATCAGATGTCCCGTGAGCGGTTGGCGCATATTAAGCGCTATGTTTACTACTTGAGGATTCGCCATTATAAAATAGCAGTAGGGCAGAGAAGGCACACCAATATCGGGGTTTTCCTTTCAAAGTTCAAGCTTGAACAACCAACCGCTATTAATAGGATCTACCTATATTGCGGTGGCCAAAGTCCTCAGTGCCACGGACGTCTCCGTATACGGAACCGAGTAGTCAATATATATATGAAACCGAGAGAGTCAGCCGGACCCGAAAATTAGAGCCAGACCAATCGTTGGCGCCGCCATGTCACGTGGGCTCTCATTATCCTAAATGAGACTACTGGATTTCTAGGTAGCAGGATCTTCCACGGTGTGGGGGACTGAGTCGGACCCACTTGGGAGGACCTCTGTCACCCTAAATCCGGTTTTGCTCCGGCTAACTACCAGTGCCTCATTTCTCCAAAAGGGAAGAGATGATTAGGCAGCCGAGTGCATGACATCTTTGGAACTTCTCAGGGAAGTCGTGGTCACTCAGATCCAAACCAACTCTCTCATTTACAGTATGATCTCATATACAAATCACAAAGGCAGTGTAAGTTTTATATAATGTTTTAATAAAACGACCTCATTTTAGATATTAAGGCGTGAGCCGCAGTAACCAGAACCATACAACACAGTAGGATTGTAATAGTAACGAGGAGAGTGAAACATAAGAACAAAGCTATCATGGTGTTTAACAATTTCTACTCTCCCTTAGCTAGTTCTATTTCGAGCACAGCATGTTAAGCTTCCAACTTGCCTTTCTGAATCCCTGGGAAGACATCAGCCCTCATACCTGAGCAAAGGCCTGTGATCCGGTTCAGCATCTGCAACAAGGCAGTCAGCGTCCAATTGTGGTTCCCTGGTCGGAATCTCCCTCTCTCTTGTAATGGGACAAGGAAGTGTTTTTATAACTAACATGTCACAAAATGTCCCTACGCAGGAATGCCAAAGACTAAACTCTTACCACGTCTATCGGCAATGTACCAGACTGTATCCTTGACTGAAGCACAGAGTGAACAGGAATGTGTTATGGAGAACTTCAGTGCTGAAGTAGGCTAAACAGTGTGATATGAAATATAAAACAAGACCGTAGAACTGGCTATTTGAAAAATAACAGTACGAAGCAGAAAAAAAGCAATTAGAACAAAGTGCACAGAGGCTCTAGGCTGCGAGCAAAGGAATAAAATGCATCCAGGTCAAAATGCACAAAGGCCTAAAGCCTGAAGCTAATGCGCAAAGGATACGTAAAACTGACCACACTACAATGTGGGTGATGGTATTGTGTGCCTGTGGATGCTTGGTAGTAGTTTATAGTGTCTCTCTCTGGCCTTCTTTCAGTATTTTGGTTGTAGGGGTTTGTGGGTGATGTGGGTGTGAGTTTTATATTGTATTGGGTGTGTGGGAGTGGTGTGTGTATGTGTATCAGGTGTCTGTATTTCGAATTGTCCATTGTGGCAGTGTTTTGTCAATGTGTGTGTATTTTGAGCGCGGCGGTGTGTACCGCCAATGGAATACCGCAGTTGAAAGACCGCCACGTGGATTTGTGGGTCGTGATAGTGTGGGTGTATATCTGTTGGCGTGATGTTTTTTTTTTTTTCGCCAGTTTATCACTGACCTTTGGTGTTGGGGACTTGTGTGGGTGTCTGAATTTTGGCGGATTCCGAGCAGTGGGTCTTAATAGCTGTGGCGGAATTCCCCGGCCGCGGCGGTGTGTTGGCGGTCTTCTGCACGGCTGTAAGCAGCTTTTACCGCCAATGTTGTAATGAGGGCCTTTATATCACTTTTCAGTGATATCGTTACATTTTCTCATTGTATCTTTTGATCGTTTTGACCTGCAAATATCCAGATAAATATTATACATTTTTCTAAACACTGTGTATTGTATTTTTGTGGTGCTATATTGTCTTATTGTATGATTTATTGCACAAATACTTTACACATTGCCTTCTAAGTTAAGCCTGAGTGCTCAGTGCGAAGCTACCAGAGGGTGGGCACAGGATAATTTGGATTGTGTATGACTTACCCTGACTAGAGTGAGGGTCCTTGCTTGGACAGGGGGTAACCTGACTGCCAACCAAAGACCCCATTTCTAACAGTATGGATAAGTGGACTTAAGAACAGGTCTTACAAACTTGCCTTACATGTCGTACAAGGTGCTGGCAATGTAATTACTGTGCAATAAATCACATTTGATACAGTGATCAACTATGCCTCCATACATGTGCCTTTTAATATAGAATATAAGCGGTAGATAGTATGCTCTTAAAGAAGAGTTTTTACAGGCCAGTAGGTGCTTAAGAGAAGTAGGGCTAATGTGTATCAATTCATCCTGTTCCTTCAGAATAGAGCACTTTGAGACTGATTACAAACTGGTCAGAGCATTAGCCCCAGGTGAGATACTGACCTGCCCAATTATAGCTAGGTCGACATTCCTGTTCTTGGACTTCATGAGTAAAGGAACACTAGACCTGAGTTTATCAGCCAGAAAATCCAGCCAAAAATTGCTTTAGGGTTGGGTTCCAGTCCCTGGACCCTGCTTATCCATCTTCTAAATTACTGAAAAAGTATGCAATGCTCCCTGTTGACAAACCATATCCTGCCCTTGACTTTTCCACAATATCTACACCCTCCCTTAGCAAGTTCGCCCACCTTGAGCAACCATCCAGCTCGCTCCTATTTACAAGCTTTTCTGGGAAAATTGTGAATGGTTATGTTAATCCCTACAGACATGGAAATTCTTGTTCAGATTTATCAAAATTTGACGCAGTGTAATGTAGTAAGAAAACTTGCTGCACTGTGTCAAATGGAGAGGGTAATAATGTGCAATATCTATCAAGATATGGTGCATTCCTGCCTTCTCCTTGAGTTGACACACTTGTGATTGCCTAGCTCCAGCTCAGGCACGTTGGAACACGATTGTTTTGTGTAGGGAAGGACACCATTCTGAACAAAAACAATCCTCAGAGGCTTTTCCCTCTTTCTACATATGATGCAGAGTGCAGCACATTTAGGAAGAGAAAACAATGAGGCAAAATAAAGATATTTATCCTCGTTGTGCCTCTAGCAGGAAGGGGGTACAATTTTGACGCATTCCCAGTTTTAACAGTCTTGGTAAACCTTAGAATGCGCCAAAATACATGTTTGAATTCGAGGGAACAACCACCCTTCATCTATGTAATGCTTTCCTGGGGCAGAATAACTTGTACCAGTTTAGCCCCGCCCCTTCCGAGCCTTAACTTCTCCAACACCGTGCTCCGCTCCGCTGCTTCCTCGCTGGCTGTGCAAGCACAGGCTCCCTGCCTGCCCTGCGCTAATCCTGATACTGCTCAGAGCAGCGTCAGGATTGGCTGGGAGCGCTCAGGGTGGATGCTCCCAGGCAGACTGGGAGCCTGTACACGCTCTCACCAGTCCTGGAGAGAGCCCTGTGCGCATGTGTGTTTGGCCGGCCCAAGATGGCTGGCCAAACACAGATGCGCTTTGAGGAGGAGTGCTGTGCACTCCCCCTCAGTGCACGTCACCCCATGCCCCCTTTACCAGAAAATAAACAACGTTTATGATTGTTTTCTGGTAAAGGTTGTGCAGCTGCTTCTGATGGTGGTGGGGGCGAAGCTCCTCTGCCCAAACGGAAGAGCTGCCACTGGCCCCTGTGGAATCCCCACACATAAATGAGGGAGAGTGTGTGGTGCAGTGCTTAATTTGTGCTTGTTGTATGTGGTGCTAAGCACCAGCATTTATTTTTGAGGGCCGGCGCTTAGTCTTCTGTCTCAAGCATTTAGAGCGAGCTAAAGACACATTTGGGAAAGACGGAGGAAGAGAAACACGAAAAAGCTTCACAATGGGAGAAAATAGAAAGCTGCAAGCATGAGCTGAAGGGACCGGGAGGGATTTTAAATGGATTGAAGAGGCCCGAAATGACTTCAGGATTACGCTGCCTCAGAATTCCCTGTTCGCACATTTAATTGCAGCAGCCGCGTGTTTAAGAGGAAGGTTTTGAGCACCGGTACCTTTTTATTTACAAATTAAGCACTGGTGTGGTGTTTGGGTCAGAGTTGTCGACTATGGAACTGGAGAACCAGGTTCGTTCTTCAATGTCAGCTCAGCATCCCTCGATTCTGAGCTATTCACTCAATCTTCCCTGCCTGAAAACAAAACATTTTGAAAATTATTGTGTCCGTGTGTATTGTAACTGGTGCTCACGAAAAAGAGCTTCAATACCTTCGGGTCAAGATAGCGCTATGTAAAACTGCAAAATATATATAACATCTACATTACTTGCAAGGCGGGCCTTTTTAGCAAATTGTACTCGCCTTCAACTAGAAGTAAACATTTCCCACAGTGTGTGGGAATGGGAATCCGCGGCTGTATAAATCCATTCAATTGAATTCGCGGCTCAACTCTGACACCTGCACAAGCAAAATTTAAATATTTTGTCCTAGTCCAAAGGGCTCCAGAACGAGAGAGAGAGCAATCCCTGCCGTGCCAAGCGTCTCTTCTTTCCGCCACTTCAGCATCTTTCCCCGCTTGCAAATGAGGCGGCGTTACCTCCCTCCATCACACTCGGAAATTAGCATGTCGCAAGGAAAAAGTGACAGGAGGAAAATCAATCTCCTGCTATCTGTATATTTCACCTCCGCTCCTAAATCATTCTCTCCGGATACCAAGTAATGCACTCAAACGCTTTTCTCTCTGGCCGTTTCTCTTCTCTTCTCTTCCTGTTGCCTCAACAGGACTAAAAGGTCATTGTCGGCAAATTACCACTTTCAAACGAGAAAGTGGATACAATAAAAATGCAAAACAAGACGCCTGTCAGATAAAGTGCAAGGAGGGTGATGGTGATGTGCAGAAAAAACAAGCGTCCCAGACTCTGAGTGAAGATAGGAGGCCGAGCGGTTGGAATTAATGCTTTTCCGAAGCGTCTCACGTAACTGACTGGCTGATTTAAAGCAACTGGACGTGATTATGCTACTGCATTACTGTCTGGCAAGTTAACACAAACTCTCAATTTTAGACTCGTAAAATAATGCCTTAAGGCAGAGCATTTCATGCCTTAGTTTTTAAAATCACTCCCAGTTTAATGCCACCGAGAGGGTGAAAGGCCAATGGAATGATTCGCCATGGAAGGATTATTGGAGGTAACTTAGGCAGGATATTCGTAGCTAGATGTAGGGCCCCTAGGCAACTAGAATGTCTCCTTGCCAGGGTCAGGCTCCTCAATAAGCAAGGCCACTTGAATTATGCAGCAGGAAAGGTCCACGTTATGCCACAGGGTTGAGTAAATTATGTGGCAAGAAAAGGCAAATTATGCAACATCATGTGGCACATTTTGTAATAGTATTACTTCATTATTTCATCATTTTTAGGTCGAACATAGAAGCACGCAAGCGCTGCTTTTCTTGATGTGTAGAAATCTATTTGGGCTTTCAACCATGCCCACCTCACACTCATCACGTTCACTCGTTGGTGGGCTTGCCCTTCAAAAATCCTTTGTTATCATTTGCATATGCTTTACGTTTGTCTCTCCTTGGGCAGTTTGGTTACCGCCTTGGTCATCGTCCCTGACACATGGCTAATTGCACTTTTGACATACGTTTGGCTGAGAGCGAACTTCTTTTTCCTTTTGTGTGTCTCCTAGCGCTAATGCTCATGGCGGCCCTCGGCTTGCTTATGTGAAACTGTTTTACTTTTACTTCTCAATTTACATGGCAAGAAAATTCCAATTAGGAGTTTACAATGCCAATAGCTATAAGTGGTTGTGTAAGGCGCTTTGCTATTTAGGAGCGACAGCATTCTTTTTGTCATACATCTAAATAGTTTTCTTTTGTGCATTCATTTATGAACAGCGCTGCATGATGTTCTGTTTTATTAAAATATATTAAGATATTGTTGTTTGATGTTTAAACCCGTTGTTATTGGCCTAACTTGTGTCACAATGGTGTCCTTAAGCTTCTGCAGAGTAACGTGTTTGCCTTCTCGTGAGGTGAGTTCTTTATTGCCAGGTTGTCTAGTTCATAGGATGAGCACTGACCTTAGGAAGTGTAAAATAAAAACGTTGCATTTAATTTTATGTAGCACACAGTGAGAACCGATTCTCCCCTAGGCGCTTCAGTTTACAACATAAGCGTATTTTCTAGCGGGAAACATGCAAGAAAGCTGCAGGAGGAGTGCCATAAACCTATTCCCAGTAAATCAACATTTTACCAAAATAGCACATGCCGCTATCCGTGGGGAGAGACGAAGAGTGGATTTAACTTGGCGTAATTTAACATTTCCCGATTGGGTAGATAATCGGTAACACAGTAACGTGATTTGCCCAGGAACACCCACTTTGCTCAAGAGGGGAAGCTAAGATAAGGGCTCAAGTCTCCTAGCTCAGAGGTTGAATCAAGAGCATCCAGAGCCCACCACTACTCTCTAATTCTAGCATACTTTGAAATCTTCCTTTTGTTGTAAACCGAGGACTCTTGACCTATCTTTGCTCTTTACCCACTACATATGCAATGCTTGGTACATATCTCCTACAGCAGTGGTCTAAATAAGCAACTCCCACCACTTGCATAGTATCTGGAGAGGGCCTCCTTCCCCATGGACTCAGTCATGGGCCCGCCACCTGTGCACAGTGTGCTGTGCTGAGGGGAGCCCACACCAGGGGGGCCTATGTTATGTCACTGTCCTACAGTTAACCTGAAAAGTTGTTCGTACCTTAACCAAAATGATGCTCCACTGGCAAAACATGATGCGGGCCCCTTGGTCTCCCATATTTCACAGATATTTATTGGCCTTTGGCTAAGCAACCCCTCTCCCCAAATGCTGGGGGGCTGCAGGGGCTTGTGTTAAGCCCCTGCATGTTGTTTTATCAGTTAGACAACATCTTCCTTATCCTTGAGATCGGCCCAGATAGTTACCTTTTAGCTGTTAAGTTAGGAGAGATCTGCCTCAATCCTACCTTTTGCCAAGTAACACTGTGGAGATGTAGCTATTTTGTGTTTTTAATGTTGTTTAAAACACTAGCACTACCACCACAGAATTAACCCTCAAAAACACCCACTTTTACTTTAACAATTGAAAGCTGCTCAGTTTTTTTTAAAATGCTTCCTGTAGGAGGCTGGCCTGGTTTGTAGTCGATACCTTGGGTACTTACCCCTTATACCAGGTCCAGTTATCCCTTATTAGTGAAATGCAGTAGTGTTCTAGCAGCATAGGCTGTAGAGGTAGCTGTAGCAGAGCAATTTAGGCTGAACCAGGAGACATGCAAAGGTCCTGCAATACCACTACACAGTACTTATACACAAGTAAAGACAATACTCGATCTTACAAAAAATAAAGGTAGTTTATTTTAGTGACACAAGGCCAAAAATATCCTAGAGGCAATACTCCTACTGGAGGTAAGTATTACACACAATAAGTACACTAGACACCAAAATAAGGTAAGTAATTAGACATAGGATAGTGAAAACAATAGGAAATGCTATGGAATGCAACAGGGGAAAATAGGTCTAGGGACAACACAAACCATATACTAAGAAAGTGGAATGCTGTTAGAAATGGGGTCTTTGGTTGGCAGCCAGGTTACCCCCTGTCCAATGAAGGACCCTCACTCTAGTCAGGGTAAGTCACACACAATCCAAATTATCCTGTGCCCAATTCCTGGTAGCTTAGCTCTGAGCAGTCAGGCTTAAATTATAAGGCAATGTGCGAAGTATTTGTGCAATAAATCATACAATAACACCATATAGCACCACAAAAATACACCACACAATGTTTAGAAAAATATATAATATTAATCTGATAAGATGCAGGTCAAAACGATTAAAATGTAATAAGTATATGTACAGATGTCACTGTGAAAGTGATATAAAGTGTCTTAAGACTTTTAGAAGCAAACAAAGTCTATTCCAAGCACAAAGTACCTGGTTTGTGTGAAAAATCTCTGCAAAGAACTACAGAGGGGGAGATCCATGGAAACAAAGGGGTGTGTGTCAATTTCTCGGGCCACACGGCGATGATTGTTTTGTTTTCACTCAAGGACAGCTGCGAGTCGATTTCCGGCACTCGGTCGTGGATTCTCTTCAGGTTGCTGGGTTTTCAGACGCCCCGGGGACGATGCGTGGATTTCCTGCAGTGGCAGGACGAATTCACAGGAGCTGCGTTGATTCCGTGGCCTTTGCATCAAATTTTCTACCGCACGGCAGGCGCTGCATCGATTCCTCTATGGAAGTCGGGCTGCGTCATTCCAGCTCGGCTGTGCGTCGATCCGGTGGGCTGTGCGTCGAATTTCCGGTCGCTACGCTGGCACTGAGTTGATCTTCTTGATGCGAAGTCGGGCTACGTCGCTCCAGTTTGGCGTGGGGTGAAATTTTCACTGCGGTGCAGGCTGTGCGTCGTTTCTGGCAGGCTGTGCGTCAAATTTCACCAGAGTTTTTTTTGTCGAGATGAAGTCTTTTTGGTCCTGAGACTTCAGGGAACAGGAGGCAAGCTCTATCCAAGCCCTTGGAGAGCACTTCTTCACCACAGCCAGAGAGCAGCAAGGCAGAAAGGTAGCAGTCCTTCACAGAAAGCAGACAGGTGAGTCCTTTGGGCAGCCAGGCAGTTCTTCTTGGCAGGATGCAGGTTCTGGTTCAGGTTTCTTCTCCAGGACGTGTATGAGTTGGTAGGGGCAGAGGCCCTGTTTAAATACCCAAATGTGCCTTTGAAGTGGGGGAGACTCCAAAGAGTGGCTTAGAAGTGCACAAGGTCCCCTTTCAGTTCAATCCTGTCTGCCAGGGTCCCAGTAGGGGGTGTGGCAGTCCTTTGTGTGAGGGCAGGCTACTGTCCTTTGTCATGTAACTGTCAGGCCCTCCACCCTCCCAGCCCAGGAAGACCCATTCAAAATGCAGATGTATGCAAGTGAGGCTGAGTATCCTGTGTTTGGGGTGTGTCTGAGTGAATGCACAAGGGAGCTGTCAACTAAACCCAACCAGACGTGGATTGTAAGGCACAGTAGGGTTTACGTGCAGAGAAATGCGCACTTTCTAAGAGTGGCATTTCTAAAATAGTAATATTAAATCCAACTTCACCAGTCAGCAGGATTTTGCATCACCATTTTGGCCATACTAAATATGACCTTCCTACTCCTTTCAGATCAGCAGCTACTACTCAAACAATGTATGAGGGCAGCCCCAATGTTAGCCTATGAAGGGAGCAGGCCTCACAGCAGTGTAAATACAAATTTAGGAGTTTTACGCTACCAGGACTTGTAAACTACACAGGTATATGTCCTGCCGTTTGCCTACACAACACCCTGCCCTATGTGTTACATAGGGCATACCTTAGGGGTGTCTTATATGTAGAAAAAGGGGAGTTTTAGGCTTGACAAGTACTTTTAAATGCCAAGTCGAATTGGCAGTGAAACTGCACACACAGGCCTTGCAATGGCAGGCGTGAGACAAGGTAAAGGAGCTACTTAAGTGGGTGGCACCATCAGTACTGCAGGCCCACTAGTAGCATTTAATCTACAGGCCCTGGGCACATATAGTGTACTTTACTAGGGACTTGTAAGTGAATTAAATAGTCCAATTGGGTATGATCCAATGTTACCATGTTTAAAGGGCGAGAGCAAATGCACTTTAGCACTGGCTAGCAGTGGTAAACTGCGCAGAGTCTTAAAACAAGCAAAAACAGTATCTAAAAAGTGGAGGGAGGAAGGCAAAAAGTTAGGGGTGACCACCCTAAGGATGTCAGGTCTAACATGTGTCCCCCCCAGCTGAAAGTGAGGAGAGCTACCCAACCTCCTGGGAGCTCTCATCGCTAAGGCGGAAGTATCTGGAGAGACCATCAGCACTGGCGTGGTGAATCCCCGGGTGATGCTCTACTGTAAAGTCCATCCGCTGTAGGGAAATGGATCACCTCAAGAGTTTAGGATTCTCACCCCTCATCTGCAGGAGCCATCTGAGGGACCTGTGGTCTGTCTGAACGCGGGAGTGAGTCCCAAACAAGTCTACTGTCAGCTTCTTCAGTGCCCAGACCACAGCAAATGCCTCTCTTTCAATAGCACTTCACCTCTGTTCCATTGGTAATAGTCTTCTGCTAATAAAGACTACTGGTTGGTCTGAGCCCTCCTCATTTAGCTGTGCTAGATCAGCCCCTATGCCATGCTCTGAAGCGTCTGTCTGCACAATAAATTCCTGGGAGTAGTCAGGGGCCTTGAGCACGGGACTGTGCACTTGGCTTCCTTCAGGGAGTCAAAGGCTTTCTGACAAGCCTCTGTTCAATTCACCAACCTAGGTTGCTTTTTGGAAGTAAGTTCTGTCAAGGGTAACACAATGGTACCATAGACCTTGACAAACCTACGGTAGTACCCAGTGAGGCCTAAGAAGGCTCTTACTTCGGCCTATGTTGTAGGTGGTTGCCAGGCCTTGATAGTTTCAATCTTGGCCTGGAGTAGCTTCACCTTGCCACCACCTACTAGGTGTCCCAAGTACACCAGGGAACCCTTCCCAATCTGACACTTACTAGCCTTGATGATCAGGCCTGCCTGTTGCAGAGCCTGAAGCACCTCCTTGTGGTGGAGTAGGTGTTCCTCCCAGCTGGAACTATAGACCGCTATGTCATCTAGGTAGGCTGCGCAGTAGGCATCCTTGCTAGCTAGACCCTGTTAACCAACCGTTGGAAGGTAGCGGGGGCATTTTTCAACCCAAAGGGCATCACCCGGAACTGGCAATGGCCATCAGGTGTGAAAAATGCTGATCTCACTTTAGCCCCCTTAGTCAAGGCGATCTACCTGTACCATGATGTGAGATCAAAAGTACTCAGGAACTTGGCAGCGCTTAGCCTGTCATCGAGCTCATCAGCTCGGGGGATGGGGTGAGCATCAGTCCGTGTGACTGAGTTGAGACCCCGGTAGTCCACATAGAACCAGAGTTCTGACTTTGCACCAGGGGCAGCAGCCTTAGGTACCAGCACCACAGGGCTGGCCCAGGGACTGCTGGACTTCTCAATAACCCCTAGAGCCAACATCTTGGAGCCTCCTCCTTGATGCTGGCCTTCGAACTTATCTGACAACCTGTAAGTGTTGTTGTTTACAGGGGGGCTGTCTCCTGTGTCAATGTCATGGACACACAGATGGGTGAGTCCAGGACTAAGGGAAACCAAGGAAGAGAACTGCTCCAACAACTCATAGCAGTCTCCACTCTGATCTAGAGTCAGCGAGTCAGAGAGATTGACACTCTCCAATGACCCATCACCTTCTTTGGCAGAGAGGAGGTCGGGAAGAGGTTCACTCCCCTCTTCCTTGCCCTCATCTGTCACTAGGCGTATACTGACCTCAGCCCTCTTAAAATGAGGTATGAGTCTGTTATGATGGAGAACCCTTAGGGGGTGCCTAGAGGTCTTGAGGTCCACTAGGTGAGTGGCCTCCCCCTTCTGCTCCTTGATCTCAAATGGGCCAGACCAACGGTCCTGGAGAGCACTAGGCTTTACTGACTCCATTACCCAAACCTTGTCTCCAGGTGAGAACTCAACCAGAGTGGCCTTCTGGTCATACCACTCCTTCATCACCTCTTGACTGGCCTCAAGGTTACTCTTGGCCTGCTTCCAAAAGCTTTGGGTTTGGTTGCGGAGGGCCAGCATGTAGCTGACCACATCCTGGGGAGGTGTCTTAGGAGCTTTCTCCCGCCCTCCTTGACTATGCTTAGTGGTCCCCTGACAGGGTGACCATAGAGAAGCTCAAAGGGGATGAACTCCACCTCTTTCTGGGGCACCTCTCTATAAGTAAACAGCAGGCATGGCAAGAGGACGTCCCACTTACGCCTCATGGCCTCAGATAGGCCGGCGTTCATGCCCTTAAGGGTCTTGTTGAATCTCTCAACAAGCCAATTGGATTGAGGATTATGAGGGGTGGTAAACCGGTAGGTCAACCCACACTCATCTCACCACATTGACTTCATGTACACAGACATGAAGTTTGTGCCTCTGTCAGACACAACTTCCTTAGGAAACCCACACGGGTAAATATTCCCATCAGTGCTTTGGTCACCACCGGTGCAGTCACCATTCTCAGAGCGATTGCCTCTGGACAGCGGGTGGCATGGTCCACCAAAACCAGGATAAACCTGTTGCCCAAGGCAGATTTGGGGTCCAAGGGACCAATGACGTTGATGTCCACCCTTTCCAAGGGATGACAACGACAGGGAGTGGGATCAGGGGGGCTTTAAGCCTTTTCCCTGTTTTCCCACTAGTCTGGCAGGTGGGGCAGGCCCTGCAGAAATTATCTGAGGCTACTCGCATTCTAGGCCAATGGAAGTGGGTGACAAGCCTGGCAAAGGTCTTGTCTTGGCCCAGATGTCCTGCCAGGGGGATGTTGGAGCCAGACCAAGTAGGAAGGCCAGGTGAGACTGGGGGACCACCAGCATATGTGCTGCCCCATTGGCCAGAACCTTAGGCTCACTATAAAGGAGATCATTCTCCCAATAGATATGGTGATCTCCCGAGGCTTCACCAGCGGCGTGGGCTGTGGTCTGTTGCCTCAGACCCTCAAGGGTGGGGCATTCCTTCTGGGCCTTGCAGAATTCTGCCCTGGTTGGCCCACCCTCTACTTGCCATCCAGCAAGTTCAGGCAGGTTGCCCAGGTCATCTGTGTCCTCTCCAGTTGCTCCTCCTCAGGGGCCCCATCCACCACCATGGGAACATCTGAGGTGGGTTTCCCGTGCCTCTTGCCCTTCCTCTTTGCAGCTGTTTGTGCCGTTGTTCCAGGCTCCAGACACCCTTGACTCCCTTCCCAGGCAGCCATGGACCTTGTGGTCATACAGACCCACTCAGGCAAACCTATCATCTCCAGGTGGGATCTGAGCTCTATCTTCTTCCAGGCAGTATGCTCAAGATCATTGCCTATCAGACTATCTACAGGCATGGCAGGACTCACAGCTACTTTCAGAGTACCAGAGACCCCCCCACACTCAAAGGGAACCAGAGCCACTGGTAGGTGACTCTCACGATTGTCAGCGACTATGACCTGCTGGAATGTATTAGGGACTATGTGCTCTGCTGACACCAGCTGACTCTTGACAGTAGTCATACTGGCTCCTGTGTCATGCAGAGCCTCCACCCTTTGACCATCAATGGTGACCCACTGCCTTTACTTTGAAGTATTTGCAGGCATGTGGGATTTAAGCACCATCTCTCTATCTCCCAGGTATACTAGGGACACCTCTGTCTGCCCCCCAAAGCTAACTGGGACTGTATACCCCCTGAGCGCTACACTAGCCAACCCAGGTGTCTGTCCAGTGGTCGACTGTGCTCTCTTGGAACACTGGGAGTCACCCTTAGAGTGTCCATCTGGTAGCACTCTAAGAATTTGGGGATTAACTTCCCTAATTTCTTGTCAAAGAACCCTGGTTTCTTCCCAAATCTAGAAGAGGAATGGTTACCACCCCTCTTGGGAATTGTTTTGGGGGCCTTTTGAGAGTTCCTTATCTTTAAGTTTTTCTCCCCGCTCTTTCTTCTGTTGGAAACCCTGACCACCTTTGTGGGTGTCCCCGCCAGAAGCCTTTTTGGACACTCTGGTGCTAACCCAGAGGGCCACCTCCTCAGCAAGCTTCCTGGAATCAGTCAGCTTACTATCTACCAAGTGCTAGTGCAACTCTGTAAAAGAAATACTGAGCATATACTCTCCCAGAATCAAATCATATAACCCTTTCTAATCCTTTACTTTGCTGCCCACACCCATCTATTCAGTGCCTTATTGGAGAAATCAAAACAATCTACCCAAGCTTGTGTGAAAAGTTTGTTACTGTCCCTAAACCTCTGACGGTATTTCTCAGGGGTCAGCCCAAACTTGGCCAGTAAAGCTAGTGCATGGGTGCCCTCACAC
Organism: Pleurodeles waltl; assembly: GCF_031143425.1. Taxonomy (NCBI): domain Eukaryota; kingdom Metazoa; phylum Chordata; class Amphibia; order Caudata; family Salamandridae; genus Pleurodeles; species Pleurodeles waltl. The sequence goes on from NC_090450.1 coordinate 257,306,604, forward strand.
TTAGTAACTTTGCACCTAGCCTTCAGTAAATGAAGGTTAGATATATAGGTGACTTATAAGTTACTTAAGTGCAGTGAAAATGGGTGTGAAATACTGTGTACACTATTTCACGCAGGCTGCAGTGGCAGTCCTGTGACAGGGTTTGTCTGAGCTCCTTATGGGTGGCAAAAGAAATGCTGCACCCCATAAGGATCTCCTGGAACCACAACCCCCTGGGTACCTAGGTACCATATACTAGGGACTTATAAGGGGGGGTCCAGTGTGCCAATTGAAATTGGTAAATGAAGTCACTAGCCTATAGTGACAAATTTAAAAGCAGAGAGAACATAAGCACCGAGGTTCTGGTTAGCAGAGCCTCAGTGACACAGTTAAGCACAACTGACAACACACGCATTAGGCCACAAACTATGACCACTGGGGTCTTGACCAGCAGGATCCCAGTGAGATAGGCAAACACATACTGACATACAGGTAAAAATGGGGGTAACATGCCAAGAAAGATGGTACTTTCCTACACTTCCACTTTGAGTATTTTCTAAACTTCAAAAGTCTTATAATTGGATAAAATAAAGAAATGATTTTGAAAAAGTACAACTAAAATAAAAAGTTATTTTCACATGGGGAAAAATGGCAAAAACAGTGCATTGTACAACACAGGTGTCATCATATATTCAATTGCATTAGTTTTTAAAGCATACTAATTGATTACCTTAAAGTGCACCAGGAAACAGCAATATTTATTTGGCCTCTTCAATGATTCCATCACTGTCACTCTGGAATAGTGCCTCTCATTTCTTTATAGCCTCTCTCTCATATGTATTTCATTTATTTTATAGCACCTCTTTACCAGACACATACATAGACGATGTCTCATACATGCAGAAATCAGTGTGTAGAAAAAGTTACAAAAGACAAAAGGGACTCCAAGGTGTAGGACTCACATAATCTATACTGGTAGACATTTTTAGTTCAGAGTACGCAAGCACTCTAGCCTGCTGTAATGTCTCTGTGGGATTTTAACCACGCCCACCACACGCCCATCAGTTTCGTGGTTCATGGGCTTGTCTTTTACAAATCGCTTTATTGCTTTTGTGAAAGCATGAATACATCATGCCTTTTTCGATGTTTAGCCCTCCTCAAGCGCACAGGCCAACTTCTGAAAACAAAAAGAGGCTCCATGTTTTCCTTATGGTTTCTGGACTACTTTTTCTTATTTGGTATGCAGCGCGATCTCGCTGGGCAGTAGTCGAGCGCTTTGCACGACATTGACCCTGTTACATGGATAAATGCATAACTGCCGATAAGTTTGACTGCGAGCAAACTTCTGTTTCCTTTTGTGTGCTACTTCACACTCATGGTGTGGCGCTTTAAATCAGCTTGCTTATGTAAAACGGAATTACTTTTCATTTTCAATATATGTGGTACTAAAAGTCCAGCTATGATTTTGCAGGGCTAATAGCTCTAATTTGAGGATATGCAAGACCCACTGCATTGCAAATCCTTGTTAAACGTGGCATAAGTATATTAGTATTGGTTGCACCTCATTAGTACCACTTTAACATCCAAATATAGTAATGAGCACCAGAAAGGTAACCAGTCCAGCTTTACAAAGGAACTTCCTCTGCGCGGCAACATGTCATTTCATTTTTACTAACTTTTGGACAATTTGAACTAGAAACATTTTTTGTTGTTAAAATTTGCGGATTATGCAGCAAATGGTGGATTATGTGGCAAAGGTGGCAAATCTATAATTATGAAAAAATCGCCGCAGTCACGCAATCGCACAATCCCATTGATTATTTTAGAATTTTCAAACTTGGTACTACTCTATTCATTGGCTGCACCTCCTATTTGCAATGAGCAACAAAAAGTTGACCAGTTCAGCTTTACAAAAAGCCTTCGGTTGCACAGCAACATGTGTTGTTGCATTGTTAATAACTTTAGAACCATTTGACTTAGAAACTATTTTTTTAAATTACAATTTGCAGATTATGCAGCAATGACAGAATATATGAGCGACAAATCTATAACTATGCAAAAATCACTGCGGCTGCACAATTGCATGATTCGAGCGGCCGTGCCAATAGGGCAATCAGACAGTGCCCGATGGACTGGTCTGACAGGTCAGTGTGTGGGCCATTTTGTGACTATTTGTGGACTTGTTTTATGGTTGTCTGGGCCAGTTTTGCTGTTAATTTCCCTGAATATAAAACAAATATTGCCTGTAGAAAGCTCAGATCCATACAGTCTTCCATACGTTGCATAACACTTACACAGCGTGCCTATACAAGTTCTAAGTGACCCCAATTTGCAAATATGGGCCACTTTCTTTTTAGGTTTTACCGGCACATCGCTTGAGCTGTACTTGTGAAAGCTATTGTATTTACTATAAATCTTAAAAGGGTGCTTAGAGCCCGTCCACTTGCTTTCCTGTGCTTGCCTTGGTTCCTTTGCTTCCCACTTACTTTTACTCAGTTTCTATTGGCTCTCACACTCTTTTCTTCCACTTACCAATGTTTGTTCCTCGGAGCCCAAGTACTGTGTTCATCCGCTTTGGTTTCAGCACTCATCCGTCCCCTCGGGACCGAAGCAGGAACCCACTCTAGTGCTCCCTTTTGTTGCGAGCTACACTTGTTTTAACTTGTCGTCTTCAACAGCTCTAGTGGTCCATACAGCATGGCAGCCCCCATGACTGATCTACTTTTACATCTATGGACGCTTTTCTGTTAACTGAAATCCCTACACCCTTCATGCTTGCCCTGTGTCCAGTCGTACAACAAGTCAACCACCTGCGAGACTTAGAACGTAAAGCATGCAGGATGAGCATCGCACAGATGCAGAATTGGCCGGCTTAGTAACCTGTGGCAAGCAGAGAAGCTTGTGCTGCCCTAGTGATTCCATGCAGGGCATGTTTGCCATTTGCGGGCATCATATGAAAACCTGAGTCTAATGTATGCGTGGAGGCATCTGCAGGTGCAACGTGAACTTCTCCACCACTTGCACATGCTTGCAGTTGAAAGGATGCTTAAAGCATTAGGGTGCATTGCTAAAATGCATTCACGGAAGATATCTAGGCCATTTCGCAGCAGAATGCCCCGATGTGAAAAGGATGGAAACATCTCTCATAAAATTGAGTAGTTTGCTTTGACGCTACGGTTAGATTTAATTGTCTCTGGAACATTGTGACTACGAGGAATGCACTTCTTTTTCTCTGTATCTAGACAGCCAGTCAAGCAGTATGTTGTCTTGCCAACTTATTGTTCGGAGCCTGACTACCTGTTGCAGGGGACTTTATGCAGTTTTAAATAAAGCAAAATGTGTTTACGTTGCACCACACAGCACTTGTGCAAAGCACTGATGTTTCTGTCACTTTGCGATGCGCGTCATAAGCTGGAGAGTCACACTGCACTCCTGGTCTCTTGGCCTTTAGTCTTCACCTCTGCTGTAGTAAGGAGTGGGAGATCGCCTTCTATTTGATCGGTATATCTAACCACACACCTTTGTAAGTCAATTGCGGGGTAGTTCTTCATGGTGTACCTTTTATTAACTAATTTACAGACAGACTCCTTATAACTGGAGTGCTTCTTAATGATTGTCAGCTCATTATTAATCACGTAGGCGAAACCATTGCATTTACCAATGCTTGTTTTTTTTTGGTTAGCTTTCTACTTCACTAATATGGGCAACATCTATTTTGATGCACGAGCCTAGTTTTTGTCCCAGTCTGGCCCTGCTGCTCCACTACACTGTGGAAATCCCAGCTCACCATTTAATTACACACAATTTATTTTGAGTCCCTGTGGGACATACGGTTTTTACTCCATTATTGACTTTCTTCTGAGTGCAGTTTTAAAGCTTTTTTCATGCCTACATCTCTGAAGGTAATAGCAGGTAATAACATGATTTTGCCTTCTGGGTAATACCAGGAGGAACTTGCACAGCAAAACGATATATGAGGGAACTGGTTGTAAATATATTTTCTTTAAATAGCTTCATTTATACAGGTGGTGAGCATCCGCACTCCTTTTGTTTTTGGGGTAGGGGAAACAATGTATTTTTCATCATCAGACTTTGATCCAGACGAAAAAGGCAGAAAAGGGAGAAGGGCTGAGAAAGAAATGGGTGGGTAACCAGTCAAAAGTGAACAAGCAGTAGTGACGAAAATGAACGTGCGAGAGTGAGAAAAAGAGACAGGAAGTGTGGGGTCTTGAAAGAAAGACGCATGATCGGGAATCAAAACTTGGTAACGTTGGGATTCAGTAATTCTGTACTGCAGTCAATAGGCTGCTAAAATCTTTATGGGCCACTACACTTTACAAGTTTAATGGCTATTTCCGTACATCATTCACGATCATCCAATCAAAAACGTCTAATAAGGTGCAATAAACTACCGGGTGCAATGCCGTAATAGTATTTTCATGGGAGGTTTCTGCACATAATGTTTTCACTAGCAATTGGAATTAGGCTTCACATGTGTTATTTGAAAAATAAAGCCTATTCTACTGATAAACTAAAATGCACCAACTGAGATCAATGGGGGCAATTAAGTTCCAGTTATCGACTGAAATCAATTGAAAGTCATTCCTTGTAATCAGTCGAGGACCAGAAATGCCTAAGCCAGCAATTTATTCAGAATAAACTATTTTTAAGAAGTCAGCTGGTCTTTTCTTTGTCCTACATGTATCCCAATTACTTGCCCGCCCTTCACCTGTTGCCTAAGACCCCGACTGTTCATTGTTAATGCTCATTCCTTTTCTTGCATTATGACGTTAGCTGCATAAATATATGTTGCATTTTTTTTATATCATGATATTTGTATTTTTATATGTGTGGTGTAGTGTTAATCTTAGACCACCGGGCTTCTACGTGCATATTCACATGCAAGAATATAAGAATTCCAGTGAGATTCTTGGGCCCAGATTTATACTCTGTTTACGCTGAATTGGCATCATTGTTTTACGGTAATTCAGCACAAACTTAACTCTGTAATTATATTTTGACTCTCGACTAGCCTAAAATCAAAATATTGGAAATATTGGAGTTAAAGTCATTTTTTGGGATGTGTGAACCCACCTTGAGTCAATGAGATGCACGGTAGGCGTTCCTGTCCAAAAAATGACTCTAAGGCCCTAGCCCCTTATTTATCCTCCTGTGCAAAACTGGTGCACAGGAGGGAGGTAGGCCTAAATAATGGCGCAAAGCTTGCTTAGCACCATTATTTAACAACTGGGTCTGGGTAGGCGTTAGGGAACCTGTGGGCCCATTTCTATGGTGGAACACCATGGAATAAGTCCACAGGTGCCCTCCCCAGGCCCCAGGGACAACCCCCACCCACACCAGAGGGACACCAGAGGATGGGAGATCCCATCCCAGGTAAGTAGGGCAAATAGAGGTCAGTATTTCTAAAAATATTTTAAGTGCCATTGGGTGCCCTGAAAGGGGTTCCCCTAATGGCACTTGGTTCAATGGCCATGCACAGGGGACCCTTGTCCCCTGTGCTGGTCAATGGGATGGTGGGCCTAACTCCTGTCTTTAATAAGATAGGAGTCATGTGGTATGGTAGGTTATGCATCAAGAAATGACGCTAGGCCGGTTAGAGTAATCTTTTTTTACTCTAACCAGTCTAACGTAATTTTTCAGTACAATATTCCCTTCTTTCATACCCGACTAACATCCTTTTCCTTGACGTTAGCCCACCCATTGGGCAGGATTGCGCCATTCCATAAATATGATGCCCGGATGTCATCTTGGAATGGCACTAGCCGGCAGTAAACATTAGCGCAATTTTGCGTGAAAAGGTGTAAATCTGGACCTTAGTACACTGCATATGACTTTATGGGGGAACCTTCTCAGGGTCATCCTGTAAAAACAAAACAGATAGGAATACGAGCTCTCTGAGAAATAGAGGTGCAAGGTCTTCTATCCAGGGAGTTTCTCTTTCAAGAGCACTGGCTGATAACATAGCTGGGCTTTCACCTACAGACTATGATATTGCCAGCGGAAGGTAGCGTGGCCTTACCAAATAGACATGTGATAATTTAATCCACGTCTACGACCTCTCAAATAAATAAAAAAGGAGTCTGAGTTGGCCTCAAAAACGTATGTGAGGCGGCCTCAAAGGGACACCTGTGGCATTAAACTTAATATTAAAGACATTATTGTTATTGCAGTAGCTGCAAATGCTGTACTGGATTGCAAATACTTGTCACTCTCTGTTTCCAGCAGACATTCCTCTAGTTTCCAGAACTGAAAATCCACACAGAATTCATAAATTATTAAAAAGGTATTTAAGAACTGGTTGCACTACAACCATAAATGGCTACTCCAGCTGTGCATAGCTGTTAGATATGTGCAACAAGCGTTGTCCACGCATTCTGAGTTGTGTCGGGCCTGGTTGAGAGTTAACACATGCTGTGCACATCCAAATGCTGTGTGCAATGGGTTTTGGAGATGCATGGTCATGGCCATAGACCAGGCCCTGCTAACTACCCCACTACACAGCACCAAATGTTGTTCATAAGGATTGGATGATTGCAGGTGGGTGGCCGCAGGGAACTGTTGGATGTGGTATATGGCCTCAAACTCAGAAAATTCACTAAGCCCAAAGGTTAAGTGATATTATGGTTACATTTGTTTATAATACCTAAACATACCTTTAAAAACCCACAGAAATCCACTTAAAACAACAGTTAAAGTGCATTTTCAGTTCCAAATTAAAACTTAGGCCCATATTTATACTTTTTGACGCAAAACTGCGCCAACGGAGTTTTGCGTCAAAAAAATTAGCGCCGGCTAACGCCATTCCGAAGCGCCATGCGTGCGCCATATTTATTGAATGACGTTAGCCGGCGTTAGCCGCCGGCGCTGTCTGGTGTGCGTTAAAAAAAATGACGTACACCAGGCAGCACCGGCTTAGGGGGAAAATGGCGTATGGGCGTCCAGAAATGGTGCAAGTCAGGCTGAGGCAAAAAAATCGCCACAACCCGATTTGCGCCATTTTTTTACGACGCCCATCCCCCATTGAAATGACTCCTGTCTTAGCAAAGACAGGAGTCATGCCCCCTTTGCCCCATGGCCATGCCCAGGGGACTTCTGTCCCATGGGCATGGTCATTGGGCATAGTGGCATGTAGGGGGGCACAAATCAGGCCCCCCTATGCCACAAAAAAAAATAAAAAATAAATACTTACCTGGACTTACCTTAATGTCCCTGGGGTGGGTCCCTCCATCCTTGGGTGTCCTCTTGGGGTGGGCAAGGGTGGCAGGGGGTGTCCCTGGGGGCTTGGGAGGGCACCTCTGGGCTCATTCTGAGCCCACAGGTCCCTTAACGACTGCCCTGACCCAGGCGCTAAAATCCGGCGCAAATGCTGGTTTTTTAGTCCCGCCCACTCCCGGGCGTCATTTTTGCCCGGGAGTATAAATACGACGCATATGCATTGCAGTCATTTTTTAAGACGGGAACGCCTACCTTGCATATCATTAACGCAAGGAAGGTGTTCACGCAAAAAAATGACGCTAACTCCATGTACTTTGGCGCTAGACGCGTCTAACGCCAAAGTATAAATATGGAGTTAGTTTTGCGTCGAATTTGCGTCGAAAAAAACGACGCAAAATCGGCGCAAACGGAGTATAAATATGCCCCTTAATGTCCACTGAAATTAGAAGGCTATGGTAAGGACCACAAACCACAATTTACACAACAGCCATGCAAACTGTAACACACACTCAAGTGCAATGTTTTTGATCTCACACTATTTATACCAATACAGAAAACACCTTATAACAAAATGTAGTGAATAACAAGAGATACTCAAAGTAATAAATAATGCAGTATGCACAGTTGTCTCTTCCAAAGTTTTAAGGGTAATCTGTAGGATTATTGAACAAGTTACTTACTTTCAGTAACACATCATCAGGAATGGATAGGATCTAGCCACAGATTCTGTGTCTTTGATTTCGTCCCAGGTGCCAGACTGGATCCGGAAATTGTTTCCCTTAGTCCATCTGTGCGTCGGAGGAGGGTGTCACGCGACTTCATATCAATGTCTTCCACCAGATGTGACATTGACGGAGTCCTTAAAATCCTCCCTCTGATGCACTGACATCAGTTTCTTCCATGATTATTTTCCACACCAAAAACGTAGAACCACTTTTAGAAACTGTCCATAGAACCAGTGTGCCAAAAGAGACATCCTTGCGTCAAATAATTATGAAAACCCAATAAAGGTATATTAATGTGAATAAAGGGATCTTTGAGACAAAAAGTGAACCCAGTTTGCAGAGTTTACTCTTCAAGGGGAGCCCCTGTCCTTAGAAATCAGTTTGCAGAGTAGGTATGTTGGGTGGGTCATTATAGAATCTGCGACTAGGTCCTGTTTCTACCAGATAATGTGCTACCGAAGGTAAGTAACTTGTTCATTTGACAAAGACAACTAACTGCAGCTTCCTTATCTTTGAATTAGATAAAAAAGTAATATTTTCCCCGGAAGTGGGTCTGCGGACTGATTCTACTAAGTCTCATTCTAGAACACAACTGGTCTAGAACAAGAGAATGAGGACAGACCCTCTTAAGGATTTAGGTAAGTAATAATAATAATGTACTCCACACTATAAAAACTGTGGAAGGGACCACAGGCAAATAAAGTCATAAAGACATCAAAATGCATGGGAATACTGTTACTCATGGCAGTAGTACAAAACTGTGTTGGAGAAGAACCAATACTATGAACATGAAAACAATCTGCTCCCTTAGTGGGATCAGAACCATGTTCTGCTGAGCCTTAGGGGACCAAAGTCAACAGGAAATGCCCTTGAACTAAAGCACTTCGCCATAGAAGAATATTCTTTTTTAGTCAATTACTCTGTTAAAAAACACAGAGAAACGGTGGGATCCAAGAACCTCATCTCTTATGAAGGAGCATAGTACAATGCCCTAATAGAAATATAAGGAAAACAACAGCAGTTACTGGTTCAAAACCAACTCTTGTCTAAATAAAAGACCATGGAAGATAATATTGGCACATCTGAAATCATCTATAATGTTTAACACACATAGACGGAAAGAAAAAAATGAGCCTATGTAATGACCAAAGCCCATATCTATATATAATGATATATGAATATATACTTATTACTGGACTTGATGCTTATATTATTATTTATTCTATTTATGACATTGTTGTCATGATGACCTCTGGCAAAAGTTAGAAATATTCATATATGTGCATTTCTAACTATAGCCAGAGGTCATCACGACAACAATGTCATAAACAAAATCTATAAATATTTAAGAATCAAGTCCAGTACTAAGCAAGATATTACTAAGATACTAGAATGGAAAATGTGGAGGACATCACACAACACAGTAAGCAAAAGCTACCAAAGCCTTTAAATCAATGTTAAGTGACTGAGAGACCTACAGTCAGGACGATGAATCATAAAAGTGTAAAGAAAACAGCAGGTGTAAAAAAGAAAACTTTGTTAGCCTAGAAAAAACAAGGCCACCCACTTGGACCTACAAAAAGGACAAGGTGAAGAAGAGGTCAACAAACGGGAGGCCTAAAACAGGTATTCAGCGCCAAAACCCAACATTAAGTGATATCAACCATAACAGGATCTGGCTGAACTACAGAACAAAGGGTAAAACATACAGGGTCTGATGTTGATCCTGGCAGAGGGGTTACTCCATCACAAACATGATGGATATCTCATCCACCTTATTAAGATCACAATAAGATATAATGGGATCCTAATACGGCAGATGGGGTATCTGCCACATTTGTAACCCCCTCTGCCGGGATCTAAATTAGACCCATATTTCTCTATGGACAAAATCCTACAAGGTGGAAGTCCACAAACTACGAACAGCATAGTAAAAGCTGAATCAACAGAAGGAGTTGAATCCTGGAGAAGAGCAGTGATTGTTGATTATAGGAAATAATGCTCCTACAGGGAATAGAAGACATTAAAATCACCAGGAGGTGTAAGACAAGGACGCCTACTGCCTTCATTATATAATAAAATATATGAGCCTCTTCTGAAGGATGCAAGGTACACAGCAAGAGGAGACACTACATTACCAGACAATGAGAGACAAAACACAGTCACGCCCTTCATTATAGTAATGTACATGTGCATCATTCAAAGGAAGAGAAGTAATCAACAAAAGGGGAAATTTCCCTTATGAAGAAAGAAATTCAATTGATAACACCAGAGCTACCTTCGAAGGGCTAGAAATATTATAACACTCTGTAAAATATGTAAAAGGAACTGTAATGTTTAACAAACATGCTTAACCACCCGGTATTCACCTTAAAATGGAAGATAGCCGTCAATTCATGAGATGTCCACATTAAGGTGCTTCAAGAAGAATACATAGATATCTTTAGGCCCTGGGTGATGTGTGTACTCCTAAGAGAAGTTTGTAACAACAAGGGTACAGAACCTTGCACTAAGTAATAAGTATCATGTAACACTTCACGTAAAGCGCCCGTGTAGCAACAACAGCATTGCCAGCCCTGGAGATGAGTATCTCGAGCATGACCTACACAGACTATAAATATAGGCAAGATGCCATATCAATTAAGATTAGTAGGATACAAGAATGTAGGAAAAATCCCCTTCTATAGAAACAACAAGAAGGAATTTTAACTCCTGTACCACTTGTTCCATGCCATGTCAGCGGCAAAACCCCATGCTATTGAGGTATAGTTAGATGAGCATGTTACTGAAGGGCAGGAACACACAGATGTGGAAGGTCACCACCCTTGCCACCTCACTGTAGGAGAAAATATAAGTTTCACAGGAGGAGACCTTAGAAAGGGAAGCATAATCCATACTCCAAGTATCAAAGCAAGGGGAACATGGTGTTTACCATAAGTAAACTACTTCTCAAAGAGGTGAGGCAATTTGAAAGGTTCACAGGGAATAATAATAATAATAATACTCTATCTATAAGGGATACTAAAATTCACTGCACGTAGACCTAAACCCCAGACAGTCAGCACAAACGTCTGATACTCTACCGACTGAGCTATCTAGACTCTTTCCTTAGCTGTTCGTTTAAGGCATATGTAAGATGCTCTATGCAGAGCAGGGAATATACCATATTGGTACTATCTGTTGAGAACAAAGCACTTCTACAAAGAAAAATAAAATAAAATAATGTAAAATCACTTGTTCAATCAGGTATTAAACCCACTAGAGCCCCAAAGAAATACCCCCAACAGTAACAAGGAAAAGCTGTCATTGTCAGACCTTAAGAAGAATAACTGTATACCTGCACAAGGGAGGAACACCACACTGAGTACGACCAGAAGGTGAAATAGGATAATACTCAACAGGAATTATAGAACGCCATTCTGTCATGGCCCCTTTACTATTAGAAAAAGTCAGAAGTAAGGAAGCCGGATGGTACAGGAAAACACATATATAAGAGTCTCTTCCAACCCAACCATCCCTAAAATGTTGTAATGCTGAATCACCATGAACGCCGAACAAGTGGGCATCATCGAAAGTCAAGCTCTACAGTGTGGTCCATCCAGCATCTGAAAAAACAGATTGGTGTAACCAGGCATCACGGTGTAGTGCAGCAGACTGTGGCATACCTCGACCCACTGAACCCATGGTATCTATGCTACATTTAATCACAAATGTAGCTGCTTCTCGCTCATCCTGTATTATCTGCACTAGTGTGCTCTGGGTTTCTTCTGGATGTGAAGGCAGTAGGTGCACCACTAAATCCCATAATGTATGAGAGAAATAACCCAGATCACATGATGTGTTTGAAGACTGCAAGGCAAAGGAGAAAACATTTCTCCTACAAGTTTCAGCCACCTGGACTTCCTGACTGGTGGAAGTTTAGGGATGTTGTTGGATTCCAAGGAAGCCGAAGTGGCCTGCAACACAAAACATTTTGGAGTTGGTACTTGGATGAGACAGACTAAGGCCACGGGGGCAGGTTGGTGTCTGTGGGCTATGGACCATTCCAGAGGGGCACCCATAACAGGTGTAGCCCAGGACCCTAACAAAAGGTCATAAGGTGCTTCACTAAAAGGTAGCGGAGGCACTACCTCTGTTTGGCTATGGTGAAGCACATTTATCAATGAGTCCGAAGTCACCTCCACCAAGGGGTGATGACAATATAGAACCACAGTCCTTCTCCTCAACACCTCAGCAAAAGAGGAACTTTCCTGTGTGGCAATACTGGCTGATGAAAGGAGGTCAGAAGTTGGTGAGGACTCAAGGCCACTAGGCTCACCCAGCTCCACCAGCCAATTAACCTCCTGAGTAGGCTGGACAGTCTCTTATATGGGGTTTAGACACCCCAGGCCTTCTCCAGCACCTCCAAAATGCAGTCCCCCCGTTCAAAAAACAGCAAGGGTCTGTATAGGGAGAGGAGGGAAGGTGTCCAAGTTGGTCTGCACTACTGATGCTGTATTTGATGCCATCTGGTGCCGTGTTGCCTTTGGAAAGGGTGATCAGTTCGATACCGATCGGCACCGACGACGTCACAGGTGATAAAGGCTGATCAGGCTCTGGTGCTGTTGGTGGTAACCCCAAAGGGATGTGCAAAGGCACGGATCCGATGTCAGATCCAGACAGCCTGATGGACGCCAGGGGTGAACTTCCTGGCATGGATTCATTTAGGACACCTTCACCTCCTTGGGGTGGGAAAGTACACCAGAGGGAGCTGGGGGCCCAAAGAAAGAATTAAGGGAATTATATTAATTCCTCATCTGGATCATAGTCACCTCGGATCCCAGAAATTCAGGGAGGTATTGGGTGAACTCTGATGACTCCGCAACCGAAGGCTGGGAGATGGTGGTGGAGATGCCGGACTTACCCAATGAAGTTGCTTTTGACTGTTTGTGTTGCATGGTCTTCTCCCTCGACGATGAAGTAGACGGACCTTCTCGGAAATGGCTTGTGGATTGGTCCCACTCCCGGGACCCTGAAGGAGACTGACAATGATGTGGGGCCTCCACCAAGCGCACTATTAACATCTTCACACAATGTTCTCTTAATGCCTTCAGCTAAAAATGTCGGCAGGAGCCACATTCCTCAGAGTCGAGGTGCTCGCAGATGCACCATATACAAATGGTAGTTGGGGCCGAGACTGACACCTGTCTGCCACAGAACCTACAGGGCTTGAATGTCGAAATAGGTTAAAAAACAACCTGTTAAATGCTTCAAATCCACATTGGAAGTGCAGAAAAGAAGAAATTGATGTTGGTGCATCGGAGGGAGTATTATATGGACTCTGTTAGACTTGGCATCCTTGGTGTGGTCTCCCCTCAATTCTGCCTCTGTTTCCCAGGTTGTTGATGTGTGCTGGACTCTGTTTTCGCTGTTTTTGATATTCTGGGCACTTTACCACTGCTTTGCAGTGCTAAAGTGCAAGCGCTCCTATGTGAAAAGTATGTGTAATTGGCTTTCCATGATTGGAATATTTGATTTACTAGTAAGTCCCTAGAACAGTGCACTAGAGGTGCCCGGGGCCTGTAAACCAAATGCTACTAGTGGGCCTGCAGCACTGGTTGTGCCACCCACATGAGTGTAAACATGTCTCAGACCTGGACCACAGTGTCTGTGTGTGCACTCTTGCACTGCCAAATCGACCTGCCAGGCCTAAACCTTCCCTTTGTATACATATAAGGCACCCCTAAGGTAGGCCCTAGGTAGCACCCTGGGTAGGGTGCAGTGTATGTTAAAGGTGGGACATGTACTTATGTATTTTACGTGTCCTGACAGTGAAATGCTGCCAATTTCGGTTTTCATTGTTGCAAGGCCTATCTCTCTCATAGGTTAACATGGGGGCTGCCTTTAAATGTTACTAAATTGCAGATTCCCTTTGGGAGCAGATAGAAGTATGGAGTTTAGGGCTTCTGAACTCACAAATTTAAAATACATCTTTTAGTAAAGTTTGTTTTTAGATTGTGTGTTTGAAAATGCCACTTTTAGAAACTACACATTTTCTTGCTTAAACCATTCTGTGACTCTGTCTGTTTGTGAATTCCCTGTCTGGGTAAGTTTGACAGTTGGGCTGTTTGCACCTCTCCTGTAGACAGTGACACAAAGGGAGCTGGGGTGTAGCCTGCATATCCTGATGAGCCATCTGTGCTGGAAGGGAGGGGAGGAGTGGTCACTCACACCTGAAAGGGCTCTGCCGCCCTCACACAATGCAGTCTCTAACCCCCTCGTATGTGCCTGCGACTTGGCCTGGGTAAGACAGGATCTTACGAACAAGAGAGACTTTCCTTTGAAGTTTGCCTACTTCAAAGACAGAAAGGGGTATGAGTAGTGGATCCAAACCCCCTGAAAATTAGATCACTTCTGGAATCAAGAGGAACCTCTGCCAAAGAGTGAAGCTGAAGAGCTGAGGAGAAGTGCTGTCCCTGCCTGTGACTGTGCTTTGTTGGGCTATCCTGAAGTTGCTGCTTCTGCCTGTGAAAGGGGACAAAGACTGGACTTTGTTGTGCATTCCTGCTTGAGAAGAATGTCCAAGGGCTTGAATTGAGCTTGCCTCCTGTTGTTGAAGTCTCAGGGCCATCAGAGACTTCCCCAGCCAGCACCTGGACTCGCTGCTGACACTTCTGCCCCGCCAAGTAGTGCCCTAACCAGTCACTGGGCCCTTGAAAGGTGAAGTTGGCAGGCAAGAACTGCAAATCCACACATAGAACACCCTGTGGGGAAATTTACGATGCACCTTCCGCAACCCAGCTGATAAAACACGCACCACCAGCTCCGCCGCTGAAATCGACGCTCCACCTGCATCATGGTTGAGAGATTGATGATAAGTGGCTAAAGGAACAACACGCAACACCAGCTTATGGAGGCTGATAACGACGCAAACCCCACGCAGCACAGTTTTCTAACACCGTGCGACCGGATTTTTCTCGCATCGTCACCGGGTGTCAAAGTCAACCCGGCTCTGCGCGGATCCAAGGTGCCCCATCCGGAAATCAGCACTTTGCTCTCTTGTTAGGGAGAAAAGCGATGCATCACAGACCCGACCGGAGAAGTAAACGAGGCACAGCCTCACTTGCGAGTAAGGAATCGACGTATCGCTGACTTTTCCGATGCACACTTGCCCGTGCTGCTTTATTTTTGATGCTAACCAGGTACTTACGTAACAGCAGCATTCTCACTGTTTTCTAAGGATTAGGGCCATATTTATAGGTCCCTAGTGCCACTGGAACGTCACTTTTTGTGACGCTTCTGTGGCGCTAAGCACTGCGTCATATCACTGTACATGGAAGGGGCGTGCAATGGGTGTTGCTGGGGGCGGGCCACAGCAATACCCATTGTATTTTGATGCTGCCCCACATTTATGAAATTTTGTATACCTGAGGCAGAGCTCAAATCTAACGCCACCCCCACGGGTGGCGTTAGCAGGGCACAACGAGGAGGAATACTTTTATTCCTCCTCGTTTTTTGCTTTTTCCGTGGTGCTGCATTCTGCAGCATGCATAGAAAGAGCAAAATGCCAGAAATTATTGTTTATGTGCGGGGAAGGTTTCCATTCTTGCACATAAACAATTATTTGAAAATGATTCTTTGGCACTTCTGTGCATGCTGCATTGCGCAGCACACACAGAAGTGTCAAAGCGACATTAGTGATTGTTTATGTGCAGGAAGGGACACCTTCCTGCACATAAACAATCACACCCCCCAACGCAGGCATCCTTGCAAGATGGTGCAAGGATGCCTACGTTGGCGCTGATAGCTAAATTTCGTGCCAGTGCAGGGGGAAACGCAGGGGTGCGCCGTATTCCTTTAAATACGGCGCATCCCTGCGTTTCTCAAGTGACGCAGCGCGGCACTGCCAATTTTGGGGCAGCACCGCGCTGCACCACTTTTCCTTAAATCTGTCCCTTATTCTTATGAAAATTCATATCTTTACATGTGTATGTTGGATGTTTGTTGTTTTGGTCTTGTTTTGTTTAGCTAACTATTACCTATTTTTCTAAACCTGTGTTGTGTCATTTTGTAGTGGTTCATGGTATTACTGTGGGTGTTGGTACAAGTACTTTACACATTGCTTCCGAAGTTAAGCCTGCCTGCATGGGCCAAGCTACCAAGGGGGTGAGAGGGGGTTAACTAAGGGTGATTCTCCTATACCCTGACTAGAGTGAGGGTCCTTGCTTGGACAAGGGTAACCTGACTGCCATCCAAAGACCCCATTTCTAACAGACTTGTCTGATTTCACATCTGGTGGATGACAGACTCTACAAAATCCTCTTCCAATGAGCAGACACACTGGGGGATCTAGTCTGGCGCATGGGGGGAATTCAAAGATTAGGAATCTGTGGCTAGATAACAACATTGTATAGCACTGATTACATTACTCATTAAAGTGGGGCATGAACATTACACGGGGGTGAGTTATGACTTGCATTGCTGTTGCACAAGGTGTGGATTATGCTGCTTATGATCTTAAAAGATCCCGTGTTTCTATTTGTAACCATAACTGCACTTTAACTATGGCTTTTCTGTGATGATACACATATGGATCAAAATACCATTTGAGTAAAATCATTCAGGGCATCTTAACACCATGTGTTCCACCTAACTGCTTACAAGTTCTGCCTGCCTTTTGTTGTCACATGCCACTTCAATATTGGCGATTATGTTTTCAAATTTATGGGTGTGCATTTGTGTGTGTATACCTACTGCACATCTGCCACTGGTGCAATTCTTCCAAACAGCAGAAATTTTCAAAACAAAAAGAGGGTTAAATGGTGCAATTTACAGCACAACGTAGTGATAACGTGGCTAAAAATAAATGAGGTCTCAAATGGGAACTAAGGTAATATTACATTTTTATGATGTCACAGCCAGTTAAAAGATATGGGTATGTCATTTCTCATGCTCCGATGTTTTAAAACAAGTATTTCAATTTTACTTTATTTCGACATACCCCATACTTCTATTGTTCCTTGCTGCTCATAACAAGCGGATTCTCAGCCATATTTTTACGACATAAAATCGACTTGAAAGGGTGGGGGGAAATCAAAAGTTAATCAAATCTCAAATAGACAAGCCTGAGACAGCGGAGCTAGGCACTTAGTAGAGGTTGATATAACATTGTTACAATCACAATAACAAAAAGTAGACATGTTAGACCAATTTCAATTTCACACGATCAGGCCTCGGACCTCTGCAGTGATTGTATCATTAAAGTTCTATAAATATTAAGAAGTGGCTTCACACGAAACAAGAAGTACGAACCATTGCAATAAATGTCCTCGGGTACCAAGGAATCGAGATCACCTGTAAGCCTCCAAAAACCATTATAAATTATTACTGAGACATCCACTTTAAATGTATTTCAGACATTTTGTCCCAAAGTGTCACCTTTCCCATTTCTTGAAAATTCACCTGTTTTGCTGTACAATACAAACTTTTAATTTTGGACAAATAAGATTAATTCCCCACAGTAAAAGAAAAAATAATAATGTATTTATCTTCAAAAACAAACTTTTAATTTTTGCTACAGAAATCTCGAAATCATATTGTGATTTTCACCAATCACTCATTTGTATTATTTTTACACATTGACAGATTTGACTTTTAATGCCCATTTATCACCTGAAGCATCGAACAATACCGTAATATGACAGTGTTGATTTTCACCAGCAGTTTGGGAGGAATAGCCAGGCGTACATCACAAATGTGCAAAACATGTCAAGAATGGAAGTTTAGGCCAGTACCAACATTATGGCCCTCATTTTGAACATGGCAGTCGGCAGCCCAGACCGCCATATAATATTCGTGGCAGAACCGCCACTTGTGTAACTCTGCCACCGCCAGGCAGCCTGGCTGGTGGAAACACTGTGTCCGCCCACCGGCCCAGCTGAATGTACATAATGTGGCTGGTGGGGTCTTCTGCGGGCTGGCGGTCTTTAGTTGACCGCCAGCGGCGAAGTCGGCGGGTTTTCCCGCCAAGTTCATAATGAGGGCCAATGTGTTGCAGCTTATGCCAGGGCCACCAGTAAGTAACTGATGCCCTCAGTCATGGCAAAGATGCAATCAGTAGGTCAAGTATGAGCACAATCGGGGGGCATGTATGGTGACTCATGGAGTTAAACAATTTCTACCGGCCTCTGTACTGTCTGCTACAATGTTACATCATCCTGACAACTGAACCAATGTTATCGGGATCAAACCATGAGACTCCTTCCGTGACACATGCTTGATTGCCCTGACAGCTGTGTCGGGAAGACTTGCACCCACATTGAGCAACATTATAGTGAGGGAATGTAGATGAGCCTCAAACCCTGGTGGGCCCAAGACGTCACCAGATGAGTTTGTGTCAGAAACGCATTGTTCCTATTTCCTCCCTTCCTGGAAGCGAGATACTCAGATTTCCCAGCACTGGGCCAATGGACTTTAAATGATGAGCCACTCTTTTTTAAATATAATCTTTATTGTTTCTCCATACTGACAGAAGAACAAAGGTGAGTAAATAGCACAACACCAACACACGTTGTGCAAGTTACCCCTTCCTCACTTTACCTCTCAGAACCAGACCTCCTACTGGATGGTTCCTGCAAGTTCACGCAGCATCAGTGCTCAAGCAGTCAGATCATCCGCTAACTTATCATCCCTTCTGACGTGTTTCATGTGCACCTCTTTGTCCCCGGCCCATTCCATCATGTCTCTCTTCCATTAAGTGAACTTGGGCAGGGATTTGTTCAACCATCTAATGGCTATTCGTCTTTTTGCAAGTATGATCCCCAACTGTACAAATCTCCTAAGTTTCTTGTTCTTCAGTGATGGGAGTAGTCCCAATAGAAGGGCTTTGGGTGTAAGTGGTATATCCCATTAAGTAACTTGAGCAAGAGAACGATCTATCTCCCCTCAAAAGCTTACTATAAATGATTAATGCCATATCACCTGCAGAAAATCGAATTCCGGGGCACTACTGCGGGGGCATCTAGCTGGTCAGTGTGTATATATTGAGTGGAGAAGCTCGGGGACAGGTATGCCTGATGTATATAGATATACTGTCCTAATTTAAAGCGAGAATTGAAGCTCACCTCTTTTGCTCCCACGTACACTCTTTCCTATTCCCATGTAGTCAGTATTTCATCCAGCGCTGTCTTCCACCATTTCTCTGCCTTTGGGGTAAGTTTGGGAAGATCCTCGGTAAGTGCTTTATAAAGGTGGGATATCGGTCGTCTTCCGCCTGCCATATTTAACATAGTGGTCAATGTATGTGAGGTAGCATGGCCATAGACTCCGTGCCATCGCTGCTAGTTTAGCATACTGAAAATATTGACCCAATCCTAACTTGAATGAGTCTATGGCGTCTGCCTGCGTAATAAATGCTTCTCTGAGATAAATGTCACCCAGGAGCTAGCAACCGCCCTCTTTCCATTTTTGTATCGACATAATCTTTGCGATTTGTTCAAAAGGTTTAAGGTTCCACATTGTTATATTCCTTGCATGGGGGGCATGCAGTATCACACATGTGACTGTGTTCTCCCAGATTGCACAAACCTGACAAATAGTGTATGGTGTATCTTCTGGTACTTGTGTTCCACTCATCAGTAAGGTCAGCAGTGTCCGGTCTCCATATGTGCCCCCAGGAGAGCCTTCCCCCAATTGTCATTATCGTCAAACCGATGTGTTGCGTGCTGAAAATGCAATGCCATATAGTATAGTTCAATATTCGAAATCTCTATCTCCCCGTTCCCAAGATTGTTTGAACATAGAGAGGCCTAATCTTTTTCGCTCATTGGACCGAAGTAATTCCAGGATCAGGCGATTTAGGTCATTAAAAACATTTTGGGTATAACAAAGAAGGTATTTTGTAGACTGTATAAACGTCTAGGGAGTACAACCATTTTCAGCATGGCTTCACGCCCAATCAAAGACAGAGGCAATGTTTTCCAAAAGCGGATTGACGCTTCTAGCCTCCAGCACCCGTCCTATGTTACCATCTAAGAATTTCTGTTCCGTATACGCTAGCAGTATGCCCGGGTATCTGATCTCTTCATTGCACCAGCGGAGACCGACCTACAGGAGAAGACTAATCAGAGACCCGGTTAACGTTCCCATTGGAAGTATAGGTGAATTTGTGGACATTTGCACATAGACCTGATGCCACTCCAGGAGGAGAGTATAATGGCGGCCGTAAGTTCCTCCTTGGGTTATCCAAGGCAGACCCATTGTCTCCCCCCAGTGCCGTGAGAGTCATCTTCCATAGGAAAGCGGCACCATGATCACAGAGCGTTCCTTTATGTTTCGCATTTACCCAACTTAGATGTAATTGGAACTCTTCATTTATCGCTATTTGGGTGGAGGTCAGGGCTCCGCACTCCATTTGTTCGTGTTTCGTAGCATGAGGCCTTAGTCCCAACCAAGATGTTGCCTGCATGGCTATGAGATAGTGTACCATCTTCTAAAAGTGATCCTGTCCTGTTTATTCAGGATCCCTGGGGGCTTATGCCCTTTATATCTGTGCAGTGTGCAGCCCCTCACTTACTGAGTCCATGGGCCCGGACCAACTCACACAGTCTGCCTTCAGGTTGAATACAGTTCCCGGGTTGCCCGCAGCAACCCCCTTCCCTTAGTAAGCACACGCCATCACCTGCCCCTTGCAGTGCTCTAGGACACTGACTCACTGTAGTTACTGCGCTGTCAGCCTATGGCCCATCTCTCCATGTGCAGCCTCGGATCCTTGGGCAGCATGTAGCAGAAGAGGGAAGACATGGCCGAAGTGAGACAATCCAGTCCCAGTCTCACATGCAATGCACAGCTTCACTCATGGGCAGTCAAGTCCGTTGGCTGCTGATAATTATCCCTATGGGCTGCTTGTGTCCCAGGCGGCATGTATATTGCTGCCTTCCACACTGGGATGGAGCTGTGTGCCACAACAATCATTCAGACCATGTGCGAGGAGAATAACAGGCACAAAGATACCGGATCTAGCACAATTTATCAAGGTGCTGGCAGGAGCACAGAAAAAAGCGTCTAGTCAGCCATGCTGTTAGCCTCACCCCTCCCACCCCCATATGATCAGCCACTCTTGTTGTTGGAGTCCACTCACTAGTGGCACCCTGAAACTGGTTTGCCCTTCCCAGGGTCATCATGATTGGGATCCAGATTGCAGGGTAGAGTTTGTTGCATGGCTGCATGGCAACTGCAGGCAAACACCAAAGACCACACCGTGATGTGTGAAGGCCTTTGGGCTGAGCGGACTGACAGAGATATACACTGGGAGTGGAGATTGCAGAATGCACTCAAAATTGCATGGCACACGGTGGATGGCACTGCAGCAAGGCAGAGTTCTCCATGCAGAACCTAGTGACTGCGACTGTGGCCTTCTGATACTCTTATATAGCCTGTAGCATCTATAGAAATGCACAAGCCCCACCCTATATATTAGTAACTGTAGAATATAGCTTCTCCAACAATTCACCTTTGAATGCTAAATAGACGATGGGGCTAACAGGGGAACACATGGGCCTTGAAATCTTGTGACTTGGATCTACCCCATCTGATAATATCCTCTTTCAAGGGACTTCATGAGCATTGTAGGGACCGATGTTCAATCATAGCACATACACTACCCATTAAATGTTTGATTGGACTGTGCCTGGAATGCTAATATGCTTCTTGTCCTGAAAGTGGGTATCAGACTTAAGGTATAGTGGTGATTGTTCAAGACTCTTGCTGGTACCTACAATGCCTTTACACTGGGCATCTGCTCCAACTGTCCATTCTCTGATCTGACTTAGTGCCACTACCCACCATGGGTAAACCTAAATTCATTAGAGACATTATGAGTGGGACATCATTGAAGACAGCATACATTTATGAACTGGATAATAGTAGCTTGAGAAATGGTGAGAAAAATACAACAACTCACCCTGGTTCAGACAAGCTCACTAAAATATTGGGAGCAATAGTTGCCACCAGGGAGACCCTGGAGTTCAAAACTAATACTGCAAAAATTGACGTCAGGCTGCTGAAAGATGATCATAGGAAATCGGCTGATTGAGCCACATGGACAGAGAACTGCCTGTCACAGGCATAGCTTCAACAACTTGAAGGCCTCAATACTGGGGCAAAACAAATGAAACAGTAACAAGCCAAGCTGTATTGCACCTCTCTTAGAGTCCCACAGTGTCCAATCCGGTGGGCTTACTCCATAGTTCCAGCCTCTGAATGAAACTACTACAAAGACAGATAAGTGTAGAACAACTGAAGTGGTGGTGCACTCAGAAAAAAAGAGTCCAAAGTATCCAAATGTATGGATACTTTTTATTCTTATTCTGACATCCTTCATTTCATACTGATAAAACTGTATACAGCAACAGCCAATGTGCTTTGTTTTAAAAAAATTTAATTCTTCAGGGCTTTCAGTTCAATATTCCACATATTTCCATACTGCCATATCATTGCTTTACAATAGCAAGTTCATGGTATATTTCCTCCCCAGATGGGTCTATCACTTATGCCAGGGCCACCAGTAAGTAACGGATTCTCTCAAATGCTGTAAAACCCCTGATATAGGTACACCACAGGACCACTTTTTCTCATTAGATAACTTCCTAGCCATAGAAGGATGCTTTCTATTGGTGAAAGGGAGGCATAATTGTTGGAAGTTGTACTGGGTAGTTTATATGCAGCCAAGGCAGACCTTGCTTCCTACTTTGCTGCCATGTTTGACCACCTGGCCAGTTGGCCTCACACTGCTTTAATCTTGGGTTGGTATCATAATGGATTTGTTCATACTGATTTAGACGGCACACACATCACTTTATCAGGCATGGTGGTTCAAAAAACTCCTGAAATGTTGAAGTCTGGGAATCGGGATAGAAACTTTGTTGACCTTTGGCATACACCGCGTGCTGGAATTCTGAGTATGCCTTTTTACTTTTCCATGACCTATATGTCAGGTTGGACCTCATGCTGTGTTCCTCTAGAATACAGAACTGCTTCATTCATACAGAATACCTTGGGTGGACAGTGTTAGAGCATATTCATTTACTGATGTGTCTTCAATAGGTTAAACAACCCACACCATCCCCACTTGGTAGTTAAAATGTTCCCTAATGGAGGGTTGTTAGATTTGGAAGGCCGGTGCCCAAAAGGCACTTGAAACTGACCAGTCCCTGACGGCACTTGAATCTGAGCTCAACACTCTAGATAGAACAATCTGCAACCTGGAGCTCAGACTGGCAGGTGATCCTACATATTGCAAGTGACCATCATCTGAATAAGATAAAAGTATGCCACTATCCTTGTTAAACTCAGATGCCTCAACTGAACTAAATATCCGGTTATGAGACACTCAGAAATGTATAGGACTAGCTGCTTGTTAGCAATACGGTTGAAACCAGAAGTATGTTATTCACACAAGCTAAAATTATTAGTTTATTTTTGGAATTTTAAACTGTTCTTTTTAGCCACACAGACTAGTTCAGACATTGACACTACTTCAATAATATAGTCCTGAGGCATGTGACACTTACAGTGTAGTATTGAACCAACCAATAGCAGAAACCAAAGTAAAAGAGGCCATCAGGGAATTGACTTTGGGCAAGACCTCATGGTTGGAAGGCCTATCATTGGACTTCTATTTGATGTACTGTGAACTGTTCATCCCACACCAAGCAAGCCTACACTCAGAAGCATTGCACATGACCTGTCTCCTGGACAAGGGAGAGGCATTACTTGTTTCTTTCCTGAAACCTTTGCACTTTCCCATCAAAAGAGCGTCTTAGGTCCCTGTCAATACTTAACTTGGATTATACAATACTCAGCAGACTGCTAGTAAAGAGAATACATTCCTTTTTGTTAACACTGGTCCTTTAGGCCAGAATGGGTTCAATGTTATGCATAACTCATCACTTAATATAAAGTGCCTATTCAGGATCCTTGAGGAAACAACTACTACCATGGAGTGCCCTCAGGTGCTACCAGTAGATCTTGAGAAAGCATTTGATACCCAGAGTTGGTTTTATTTGTAAGAAGTCTTACAATGCATGGGCCTGGCTTGGGATAGACATTGATGGATATTGGTGCTATAACCCAACCCCATGGCCTGGGTCCACTGTTAAAGTATTATCTCAGCATCCTTTGGGATATATCAAGGCTCTGGACAGAGTTTCCTACTGTACTATATTACTCTAGGTAGATCTATAATGCGCATGGTGATAAGTAGGCATCCCAGCACTTGATGAGATGACAACACATGAGGAGCCTGCCGTGTAAGGGTTTGTTGTTCAATAACCACGTTTTTCTGGAACACAAGTTCATTTCCTGCTGACCTCAGGACCAGAGACGGGGAGTTTCGTAAGGTGGAGGTAATGTAATGTGATGTAACTGAATGACCTTCCACCTCTTCTAGTTTTTTTGATGAGTTTGAAAATGATCCTGTCAGCATTAGTGGACTGAAGGACCCTCTTTGGAGTATAAAAGGCTATGAGATGACAGGAGATGGGAGGTTCCGTCCTAGAAGGGCTCTGTAAGCAATACACTGCACCATTAATTTGATTCTCTGGGTTACAGGGAACCAGTAAAGGTCCATGATACCTTTCCTCACTGAGGATTATTCTCATGTCTCAGTATTTGTAGCAAGGTAGATTGCTAATGACTGCTTTGGGTGCTCCCAGGTAGAGAGAGTTGCTGTAGTGCAGGTGAGAGAGGATCAGTGCCTGGACTATTAGTCTCCTGGATAACATGGAGAGCAGAAGAAGGATTGTGTGCAGCATTCAAAGAATTCCAAAGCAACAGACTGAGAGTTTGGTGTCATGGATCTCCATCAATAGAGTTTTGTCCAGCCATACCCTTAGGCTTCTTATTGACCTTTTCGGTGTAGAGAGGAGGCCTAAACAGCCTGGACAGCCCAGGGGCCATTGAGGAAAGGGATTATTCCCCCAAATCATCAATTCGGTTTTATTCTCATTTAACTTCAGGCAGGATTTCTCCATCTAATTAGCAACCACCTCCATGCAAGGTCCAAGGGGAGATGAAGATGGATTCTGGTCTGGGCTGAGCGAAAAAATAATTGTCATCCGCATATGAAACTATGGAGATCCTGAATGTTTTAGCAATGTCCTCAAGAGGCTGCATATAAGACTATACCCTAGACCTAAAACTTCTACAACTGCATTTCGTTTTAACACACCATTGGAAGTTTCCAACTCTGCCTCCCATTCTGAACTGGTGCAAGAAAGTTTATTGGTGGAGTTTAGCTGAGACCATGGCACTAGGTAGGGATAAATGCTGAGGGCTACGCAAACGTCCTATAGCTCTGGTGTAGGACATTCTGCTAGAGTGGTTCAAGGCACAGGTGGAGGACACTGAATGATACCCAATGCATTATTTCAAGCTTTACACAATTGGGCTCTAGTCTTTGATGTTCTCCTTATACCTGCTTTTTACATCAGTTATTTATTATTCTAGCCGTTCATAAGCTGGGACAACTCACACCCTTCTACTACAAGTTACTCATATGTTGGCAACTGGGTGGGTGGGAGGCAGGGTAGATTTTAGCTCACCTTCCTTTATTTAGAAATAGACCATAGGCCATTTATTGTATTTTGAAAGTAT
The DNA here is from genome assembly GCF_031143425.1 of Pleurodeles waltl. Lineage (NCBI taxonomy): Eukaryota > Metazoa > Chordata > Amphibia > Caudata > Salamandridae > Pleurodeles > Pleurodeles waltl. Next base: position 257,332,175 of record NC_090450.1, read on the forward strand.
GTACTGTGCTAGCTTCATCACTATTAATGTAACACACATGTCTTCGCTTACATATATGGATTAGCCTTAACAAGCTATCTATATCACAATGCAAAAAGTATACTGTGATGTAATACTGTGTTCGTGATTAGGAACTGCAATAAAATATGTTAAAAAACAGAGACTGCATATAAAATTAAAAAATATTGGGCTTAAGAAGGTGCCCTGCGGGACTCCACAGTGGAGAGTATCAGAAGAGAAGGACTTCTCTAATACCTGGAAAGATCTATTGTACTGAAAAGGCCTGAGCCAAACCAGGGCAGTTCCTGAAACTCTGGCCCTGTGAATCCTTTTAAGAAGGATGTCAATATTCACAGTGTTGAAGGCAACACAGAAATGAAGAAGAATAATGACTGCTTCGCCACCTTGGGCGAGCCTCATTTTAGCATCCTCCACCACAGTTACAAGGGCGGTTTTGGTACTATGTTTGGGCCAGAAACCAGTTTGGGTGAGGTAAAATATATTTTTGGTTTCAATTAATTCAAAGAGATGCATATTAGCTTGATTTGTACACAACGCTCATCTTTGAAATTAATCTCTAGGCTAGTATGGTGAAGACTGAGGGCTTTTTCCCCACTAACATGAACACTGCTGAGGGTCCTGAAGAACTCTGTGGTGAGGGAGGGCATGGAACCATGCACGCTTTGTTATCTTGAGATACAGCTTTACCTTTTTAATTTGGGCATACTAGAGAGTAACCTAGTTTGGGCCGTTGTCGACCTTTGAAATGTAGTACATTTCAGATGACGGTACCAATAAAAGTAATTAGCCATATTACCTTGGTCAAAATGGTAATGCTTCTTTGCTTGCTATATAATTTGAACAATTTACGAATCTGAACACCATGATTGTACTTCAAAGACCTGGATAAGTTGTTGTTCTACTTGAATTTGTGCTCAGTAAGACATAGAATAGGTTACAAATTACTGAAGGTTGCTTGGGTGCACCATATTTTGAGATCAACCATTCAGTGGCACAAACCTAGCTAAATGAAGCACATCTATCTGACACTGGGTACCTGACTGGGAATATCCGTGATGGGACATTGAATAATTTGGTCACTGACTCAACCTTTCATAAGGGGAAATTCCCCCAACTCCTTGTAGTTACTTTGAGATGCTTGAAAATATGGAAGGCCCTGTGAACCTCCTCTTTTGCGTCTGCCTTGTCCTTATACAGAGTAAGGGTTAAGGGTGTAAGGGTGTAAGCAGGTATTTAAATAATATCTGACTGTTACTCTAGTGGCACTTTGTAATGTGTTGAAGAACTTACTGAAAATCTGCTGATGGGGTAGTTCCAGACATAGGGGGCACTTTTGCAAATCGAGGTCTTGCATTATCTTTATATATTAGGAGTGAGTAGGCGATTAGTAACATGGTACTTATTGCCTCTAATAAAAATTATAACAATTAACTTAAAACACAATGGGAGACTGACATAGCGAAGGAAACAGATGATAGAGAATGGTAGAGAACACTGCAATTTGCATAAAAAGTAGCTAGAAACTCCCTGGCCAGGTATACTCAGATCAAATTTACACATTAACATACCTCAAGGCAGAAAAATAAACAAAATGCATGGGTCGGCTTCCTCCTTATATTTTAGGTACTCTTTGTGGACCTGGAAATCTCCAACCACAGCTCCTTCTAGCAAGTGGAAATTATGAGGGTCATTATGACACTGCAGGTTACTAGACCGCCACATTAATACAGTGGGGGAGCTGCTGTGGTCCAACCGCCGACACCGGCAGGTTGCCACCAGCCTGCAGCCTGGCGGTCCTGGCAAATCCCAGAGGTTGTAATCCACCAGGGCAGTGCTGGATTATGAGTCCCTTTCAGCCAGCCTGTCCATGGCCGTTTACATCGCCATGGAAAGGCTGGCATAATGGGAAATTCGGGGGGCCCATGCACAGCCCCTTCGCGCACTCCACTGCCAAAATTATGGGCAGTGGAATGTGCAACGGGTGCTGCTTCACCCGCTGCACCACCATATTGCCGCCGGCTGCATTAGCAACCGGCTGCACTGTTAAGGCCCTGTCCCCCAATCGGCTGGTGGGGGGGAACACTGTTTCCACCTGCCTGCCCAGCGGGGAACTCAAAATAGGGCCAGTGGGCTTCAGGCTGCTCATATGGCCTGATGGCGGAATGACATTGGCGGGCAGCCTTCGCCGCTCGCCAATGTCATAATGAGGGCCTATGTGTCAAAAGTGGACTGAAATTGAGAGTGGAGCACTAAAAAGGCAGGAAATCAAGATTGTACTCCTGGATAAGATCACCAAAAATATTGTGATACAAGAATATTGAGGGACAAAATATTGAAATGTAGGGGCATATAGGGAAGCACAGATTTACTATTCCTAGCTTCACATCTACGTACCTCAAAGATATATGTACTGCGTAGGAATATACATGTGGAGTTAGGTATGGAACATCTAGAGTTACTTGCCTGTCAATATTTTATTTTCAATATTCTATCCTCAATACTGTGTCCCATCAACAGTGTGGTTTCAATATTTAGGGGACACGTCAGAAATCAAAGAATTGCATAGGATCGCTATTGGCATACATGTGGGATGAAATTATCTTAGCATGTGTGTATTGTCACCAAGGCTACCGATCAGAACTTTGACCCCAATACACCCAAGGGCACTGGGTCAAACCAACAACATAACACAGAAACATTATGCAGTCTGACAATGAATGGGCACCCCAACACATATAGGATGCCAGAACACCCTCCCAAATACTGTCACCTCAGTTGATGAAATACATGAATTCTGATTCTAACTGCCTTCTCCATCTAAGCCACCATGAGGTACAACATATCAAATAATTGCAACACAAGTTACCAACTGTCTTTCACTACCACCTCTCGAATCATATTGTTAAAAATTAAACTGTTTCATTTTTTCTTTAAAAAACTACTTTCTACATGTGATAAGCTTTGTCCTTTACTTTGCCTTTCTGGGATACTCTGTAATATCAATAAAAATTATTATGGAAAAAGAGGATGGGCAAAAAGATTTCAAGCAACAAAACAATGATGTATGGTCTCTGTTATTTCTGGGTGTCACACAACTATTTTCGAATACTTCTGACGTAATAAGGATGGGCTTTTATGGACTAGGCACCATTGTATCATGGATAGCTACCATTATGTCAAAAATATCCATGCTATAGCAAGGATGGTTGACACTAAGTAGCGATAGGCACATTTATGTCTAAAATGCCTACAAAATGTTGCAGATGTATTTTTCATCCTTTGCCGGAATCAAATGCGCAACAAGGTCAACGGACCTTTGGACCCAGAAAGATGTGTGGTGAACCATCAAGAATACTTCAACACCATCTCAGTAATTCAAGAAGAATGATACATAAAGGGGGTCATTCTGACCCTGGCGGTCGGTGATAAAGCGGCGGCCAACCCGCCAACAGGCAGGCGGTCAAAAAAATGGAATTCTGACCCTGGCGGGAACCGCCAACACAGCCCGCCACTTTAACACTCCGACCGCCACGGCGGGACAGACAAACAGCGCGGCGGTCACCGCCAACAGGCAGGCGGCAGACAATGTACCGCCCACCCTATCACAACTCACCAATCCGCCACCTTTTCCGGGGCGGGAGCCCCGCCGATAAAAACACGGCGGAAACAGACTACGAACGGGAAAACGCTCACCTATACACACTCCACGAGGAAGGAGGACAGCATGGAACTCGAATTACACATCCTACCAGCTATTGTCTACCTGCTCATCTACCAGGAGTACGAACGCCGGCGCAGACGACAACGGTGAGTACTGCACCTACGACACAGGCGAGGGGGGAGGAGGAAAGCTTACGGGCACACACATGCGCCATACACCCACCCCCCCACCACAAATACCTACACCCCAATGCCGAGCAACAAGTCAGAGTGACACCACACAAACCCCCCGGAATAATGCAAAGACACAATTAAAATGATCTATAAAATATATGTATAAATAGCTCCATTGAAGGTATGGGAAATATGCCATATAAAAGATGCAAAAATAAGGAATGAACATATTCAACAATATATACATAGGCAAAAAGTCCTGCACATTCCGTCAAAGTTCCATAGTCCGTGGGCCAATGTGCACAAACACATGGGCAAAGCCCACACAGGAGACCAGATACCATTGGAGAGAACACTGCTGGGGCATCAGATGATAAAACTACAGGCACCTCAGGGGGAAGGGAAGGGGGGGCACCTCAGCCACATGAGTCCACGACGCCAGATCCACGAGGGGCCTCCATGCCCACTGTCCCATCCTGGGGAGTGCAAAGCCACAGTCTCACAAGTCTCTACAGTGGGTGGCTTGCCCACTGTGCCATCCTGGGGAGTGCAAAGCGACAGTCTCTCAAGTCTCTACACTGGGTGGCTTGCCCACTGTTCCATCCTGGGAAGTGCCAAGCCACAGTCCATCAGATGGATTACCGACTCCACTGTTAATGGAGGAGGCATGGTGCCCAGAGTGCTTCGTGAAGCCCTTCCCGACACAGAACCGGCACTGCCAATGGGCCAGCGGTGCTTGAGACGGCGTTGCCCAGCGGAGCGGTGCTTGACAGGAAGGGCCCAGTGGAGCGGTGCTTGACACGGCGGTGGCCAGCGGAGCGGTGCTTGAGATGAAGGGCCCAGCGGAGCAGTGCTTGACAGGAAGGGCCCAGTGGAGCAGTGCTTGAGATGAAGGGCCCAGCGGAGCGGTGCTTGACAGGAAGGGCCCAGCAGAGCGGTGCTTGAGTTGAAGGGCCCAGCAGAGCGGTGCTTGACAGGAAGGGCCCAGCGGAGCGGTGCTTGACAGGAAGGGCCCAGCGGAGCGGTGCTTGAGATGAAGGGCCCAGCGGAGCGGTGCTTGAGATGAAGGGCCCAGCGGAGCGGTGCTTGACAGGAAGGGCCCAGTGGAGCGGTGCTTGAGATGAAGGGCCCAGCGGAGCGGTGCTTGACAGGAAGGGCCCAGCGGAGCAGTGCTTGACAGGAAGGGCCCAGCGGAGCGGTGCTTGAGATGAAGGGCCCAGCGGAGCGGTGCTTGACTGGAAGGGCCCAGCGGAGCGGTGCTTGACAGGAAGGGCCCAGCGGAGCGGTGCTTGAGATGAAGGGCCCAGCGGAGCGGTGCTTGACAGGAAGGGCCCAGCGGAGCGGTGCTTGAGATGAAGGGCCCAGCGGGGCGGTGCTTGAGATGAAGGGCCCAGCGGAGCGGTGCTTGACAGGAAGGGCCCAGCAGAGCGGTGCTTGACAGGAAGGGCCCAGCGGAGCGGTGCTTGACAGGAAGGGCCCAGCGGAGCAGTGCTTGACATGAAGGGCCCAGCGGAGCGGTGCTTGAGATGAAGGGCCCAGAGAAGCGGTGCTTGACAGGAAGGGCCCAGCGGAGCGGTGCTTGACAGGAAAGGCCCAGCGGAGCGGTGCTCCTCCCGGCGGGGCCCTGTTCAGCGGTGCTCGTCCCGGCGGGGCCCGTTCAGCGGTGCTCCTCCCGGCGGGGCCCATTCAGCGGTTCTTGTCCCGGCGGGGCCCTGTTCAGCGGTGCTCCTCCCGGCGGGGCCCATTCAGCGGTTCTTGTCCCGGCGGGGCCCGTTCAGCGGTTCTTGTCCCGGCGGGGCCCTGTTCAGCGGTGCTCCTCCCGGCGGGGCCCTGTTCAATGGTGCTCCTCCCGGCGGGGCCCTGTTCAGCGGTGCTCCTCCCGGCGGGGCCCGTTCACCGGTTCTTGTCCCGGCGGGGCCCTGTTCAGCGGTGCTCCTCCCGGCGAGGCCCTGTTCAGCAGTGCTCCTCCCGGCGGGGCCCTGTTCAGCGGTGCTTGTCCCGGCGGGGCCCGTTCAGCGGTTCTTGTCCCGGCGGGGCCCGTTCAGCGGTTTTTGTCCCGGCGGGGCCCTGTTCAGCGGTGCTCCTCCCGGCGGGGCCCTGTTCAGCGGTGCTCCTCCCGGCGGGGCCCTGTTCAGCGGTGCTTGTCCTGTGTGTCTAGGGAGCCAGACCTGGGCAAGACTTCCCGCTCATTCACCATCCGAACTTGCGGTCGCGGCGCCCTCCGGTGATGGAGTCCTGGGCCCGTGGGTGTCGTCCGTCACACCCGGAATGGGGCTGGTGGGGCCCTCCTGGGCAGCTCGCCTGCTGCCTAACTTCTCTGCCCTGCTGCCCTTGCCCTCCTTCGCTGAAGCTCTGTGGCCCTTGCCTCCCTTGGATGATGTGGCAGGTGACGGGGCAAGGCTACTGTCCTTGGTGGCAGCCGTCTCAGTCTTGTCGCGCCGGGCCTTTTTCTTTTTTGTCCTCTTCCCAGGGGGTGGGCTGGCTGTCCCCTTGCTGCTGGCCGATGTTCCTGCCCTAGGATCTGGTGGACTCCAATAGCCCTGTACTTTGGTCACAGTAGATGCAGGGCTGGTGGTGGCTGAGGTGCTTTTTTTACTGTTACCAGATGGAGGGGGTGGGTCAGTGATTGGAACGAGCTCAAGGTTGGAAAGGAAAAGGACTTTGGAAGGACAGGGACGGGTAGGTATAGTGGGTTTGGGAGTGGAGGAAGAGGATGTGGTTGTAGGAGAGTCAAGTGTGCTGTCTTTGGGTGCAGGTGCCTGTGACGGAGGCTGTCGTGAGGTGGATGGCTGTTGGGTGGGTGGCTGCCTGCGTTTGTGTGCCCAGACACACTGGGAGAGGACACAGGGGACGTGTAACTGGCAGTGGGGGTGGTGACTGCACGTGTGCGGACTGTAATGGAGGTTGTGCTGGTGATGGAAGTACTGGCTGATGGTGGTGTGCATGCAGGTGTGAGTGGAGACGTCACAGGGAGGGAGGAGGGAGATGAGGAGGTGGGGGACACAGAGGTGGTAGTGACTGTTGGCATGTCTGCATCTGGATGTTGCTTGGGTGAATGCTTGTGTGATCTGTGGTGCTTATGTCTGGATGAGCTGCCCTTGGGTGTAGAGGTGTGTGCAGGCTGGTCCGATGGTGTGGATGGGATAGGCAGAGGAACAGGAGACTGGGACTGGGTGGAGGGAGTCAGAAGAGGGAGGCTGGAGACAGGGACAATGGCTGCCGCCAGTGCTGAGGCCAGAGCGTTGAACGATCGCTGATGGGCAGCCTGACCCGAATGAATGCCCTCCAGGTATGCATTGCTCCGATGCACCTCCCTTTCTTCACCCTGGATTGCATTCAAAAGGGTAGACTGCCCAACAATGAGTGTCCTGAGGAGGTCAATGACCTCCTCACTGAGGGCAGCAGGGGTAACTGGGGCAGGGCCTGAGGTGCCTGGGGCGAAGGAGATGCCCGCCTTCCTGGGCGAGCGGGCACGGAGCGAAGGCTGAGGGGTTGCTGGGAGGGCGGGGCTGGTGCGCTGGGTGGCGGCTGTACCTGTTGTGGCGGTGGGCACGGATATTGCCGCCACCGCTAGGGAGCTCCCTTCCGAGGACGTGTCGGTGTCGCTGACGTCTCCACGGGTCCCCGTTGTGGAGCTCCACTCGCCCTCCGTCTCACTGGTGTACTCGGAGTCTGTTGTATGGCCCTCCGGGGCCATGTGAGATGCAGCTCCCTCGTGCGCCGATGCCACTTCTCCTCCGCCTGATGATGCTAATGCACACATGAACAGGAAGACAAAGAAAAGGGGGGGGAGAAATGAAGACAGGTTGAGTGCATGCATTGGCAACACCGTTGTCGGAGAGGACAGACACAGAAGCCCCCTGAACTAGGCCGCGCAATGGGGGTACACTACTCAGTTATTGTGACTAGGCCTACAGGTCTATGGATGACAAATGCACACATGGGTGAGGCCGGACCATGGATAGCTGTACTTGGCACCCTACAGAGGTGGGGGGCGGGGGCACAGGGCCGTGTCTAACGGAGGGGCCTAGCCTACAGAATGTGCCCTGGCCTGGAGATAGCCACAGCCCTCCTCCCCCACCCAGACACCTTCACTGCGCGCAAAGATAGCAGAATGTGCTGATACTCACCCCATTGTGTCTGCTGTGATGTCCTCACGCGCCCATCCAAATCGGGGTAGGCCACCGCCAGGATCCGGGACATCAGGGGGGTCAATTGGCGGCTGGCACCCCTCCTACGTTGGGAGGCCATCCCCAGCAGAGACTCAGCGGTCTTTCTGGTCCCGCAGCGGATGTCCTCCCACCTCTTTCGGCAGTGGGTGCCCCATCTGTTGTGGAACCCCAGGGCCCGGACGTCCTTGGCGATGGCACGCCAAATGTCGATCTTCTGATGTGCGCTGACCTATGTGACATGTACAGGGTGGTAAAGGAAATCGCATCAGTTTTCTGCCTGGTCAATGTGAGTGGCCCCCCCCCTCCCCAACCTTGCCATGGTGCACATGCTCTCATCTTTCGTGCGTTGCACTCCTCATTCGCTCCCCTTCCCACCATCTTACATACACCCCACTCAACACAGGCATAGCCCATTCAACGTGCACCCTGTGTACTAACCTGTTGGTCTGGAGGACCGTAGAGTAGCGCATACTGGGGGAGGACCCCATCAACAAGTTTCTCCAATTCTTCGGCAGTGAAGGCAGGGGCCCTTTCCCCAGTCGCAGCAGCCATTGTATTTCCCAGACCGAGGTCACAGCAGCACTTGCAGTATAGGTCCTCTCCTGTGGATGATCAGGTCTCGAGTGATTAATCAGATAGAAAATGGCGGTCACGCCCGCGGCGGTGCGTACCGCGGCGGTGCGTACCGCGACCGCCGGCGCACATCGTCATTGGCTCCTGAGACCCATAGGGTTCAATGTTAACCAATGCTGCTTTGCGCCGCGGTCTTCGACCGCCTACCGCCACGGTGTGCCACGCCAGCGCAGTGACCTCACATCCCACTGTCACACTTCACAGGTCAGGCAGCCGCCATTTCAAGGGCCCACATGGCATGATTTCTACTGCGTCACACAGCCCTAGGCCTTGCATTTCCACTCATACAAGCCATTCAATGCATAGTGATTCGTGTACTGTGCAAGCTGTGTGAACGAACCTGTGGGTTGCTTGACTGTGTGCTCCATGTTGTCCTTCCTAGGCACCGTCCGCTGGGACTTGCGAGGAGAAGGATGAATCCTCCTGTGTACCGACCGCTGGTAGACCTGTCGACAATGGAAGAACGACATATCATACTTACATACCGGCTTCACAGAGCAACTATACATGAACTATGTGCCCAGCTGGAGCCAGACCTGATGTCCCCCATCCGCCAACCCACAGGGATTCCCCCTCTGGTGCAGGTTCTGTCAGTACTCCATTTTTTGGCAAGTGGGTCTTTTCTGACAACAGTGGCCATATCATCTGGGATGTCTCAGCCTATGTTTTCTAAGGTTTTGTCCAGAGTGTTGTCTGCCCTGATGAAATACATGCGGAGCTACATTATTTTCCCTGAGGTGGGCGATTTGGCTACAGTGAAGGGTGATTTCTATGCCCTTGGACATATCCCCAACATCATTGGTGCCATTGATGGGACCCATGTGGCTTTGGTTCCCCCCAAAGAAAGTGAGCAGGTGTACCGAAACAGAAAAAGTTATCATTCGATGAATGTCCAGGTGGTCTGTTTGGCTGACCAGTACATCTCCCATGTAAATGCCAAGTTCCCTGGGTCAGTGCATGACGCGTATGTCATGCGAAATAGCAGCATCCCTTATGTGATGGAACAGCTACAGAGACACCGTGTGTGGCTAATTGGTGACTCTGGTTACCCCAACCTGTTGTGGCTACTGACCCCAGTGAGGAATCCCCGGACCAGGGCAGAGGAACGGTACAATGAGGCCCATGGGCGATCTAGGAGGATCATAGAAAGGACCTTCGGGGTCCTGAAGGCCAGGTTTAGGTGCCTGCATATGACAGGGGGATCCCTCATGTACTCACCAAAGAAGGTGTGCCAAATCATTGTGGCCTGCTGTATGCTTCACAATCTTGCATTGCGACGCCAGGTGCCTTTTCTGCAGGAGGATGGTCCAGATGGTGGTGTTGTAGCAGCTGTGGAGCCTGTGGAGAGTGAAGAGGAGGAAGACGACGGGGACGACACGGACAACAGGGAGACAGTCATACAACAATACTTTCAGTAGCACACAGGTAAGAATCACCCACCCCATTTTACATTTACTTAAGGCCTCATGCGTCTCCACTGTCTGTGTTTCCCCCCAGTTCCTGTTAACTGATTTGTGACTTTCCCTTCCCTTTTCAGAGCTGTATGACCCACTGCCTGACTTCAGCTTTGTTTGCCCATGGACTAAAGCTTATTGAAATTGGTATGTTGTCATCACAAAGTAACTGGACATTATTGCACCGTTATGTGTAATACATTTGTTAAGAATACAAGCAGACTCCTGTTTTTTTAAGTGGAATAAGTGATTTATTTTAAGTGCTACATATAGGTACATGATTGGGAAACGGTGATGGGTGGGGGTGGAGTAATGTCCATGGCAGAGTCCAGTTCTCAGTTGCACAGGTGCATTGTCCATATGCCTGGGGAAGGATGGAGCAGGGGCAGTTCAAGGTTGGACAGGGTGACAATGTGGGACAGTGGGATGACATCAGGGGGTATCTTAGGCTGGCGGGGGTCTTGCAGTCCTACTCTGTCTTCTTGTGAGATCTCAGGTTCCGCTTGCGGAGTGGTTCTTCTTCTGCAGGAGGTGGGGTTCTGGTGGCCTGTCGTTGTGTGGGGGCCTCCTGTCCACTAGCGCTGGCGGAGGTGGTAGGCTGTTCCTGGCCTGGGCTAGTGACAGGGGCCCTTTGTGGTGCCACATGGTCCCGCAAAGTGGTGACGATCTGGGTAAGGGTCACAATGATGGTCCCCATTGTGGAACCAATGTTCCTCAGTTCCTCCCTGAACCCCATGTACCGTTCCTCCTGCAGTTCCTGGATCTCCTGGAACCGGGCCAGTAGCGTCGCCATCGTCTCCTGGGAGCGGTGGTATGCTCCCATGATGGAGGAGAGGGCCTCTTGGAGAGTCGGTTCCCCGGGCCTGTCCCCCCCCTGTCGCACAGCAGCCCTCCCAGTTCCCCTGTGTTCCTGGGCCTCTGTCCCCTAGATGGTGTGCCCACTACCACTGCCCCCAGGTCCCTGTTGTTGTTGGGGTGGTGGGTCAACCTGGGTGCCCTGTAGTGGTGGACACACCGCTGATTTACGTGTCCTGGAGACAGAGGCATGGGCCTGCTGGGTGGGAGCTGTGCTGGTGTTCCCAGAGGGGGTTGGGTCTGGTGTAGCCTGTGGCTGTCTGTGGGGAACCGACTGTCCAGAGGTCCCCGATGGGCCGGGCTGGTCGTCTGGCTCCAGGGAGACAGAGCTGCTGTCATAGCTGGGGGCCTCTTCTGGGGGTGGGATGGACATCTCTGGACCCTCCGTGGCGGTGTGGTGGCGTTCGGGTCCTGCAGGGGTATAAAGGTATGGTTATTGCTTCTGTGTGTGGCATTTCGTGTGATGGGTGGGTGTCCGTGTACCCATGTGCAGGCATTTCCTTGTGGGGGCATTTGTGAGGGTGGCTTGTGGGGGTGATGTGTGTGTGCAGTGGGCATGCTTTGGTGATGGATGTCCATGCTTTGTGGTCGCATGCAGGGCTTGGTGTTGGGATGGGTGGGTTGTGATGGTGAGCCTTTTGCTAGGTGTTGGTGTGATGGGGGAGGGGGTGAGGGTGGGGGTATGATTTGGCATGCAGGTGGGGTGGGGGTGGGAAGCAGTAGTGAAGATTTGCCTTACCAGAGTCCATTCCTCCGCCTACTCCTGCGAGGCCCTCAGCATGCAGGATGTGCAAGACTTCCTCCTCCCACGCGGTAAATTCTGGGGGAATAGGTGGGGGTCCGCCGCCAGTCTTCTGGACCGCAATGTTGTGCCTTGATACCATGGAATGCACCTTCCCCCGTAGGTCGTTCCATCTCTTCCTGATGTCCTCCCGGTTGCGTGGATGCTGTCCCACCGCGTTAACCCTGTCCACTATCCTTTGCCATAGCTCCATCTTCCTGGCAATTGAGGTGTGCTGCACCTGTGCCCCGAAGAGCTGGGGCTCTATACCGACTATTTCCTCCACCATGACCCTGAGTTCGGCGTCACTGAACCTGGGGTGTCTTTGGGGTGCCATGGGGTGGTGTGGTTGAGGTGTGGGGTGGCGTTTGTGGTGATGAGTGTGGTGCGTGTGGTGGTGTGTGGTGTTTGGTGCGTGGATTCTGTGTGGGTGATGGTGTTGTGTGCCTCTGTGTTGTGGGATTGTCTATTCTGTACTCTCTCTCTAGCCTTCGTCAATGATTTCGGGTCGTAGGGGCTTGTGGGTGATGTGGGTGTGTGTTTTATATTGTGTTGGGTGTGTGGGAGTGGTATTAGTAAGTGTATCAGGTGTGTGTATTTCAAACTGACCAATGTGGCTGAGTTTTCTATGTGTGTGTGTATTTTGAGCGCGGCGGTGTTTACCGCCAATGGAATACCGCGTTTGAAAGACCGCCGCGTGGATTTGTGGGTCGGAATGGTATGGGCGTATTTCTGTTGGCGTGACGGTGGAGGTTTGGTCATCGCCATTTTTTCGCTGACCTTTGGTGTGGCGGACTTTTGTGGATGTCGGGTTTTTGGCGGTTTGCCAGTTGCGGGTCAGAATGACCGTGGCGGTTTACCCCGGCCGCGGCGGTGTTATGGCGGTCTTCTGACCGGCGGTAAGCGCCTTTTACCGCCGAGGTCAGAATGACCCCCAAAGTCAATAAGAATATCTTTGGAACAGAAATCATACGGTGCTCAGACTTTACAATCAGAATTCAGTTCTAATTTAGCAGAGTCAATATTATTTTGCTGGGCACAGGTCAATCCTACAGCTAACCAAATTAGAGAAATGCATGTGTGGGGAGGAACACGTGGGCAAAATATCAAAATTCAAAAAGGACAAAAACAATTTGGAAAAAAATAACAGTTCACCAACTAGAATAAAAAAAGAAAATAAGCATCAACATAATGGAGTTTCTAACCTAAAGGGCATTTAAAGGGGAAATGGCAAATGGCAGAGAGTAAGATACCTTTCGAGGTGATACAGCATTCAGGGAATCTTCATCAGCAATGTATCTGGTCAGAACAGCATCTGCAAGCATCAGGAAAGTGTCTGGGGGTCATTCTGACCTCGGCGGTAAAAGGCGCTTACCGCCGGTCAGAAGACCGCCATAACACCGCCGCGGCCGCGGAAAGCCGCCACGGTCATTCTGACCCACAACGGCCAAACCTCCAAAAATCCGACCTCCACTGCAGCCCGCCACATCAGCGGGCAGCGATAAACTGGAGATGACCAAACCTCCACCGTCACGCCAACAGAAAAACGCCCATGCCATTATGACCCACGAATCAACGCGGCGGCCTTTCCAACGCGGTATTCCATTGGCGGTACACACCGCCGCGGTCAAAATACACACACAGCACCAAAACACAGGCACATTGGACAATTACAAATACACACACCTGATACACATACACAACCCACTCCCACACAATCAATCAACTATAAAATACCCCCCCACATCACCCACAAACCCCTACGACCACAATTACTGAGAGAAGGAGAGAGAGACACAGCAGACAATCCATAGCAATACACACTGAGGCACACTACACCATCACACACACCACATAGTAGCACAAAGCACCACACACCAACATACTCATCATCACATACACCACCCCACACCTCACCCACACCACCCCATGGCACCCCAAAGGCACCCACGCTTTTCGGACCAAGAACTCCGGGTCATGGTGGAGGAAATCCTAAGAGTGGAACCCCAGCTCTTCGGCTCACAGGTGCAGCACACCAGTATAGCTAGGAAGGCGGAGCTATGGCAGCGGATCGTGGACAGGGTCAACGCAGTGGGACAGCATCCCAGGAATAGGGAGGACATCCGCAAACGATGGAACGACCTACGGGGGAAGGTCCGATCGATGGTCTCCAGGCACAACATCGCGGTCCAGAAGACTGGCGGCGGACCCCCACCCACCCCTCCCGAATTTACATCATGGGAGCAAGAGGTCTTCAACATCCTGCATCCTCAGGGCCTCGCAGGAGTAGCCGGAGGAATGGACTCTGGTAAGTCCAATCTCAACTACTAGATCCCCCCCACCAGCATGCCAACCCACACCCCCACCCTCACCCCCAACCCCCCAGCACACATCCTCCATGACAATGTCTCACCAGCACAACCCACCCATCCCAACACCAACTCCTGCATGCCAACACAATCCATGGACACCCATCACCCAAGCATGACCACTGCACTTACCCCCCCCCACTAACTACCCTCACAACACCTCCCTCAAGGGAATGCCTGCACTGGGGGACGAGGGCACCCATAACACGCACGCTATTGCACACACAGAAACAATAACCAAACTCTCTTACCCCATGCAGGACCCGAACGCCAAAACACCAGCCAGGAGGGTCCAGAAATGTCCATCCCACCCCCGGAACAGGCCCACAGTGAGGACAGCAGCTCTGTCGACACTGAACCTGATGACCAGCCCGGACCATCGGGGACCTCTGAGCAGTCGGTTCCCCTCACCCAGACACAGGCCACACCAGACCCGACCCCCTCTGCCAACACCAGCACAGCTCCCACCCAGCGGGCCCATGCCTCTGTCTCTAGGACACGTCAATCAGCGGTGTGTCTGCCACTACAGGGCACCCAGGCTAACCCAACACCTCAACAACAACAGGGACCTGGGGGCAGTGGGAGCGGGCACACCGTCCAGGAGACAGAGGCCGGGGGAAACCGGGCAGCTCGGAGGGCTGCTGTGCGACAGGGGGGGAGGAGAGGCCCAGGGAACCCACTCTCCAAGAGGCCCTCATCACCATCATGGGGGCCTACCACCACTCCCAAGAGACGATGGCGACGGTACTGGCCAGGTTCACGGAGATCCAGGCACAGCAGAAGGAACGCTACATGGGGTTCAGGGAGGAGCTGAGAATCATCGGGACCGCAATGGGGACCATCGTCCTGGCCCTCAACAGGATAGAAGACGCGTTGCGGGACCATGTGGCACCACACAGGGCCCCTGTCACTAGCCCGGACCAGGAACAGCCTACCACCTCCACCGGCGCTAGTGGACAGGAGGCCCCAACACCACGGCAGGCCACCAGAACCCCACCTCCTGCTGAAGAACAACCACCCCGTAAGAGGAGCCTGAGATCCAAAAAAAAGACAGAGTAGGATGTCAAGACCCCCGCCAGCAGGACATACCCCCTGAACTCTTCCCACTGTCCCACATTGCCACCCTGTCCAACCATGAACTGCCTCTGCTCCATCCTTCCACAGGCAAAAGGACAATGCACCTGTGAGACTGAGAACTGGACTCTGCCATGGACATTACTCGACCCCCACCCATCACCCTTATAATCACATGTACCAATATCTAGCCCTGTAAATAAATCACATATTGTACACAAATCAGTTTGGAGTCATGCTGTATTATTAGCAAATGTATTACATATTACTGTTCAATATCTGTTCTGTCAATTAGTGATGACAACATACCAATGTCAATACGCTGTAGTTCATGGGCAAACCAAGCAGAAGTCAGGCACTGAGTCATACAGCACTGAGAAGGGAAGGGAAAAACAAAAATTACCCAAAAAGATCTGGTGGGAACTACAGAAAGTACAGATGCAGGAGGCTAGAACCAATTGTGAAATGGCGTGGGTGATTCTTACCTGGGTGTTACTGGAAATACTGTTGTATCACTCTGTCCCTATTGTCTGTGTCGTCCTCTGAGTCAGGCTGCCCATCAACGAGCGTTCACTGCTCTGGCCTCAGCACTGACGGCAGCCATTGTCCCTGTTTCCAGCCTCCCTCTTCTTACTGCCTCCAGCCTTTCTCTGTCTCCTGTTCCTCAGCCTATCCCATCCACACCATCAGACCAGCCTGCACACACCTCAACACCCAAGAGCAGCTCATCCAAACACAAGCACCACAGATCCCACAAACACTCACCCAAGCAACACCCAGATGCAGACATGCCAACAGCCACTGCCACCCCTGTGTCCCCCTCCTCCTCGTCTCCCTCCTCCCTCCCTGTGACGTCTACACTCACACCTGCATGCACCCCAACATCAGCCAGTGCTTCCATCACCACCTCACCCTCCAGTACAGTCCACACTCGTGCAGTCACCACCCCCACTGCCATTTACACGTCCCCTGTGTCCTCTCCCACTGTGTCTGTCACCCCCTCTTCCAAGACACACAAACGCAGGCAGACACCCACCCAACAGCCATCCACCTCACGACAGCCTACAGCACCAGCACCTTCACCCAATGACAGCACACCTGACTCTCCTACAACCACCTCCTCTACCTCCACTTCCATCTCCACTTCTCCTACCCTTTACCTTGGCCCTAAAAAACTTTTCCTGGCTAACCTTAACCTCTTTCCCCCCGATGAGCTCCCCCATCCATCTTCAAAGAGTCCCAAGAGCACCGTAGCCACCACCAGCCCAGCTTCGGGTGTCACTGTTGTGCCTGGGTTCTGGAGCCCACCCTTTGCCAGCAGTGACACATCGATCAGCAGCAAGGACACGTCCAGCCCCCCCCCGGCAAGAGGACCCGCAAAAACAAGGGCCGCCGTGCGAGGACCGACAGGGCTGCCCCCAAGGAGCAATGTGCGGCCACTTCACCACCCACACCATGTAGGGGAGGCAAGGGCCCGAGAGCCCCATCAAAGGAGCGGAAGGGCAGCAGGAGCGCGGAGAAGGTGGACCCCACATGCCACATCCCAGCTGGGAAGGAGGACACTAAGGAGGCCAGGAGTCCGTCCCCGAAGGGTCCAGAAACGTCACGGTCCGAGGGCGACTGAGCAGGGAGTCCAGGCCAGGTCTGGCTCCCTTGACCTGCTGGATGAGCACCGCTGAACAGGGCCCGCGGTGCAGAAGAGCACCGCTGAACAGGGCCCCGACGTGGAGTAGAGCACCGCTGAACAGGGCCCCGCCGTGGAGTAGAGCACCGCTGAACAGGGCCCGCAGTGAAGAAGAGCACCGCTGAACAGGGCCCCGCTGTGGAGATAGGCACCGCTGAACAGGGCCCGCGGTGCAGAAGAGCACCCCTTAACAGGGCCCGTGGTGCAGAAGAGCACCGCTGAACAGGGCCCCGCCGTGGAGATAGGCACCGCTGAACAGGGCCCGCGGTGCAGAAGAGCACCGCTGAACAGGGCCCCGCCGTGGAGAAGAGCACCGCTGAACAGGGCCCCGCCGTGGAGATAGGCACCGCTGAACAGGGCCCGCGGTGCAGAAGAGCACCGCTGAACAGGGCCCCGCCGTGGAGAAGAGCACCGCTGAACAGGGCCCCGCCATCTCAAGCACCGCTCCGCTGGGCCCTTCATCTCAAGCACCGCTCCGCTGGGCCCTTCCTCTCAAGCACCGCTATGCTGGGCACCGCCGTCTCAAGCACCGCTCCGCTGGGCCCTTCATCTCAAGCACCGCTCCGCTGGGCCCTTCATCTCAAGCACCGCTCCGCTGGGCCCTTCCTCTCAAGCACCGCTCCGCTGGGCCCTTCATCTCAAGCACCGCTCCGCTGGGCCCTTCCTCTCAAGCACCGCTACGCTGGGCCCTTCCTCTCAAGCACCGCTCCGCTGGGCACCGCCATCTCAAGCACCGCTCCGCTGGGCACCGCCGTCTCAAGCACCGTTTATGGTTCACAGTGCCCACCATGCCTCCTCCTTGACCAGTGGAGACTGTCATCCACCTGATGGACTGTGGCTTTGCACTCCTCAGGATGGTCCAGTGGGCAGCCCACCCACTGTAGAGACATTGAGAGACTGTGGCTTTGCACTCCCCAGGATGGTCCAGTGGGCAGCCCACCCACTGTAGAGACATTGAGAGACTGTGGCTTTGCACTCCCCAGGATGGTCCAGTGGGCATGGTAGCTCCTCGTGGATCTGGCGTCGTGGACTCATGTGGCTGTGGTGCCCCCCCCTTCCCTTCCCCCTGAGGTGCCTGTAGTTTTTACATCTGATGCCCCTGCAGTGTTCTCTCCAAAGGACTCAGGTCTCCTGTGTGGGCTTTGCCCTTATTTCTCAAGACTTTGGCCCACGGACATGCTGAATTCGTAGGATGTGCAGGACTTGGTACTTCAGTTATACACTGATGTGTATGTCATTAGTTTTGTTGTGAATATCTTTCATGGTTGTACGATAATTTTCTGGAGCTTTTTGGTACATAAATATTTATTCCAAATTTGATTATGTCCTAGCATTTTTCAGGGGTGTTTGGGTGGTGTCACTGTGACTTGGTGCTCTGCATTGGTGAGTACATAGTTGGGGGGGGGGGGTCGCATATGTGTGTGCCCGTAACCTTTCGTCCTCCCCCTCCCGTGTGTCGTAGGTGCAGTACTCACCGTTGTCGTCTGCGCCGGACTTCGTACTCGTGGTAGATGAGAAGGTAGACGAGAGCAGGTAGGATGTTTAATTCGGGTTCCATGCTGTCCTCCTTCCTCCTGGAGTGCGTAGTGGTGAGCGTTTTCCCGTCCGTAGTCTGTTTCCGCCGTGTTTTTATCGGCGGTGCTCCCGCCCCGGAAAAGGTGGCGTATTGGTGAGTTGGAATAGTGTGGGCGGTACATTGTCTGCCGCCTGTCTGATCGCGGTGACCGCCGCGCTGTTTGTTTGTACCGCCGTGGCGGTCGGAGTGTTAAGGTGGCTGTCTGTGTTGGTGGTTCCCGCCAGGCTCAGAATCCCATTTTTTTTACCGCCAGCCTGTTGGCGGGTTGGCCGCCGCTTTAACACCGACCGCCAGGGTTAGAATCACCCCCTCTGTGTCTGACCAAGACAAGAATGGGACTGCTCCAAAGTTTGAATGTGCACTGGTATATCAATTCACAAAATGTTTTCTGATTCATCAAAGCTGTCAGTTCCTGTTAACATTGAAGGGACAACATCCAATTTAAATTGATCACCAGACTCGAGGTTGCAACAGTATGGAAATTTCCCAAGTCTGTTATGGGAACATCTCTGTCCCATGTGACACTAAACCGGTTTGAAACAATTGTATATGATCTCAGTCCATGTTCCTATACTACAAAGTTCTCAAGGACAAATGGTAAGATTCTTCCCCAGGTAGACAATTAATTTATTACAAGAGGACTTTGATTTTCATGGGAATGTATTCTGAAAGAAGACTTCATGTTAGGAAAAAGTTAATTCAATACGTTTAAATGACTGTAAAATGCACGCTCTGTAGGCCACAGTTAAGCTAACACAAAAGAAAAATATAAAATACATTCGATGAATATTTTTGGTAAACCACATATAATATGCAAACATAAATTCAAGACTAAAATATTTCATCATAATGAGTCATACATTTCATATAAATGATAAAGCTTTATTATTGCATTACATTACGTATAAAAGAGAACTGCATTTTTCTCACTTGCACGTTTTCAAAATCATGAATCTTTCATTAAACTGAAGAAATTTAAATTTGTTTCTACAAGTGCTACTAATGGAAGTCTAAACTACATTTTAACATCAACTTTAACATGTGATTTAGTTAAGAGTCACCTATGTCGAACTTTGAAATGCAAGCAAATTGCACATTTAAAATGCGTCAGTGCAGCTTTCTACGTTACCTTTCTCTCATTTACATTTATAAAATACAACTTGTCACAGTATAATGACTAATGAGTAACACGAGGGACAGCACTAAAATTTGTGCTCTATCAATCCCTTCTTTGATGGTATAATACATCATCACAATAGGACAAATTCTCATTTCAATGAGACAATTCCGGGTTTTGATATCTTATTCTGGTAGGGTCTGGTGTAATCCTCCATTTTCTTGAGGTTAAAATAATAAATGCATCTCCTGTTCTCTATATCCTTCTTAGCTCTTTTCTCTTTCAGTATCTTGTATACCTTGTAGAATACAAGTGTAACTAAAACACACAAAGCCACACTCAACAACTGCCTCAAGATGGTTCCTACTATCCCTTTTACAATGTTCCCAAACCAAATTCCAGTAGCTGAAAAAAACACTTCCAATAACTTCCCATGCACTGGTAGCTGTCAGACTTTTCAGGTCTCCTTTCAAGTCATGTTTGCAATGTTCTTTCTTATCTCCTTACTACTGTCAGGCATGTAAGTGAAAACAATGTTGTGCATGTAACTTTTTACAGGCCTGCCCTTCTTTGCTAGTAAGATGTCTAACGCAGGAGGATTCTGCAAAACTATTGATCTCACAGCAACCATCTTCATGTCCATTAGTAACATAGCTCCTGCGGTGTCAGTAGATAGCTGTCTACTAATGTTGACAACTTCCTAATCTTGAAGTCAGTCAAAATAACTCCCACCGATGGAATTATGGCACCAAAACTGTCTCTTACTATCTATGAGGAACCTGTTCCTCTTTGAATTCTGGAGTATGATTTCTCCTGCCAGACTGGATCATTAATGTTGTCCACATGAGACATTTTTGGACAAACTACTCCCAAGTAACAGGATCCATACCAGCCTTTCAGCAGATTGAAAAAGCTTTTTCCCTCAAATAAAATAAACACTTGGTATTGTGGGATCCTGTCCATTTAACATAAAGGTTGATGTGCTTTTAAAAACAAAAACATGTATACATTCACTCATACCTACAAAATGTACGTCTGTCTTTGACTTTGATCTATATACATATAAATTTCCTAAACGTTGCCAATCTAAGGCTAAGAATCTTTGACTCTCAGGCACTGAATGTGTCACATCTTTTTCTCAATTTTGCAAAACTGCTCCCCTTTTTTATTTTGGCTTTCATTGCCCTCTTTCTGTCAACAACTTGTCCAATTAACTCTTTTTCTACTGAGCTAAGCAGACAGGTCTAATTTTTCTTGTGAGCCTATTATGTTCCAAATGTCAAGGTAGTCTCTAAGAATCCTCCCACAATGTCAATGTTTTCGGCTTTTGCAGTACTACTCAGGGGCTTCATGATAGGCACAAAAGAAAACACTAGATCATAGTTTTAATAGAAGTATTGCCAAAACCCCTGATCATACAATAGAGTTAGTAACAGACTACAAGAAATTTTATATGTTAGTGGCAAGCTGTGGTAAGTGATTCCTTCATGTACTGATAAAGGGGTTTTTGCTAACACCCAGGTACCAGGTGTCAGGACGTGACAAAGTTCTTGTTGCGATTGTGCAGTTGCTTCTCCACCCTGGATAAATAAAGAACAAACCAAACCAGCTAGTCCTTTGCAATAGTCCAGAACCAAGTCATCTGTAATATTCACAAGAGATATGCAGGCACTGCTGGAAATCTCACAGTGTGCCCCATGATGATCTCATGTGGCGACAAGCCTGTCTTTCTGTCAGGTGTGCTGTGCATACGTACCAGGACAAGATGCAATGCATCAGGCTATTTCAGTGTTGTGGATGCACATACTTTCACCAGTTGAGACTTCAGTGTTCTATTTATCCACTCTACCAGTCCTGAGGCTTCGGGTCTGTAACTGCAATGCAAACTTTGCTCAACTTGTAATGCTGCACAAAATGATTTAACGATCTCACTATTGGAATGAGTTCCTTGGTCGCATTCCAGAGAAGTCGGAAAACTGAACTGAGGCATCAACTCCCTCAATAGCAGTTTTGCAACTGTGGGGCTACCATTCCTTTGAGTTGGGTACGTCTCTACCCAGTGAGAGAACACACATACCACCACAAAAATATAACTCAACCCATCACACACTGGCAACTCAATGAAATGAAGTTGCATTCAGTTGAATGGTCCTCTTGATCTTCCTATGTGACTCAGTACAACAACTGTACATTTCCCTACATTCATCTGCTGACACATGTTCTGATCAGTGCATCTCTACCAATGTGAGCTTGTCCATGGTAGTACCTTGCCATCTGGGACAATAGGTTTTTTGGCAACACTGCTTTACCATCACTCTCACCCAAACATCTTCCTCATTCCTCTTGACATATCCTGTTCTAATCCAACCCTGCTTCTCTTCTTCTGTCACTTCATCTTTCAATATTTTGACTTCTTCCCAACTATCAATAACTGTCATGAAAAATGTTTGACTTGCTTCATCGTCACTTCCATAACTCAGTTCCTAATTAAAGGAAGTGCAATGCAAAGCACAATACCTCACAACTTCGTTGGCATAGGCATTGCAGAAGGATATGTAGTCCCTTGATTTCCGAGGAGTTGCACATTTTACAATGCTTTCAGCAATTGATAAAATTTGTCACTGTTTAGGATAGGTGATCTAGAAGAGATCATGAAGCTTCTCTGGTACCACAACTGTCCTAAGTCATGAACAACACCAAACCCATATTGAC